>NC_052033.1:369528-739056 GCF_015832195.1 Motacilla alba alba
TTTGATCCCAATTTTATCCTTCAGTCATAAAACCAAAATTTAACTACGGCATTCATTTGCACAAGAAACAGGATGAGATTAAAAGGAATTTACAAAAAGAAAAAAAAAAGAAAGAAAAAAAAAAAAAGAAAAGACGGGGAAGAGAAAAAAGAAAAGGAGATCAGTGTTGCCAGTTTAATGAACAAAACAGGTCTGCACTACCATGCAGCATTTGTTTCAGTCCTTGGGAAACTGCTGATTTGGATAGAGCTTGGACACAGACTAGATAAAGGAGACTGCAATCTCCTGATACAGCTTGTGGAAGGAGAGCAAAATATGTGCTGGTAAAGCTGAGAGTTGGGATTTTGGAATCTCTCTGTCCCTCCCTGCCTTCCCCTTCTACCCACTTCATGCTGTTTTGCTGTCATAGTACTGAGCTTAAGGCAGAGAAGGTGGCCTGAAACCTGAGATCTCTGACTCATTTGAATCTGAACATGAGTACTTGGATTTGAGACCTCATCCAAATCCAAACTGCAGTGAACCTTTAGGTTCATTCACTGGATCCAGTATGGGTTATTTCCACTTTTGGATCATCTTGGGGGAAATCTCATGAGTGAAATTCATGAAAACCATTGAAAATGGCTGCAAATTGATCTTCCTAGGTCAGGCTACAGTGCAGTGGGAGCACATGACTTTTTGGCTCAGTGGTACTTTTGAAAAACATGTTGTTTTGCCTTGACTGAAAATCAAATCCAAGTTTTCCTTGAACCAAAAAAAAACCCCAAAACCCCAAACATACAAACAACCCCCAAAACAATACAAAACCAAAAACCAAACCAACTAACCAACCAAACAAAAAACCCCAATCTAAATATTTTATAACTAAAGCCACATCTAAATGAAGTGTAAAAATATGCATTTAGAAGAGATTTAAAGGAAAGCTTGCAGTTTTTCAAGGGTTTGGGCAACTGTTGCAACCAAAAACTTTTTGGTATTGATAAAAATTAACAAAACTCTTTGTTCAACACAGTTTTGCTTTTTTTTGGAGAGAGGAGAAAAAACATCTTTCCTGGCTGTACCTTTGAGACTTTGCAGTGCTGTCAAACAAGGTTGTCTAATCTGATTCATAACTAGGAGAGTTTATTCTCTGTCCAACTCTCCATACTAATTTTGAAAGAAAAAGTCTCATATAAGAAGTAAAATGGAGTTTACAAAATCTTTTGCACAGGATGCCATGAAGCATGATGGGAAATATTGTCACGGTTTAAGAGATTTTTCTCAAATTAGTGCTAATTAGGATGACAGTCAACTAATATGGCAGAAAATTTATGAACAACACAAACATCCAAAGGTAGGTACATGAACAACAACAAAGAAAACAAGAATGATCTAAAATTTTGGGAAAGGAGTTATGTCTATTGTACAGCAGAAAAAAAGCACTTGACTGCTACACAGCTAAAAATGTCTAATGTTTCAAAGAGGAGATGGTGAAGGCAGGGTTCAAAATACTGGTTACGTCAGTCAAAAAAACACTGCATAGTCAATTTTTAAGTTTTTTTTCAGCATAGTGACTGCTAGAAAGAATTTGCAAAACAAGTATCATCTCGGAGGGATCTCTATTTGATATTTGTAAAAGAAACAGTCTGGCACCAATCATGCAAAAAGCCTTGTGGTGCCTGTGTTCATAATGACAAAAATTCACTCCAAATCAAAGTGTTGGGGCTGACCCTTCAGCAGAGGACATGGGTCATTAGCTCAGAGATGTCTCTTCACGTAGCATCACTGATTTGTTCCAGATGGGAAGGAATTTCAACCTTGATGCTTTCCAAAGACTCTCTTTTTTTACTACTTATTTTACTTGTAGAAAACACATTGTTTATACATAAGACACCAAAAAAAAAAAATGAAATAACCACTCGTTCCTTGCAAGAAACCAAGATTGTGGACAAGAGTGACAAAATCCAGGACCTAATGGCATTAAGGACAACATCCTGTTCAGGGAAGAGGTTGGTGCTATTTGGGAAGGGGCTGGAACTGGAAATGCCATTAGGCAGGTGCAGAGAGATGGGAGCAGTATTTCGAACCCTGTAAACATCAGACTACACAGTGACCAGTGTATGTACATTGCTTTCCAGAGCATTAAGTAAGTGTGTGTTAATGTCATCAGGAAAAGAGTCATCCGTCAGAGCTAAGGACCAGGACTTTTCAGAGAGAATATCTGACGTCAGAGATAGAGCCTCCATCTCAGCTAGAGGGATCTAAAGGGAGAAATGATTAAACATAAGAAACCAGGACACAAATCTTTTGGAAAAGAAAATTTAAAAAAGAAAAAAAAAGTATCATAATTAAATACTTCTAGACACTAAAGCAATATCCCTGCAGTGGGAGAAGCTACATCATACACATTGTTACCAGGGACAGAACATTAAAGAAATTAAATATAATGAAAATATTAAAAAAAGAGTAAGACATCCATACTTTAGTGCTTACCAAGGATCCGGGAGGGGGTTTAAAACCATACACTAATGCTAGCATTGTATTTTGCTGTTCTGTTTACATGAAGGAGCAAAAGTAACACTGTTCTCATAACAGAGAGATTAATCGTCTTGGCTGTGATCAAATACAAGAGGTTTCAAGATCTGATTTCTCTGAAGTTGTTCCCCCCAATAACCATCCTGGTTTCTAAGATAAACTTGTTGAGTCTCCAAAGATTCCCCAACAACAAACCATATTTTCAGGTGGGGTGTGGAGTGTGCCTTTCCCTGTACCCCAGGGAGGCTGCAGGGACCACTCCCCTCCCCCTTGCCCCCCCTTCCCCAAGAGGCAGGTGGGACCATAATTCACTTCCTCACAGATAAAAGGGCACAGGGAGAAACTTAAAACTTTATTTTGGTCAGCAAACACCTTCCTGATGCTTTCATCTCATTTTGGCTGGCTACAGAGCCTCCAGTGAGACCAATAACTGGCCTACTAAAATAGCCAACTGCATTTTCCAGCTCCCAAATGCCCCTCAGGCCTGGCCCCAGCTGTCTCCTCTAGCATTGAGAAATCCTGACTTGGGAATTGCCTCTACACAGCCGCGCTCCTGTTTTCATGCATCTTGCGCAAATGGATCCCCACTGAAGACATTCAAAAAATCTTTGAATATCCTTATCAAATCATTGATGAAGCTCACTCCCTAGACACAGAGGTCTTTTTAAAGGAAATGTAAAAATATCACTGCAGATTTTGGAGGAAAAAGGGGGAAAAGAGGACAGAGGCATCTCCCCCAGAGCAGCAGCTCTGCTGCCAGACACTGTAAGAGGGGGTGTCTGCCCTGCAGCAGGCTCAATTCTCCCCAGATCCCCTCCCTGGATACAGTTCTTGTGACACCAGGAATGGCATTCCAGGTAACGTCCAAACACAGCTCACACTCGCAGGGGCTGCCTGCTCTAGGCAAGTCCCAGGTGCTTCCTTTTCATTTCACACTGTGCATTTTTTGCCATCCTCTGTGCTTGAAAAGTCTTTCAGAAGCAATAAATCTTCAAAGAGAAAAGAGAGAGGCCCAGATCTCTTGCATTGAAGTTGTCGAAGGACTGGGTTTTCTCACTCTTAGAAATGGCAGGTGCAGGATGGAACAAACCCAGTGATGAGAGAGCCTGGAGAGGCTCAAAATTCAGCTGAGATAAGTAAGAGGGTCAGACTCCTCTTATCTAACCTTGGCTTTGATATCTCTTCTAGCACACCTATCTGCTGGCAATGGATAAGAGAGATGATTTGGAGCCCCTGATTTAAAATGAAGCTCCCTAAAAGGCATCCTTGTGAAGGCTGCCAGCCTTCACAGGAATCCCTAAGAGGGACAGGAATCACAGGACAGGAATCCCTAAGAGGGACCCACCAACCAGAGCCAGAAAAAAGCTTTGCAGGAGTGTGGTGGACTCCAGCAGCTCCTGCCTGCTGGAGCTGCCATTAATCAGGTTGCTTTCAGCAAGTCCCAGCACTGCTCTAAATTCCTGAGATTCCTGAGAACATGACAAATGGTGTGAACAGAAAAGTCAAAATGTAAACAAAACATCACCCCACTTCAGCCTTCCCAAACCCAAAATTGAGTTTGAAGCCATCAAAACGTTTGTTGGAAATATCTAACTGATTTAGACCAGTTTTAATTATAGACGGGGTGGGGGGGTGGAGGGGGGGGGAAGCTTAAATTTTAAAAGAAAAAGCCATTGCAAACTGGAATGCTGTATTTTTTCATTACAGAAATGTCAAAACAAACCCATTTTTTTGCTGCAGCAGAACTTTCTGGTGAAAAATGTTATGACAAAAAATTTTCAACCAGCTCTCACTGAGTTTCCTACTGACCCTCTGTCTTCCCTACCAAAGCTACTGTCTATTCCTCAGGTAATTATTACAGACGACCACTTCCTATAGCTTAATAGAACCTAGGATGCAATATGGAGCAATCAGAGGGAGACATGTAATCCTGCTATGTAAAGATCTGCACTAGGATTTCATTTTACCTAAGCTTGTTCCTTTCCTCTAATGAACCATCAAAAGTTGGGTAATTTAGAGTGTCAGTGAGCTCATAAACAAGCACACTGATTTAACAAGAAGACTTCTGCTATTTTTAGCCAGGGGGAGGGGGGGAAGGAAGTGGGAGAAATAGATCAAGAAATATGGAATTTGGTCAATTAGAAAAAAATAGGTGTGCTTGAATTGTTATTATGGGCACTGTGGCTTTTAGGGAAAATATTTGCTCTAAAGAATAATGCATTTTTAAAAGTAGGTGTTTTATTTATTCTAGGAAGTAAATGGACTAATTTTAAACAAGCACTATCTGCTTGAGAAAGCACTGGAGTACACAGTTACTTCTGTGCATCATTAAGGGCTGCCTCCCCTCCTAAATTCACTAGATCAGAGATGAGGATCTAGTTTACAGTGACCCATTTGCAAGAAGGCTCTTTAGGAAAACCCTTCAAAACTGGATTTTCATGCAGTACAAGTAGGCACAGAACACAGAGATCGAGATCATTTGATGAACCCCAGCAGCTCAGGCTCTGCTCTGAGAAAACCTCACACTGCAGGCTCTGCAGACATGCCCTGACATTGCTGTGGAGCCATGCTTAGGAGCAGGAATCCAAATATAAGAACCCCACTGAAGGATGGAGATGGAATTTTGCACATTTCCCCTCTAACACCCGTGAACTGTAAATCCCAATGAAAAACTTCTTACTGTGTTGACAACGGAAAGTCCGAGCATGTTCTCTTCCTCTTGCATTGATATACATCATCTACTCCCACAGAAAAAGCCAAAGTGACTTATGCTTCCAAATCCCTGTGACTGCATTATATAAAGAACTTTAACTTGCTATTAAAGGTCTCAGTCAAATTGAGTTTGGATGGAGACTTCGCAGGAAATTAGGAATATTAACCTGGTTCTCAGAGTTGTAATATTCGGGAGCTGGGAGGGCATAATGATGGCACACAGAGCCTGACAGGTTGTCCATCAGCTTCAGCTCTCCTTCCAGAGATTCCTGGATCAGCAGTGATATGGTATCAAACAAGTGCCTTTCCTAGGAAGGGTGGTGTATAGCATGCAGATAGAGAGAGAGAGAGAGACCAAGCCAAAAAGAGAGGAGGAAAAAGGCGAGGGACAGAGACAGAGAGAAAAAAAGGACAGCATATCAAACCCAATGAACAAAATGAGGAAAAAAAAAATAGAAGGAGGAAAAAAAAGGTGGAAACGTTCAAGGAGAACAGCAGTAACAGGAACAATGGGATATGAGAAAAGGAGAGAGAACAGTGCAGTAATATCACGGTGAGCAGAGACAGCTTTCCCAGACATTACAAGAGATGGGGCGACGGCAGCTGCCCCAAGACCATGGCTGCTCCCCGCCCGGGGCCCTTCTTGGGGACAATCTCCAT
The DNA here is from genome assembly GCF_015832195.1 of Motacilla alba alba. Lineage (NCBI taxonomy): Eukaryota > Metazoa > Chordata > Aves > Passeriformes > Motacillidae > Motacilla > Motacilla alba. The sequence continues at coordinate 375,412 of NC_052033.1, forward strand.
CTCATCAAACATGTCCAGTCATTTCTGGGAGCTGAGCAGCATTTTTCCATTGGTGCTGTCAACTTCAACAGGACACTACTAGCTGCAAGACTTCCACACATGGTCCACGCTTTTGAGCTGCAGGACCTAATACTTAACACCTAAATCCATATCCAGATGGCACAGAAATGAAAATAACCTGACTGAAGAGAAGCTGAGTGTCCTGTCCATGGAAGCTGCAGCTGAGCAGGATGGACACGTGTCAGGTCACTAATTCATGTGCCAGACTGCACATGGGCTGAGGTGCCCCCAGTGCTCTGGCCAATGTCAAACCAGCTGGCCACAGCACTGAGGTTGCACAGAGCAGGGTCTGGATTTTGCAGGCAGCAGGGGAGTGATTTCAGGGAGCACGTTCCATGTAGTGAATGCCCAACACATACAATGAGATGAGTATCAGCACTACAGTCAAACAGCACACAGTGCAAAAATCCCAGGAATGAGGCAAGCAAAAGAGCAGGCTGTCGTTGCAGGGTTGTGTCCTGGGAATTGTATTCCTCTGCTATCAAGCACAAGCATCAGATTTGTCTTGAAGGTTTTGGTTGGGAAAATAAATAGTCAGAATAAGATCTCCTGGAGGTTTTTGAGGCTTCTGTTTGAGGGAAAGAGCAAGAAACACACTCTGAAGGTTATTACTGGAATAAACCCTTTCCCAGGCCACCTTCAGAGAGGGCAGGTTTAACAGACTGCAGAGTGAGGGTATCATTCTGACTGATTTGTCTTACAGTTTTGCAATTTCTCTTTTTTTGCCAGTTTCAGTGCTGGTGCAGGACAACAGGGTTGAGTTTGCCAGTACTCTGCTCAACACATACAGCATCAGTTGGGATGTGTTGTTTCTTCCTAGAGGACGTAGTAAATCTGGATTTCCCCATAGGGCCCTGAACTCCTTTTTCCTGAGCCAAAGAGCAGCTTTGGACTCCATCTCAGACATCAGAGATTCTAATGGCATCAGAAATTTCCAGTAGCTTAGGAACTGAAACAAAGATTAAGCAGGGCTTTACTCTCTTTCACTCTTGGACTAAAAATCATAAATGAGTTTTTCATGCATTAGAATATGCATTAGTCCACTCCAGGCTGCGGCCAAGACATGCTGTTGTGAAATCATGATGTAATAAAAGTTAATGAGGTCTGCATAGAGTTTAACCCAATTTGCAATCAGCTAAGACTAAAAAAAAAGCTGGACTGTATTTCCTGAGTAATTTCAGCTCAGTGACCTCCCAGATAACTTGTCTGGGGCTTGGTCTCACCTCTCATTCCTCAAACTGAGTCTTCATCCAAGAACTGTGCTTTAGGGAGATGTGGTGCAGCTCGTAGCAGCTCCCACACTACGCCCATGCTTCTGCTAGTGGAAGTTCTGCCACCAGCTCTGGTGAGCTCAGGTTTGAGTCTCCTCTGGATTATTCTATTGTTAAGAGAATCTTTTCTTACAAGCCTGACTGTGGGGATGGATATTAAATTGAGGTTACATAAAATAAATTTAATAATGATGCAAAGATTAGCCAAGTTTTATTCCTCTTTTATGTTGGGGTTCATGGTCTGTATTAGAAAAGCAAACACATTACGTTCATGATTTTGCTATCACAAAGGACCAGTCAAAACTCTGAATTAGAGTAAATTTGGAGCTAGCTCTGAACTCTGTAGCTTGAGCTGACCTCCAGAGTAAATTGCAAAACTCTCTCCCTCTGAACAGATGCATCAAAGTGGGCTGGAGACCTGTCTGGCGTATCTTCCTGCAGCATTGGCTCCCAAACCACACAAGAGTCAGCAGCAGACAGCAGGGAATACAAGCCCAGAACATCTGGTACACGCCCCTTTCACTACCAACTCGTGCAAGTCTTCCCCAACAAAAATGCAGGTCAAGCCCTCCTCACCCTCTAACAGAGATTCTCACCATATGATAAGCTAGTGAGAGCTGAGAATCCACCTTGATTTGCATGGGATTGGTAAATCCACAGGGGCTCTCAGGTCTCTCTCCACTGGTGGTGCCTGTCCACACAAAGATGTCCGAGGGGCTGTGTAGGCCAGGGCTGATGGTCTTCATCTCCATCTCCAGTTCTGCTTCAAGCTCTGCCTCCTCCTTTGCCTCCTTGTTGCTCTCCTCCAAGTGCTTCATGAGCACCGCGATCACCACATTCACCAGGACAAACTGGGCTGTCAGCACAAAGGAGACGAAGTAGATGGGGGAAATGACGGTGTTGTAACAGGTGGACTCCTGGTCACAGTCACGAAGTGTGTCCTGAAAACAGCGGGGGAATGATCACAGAATCAACCAGGCTGGAAAAGACCTTTGAGATCATCAAGTCACCTTGTGTCAAGTGACTTGATCATCAAGTCATCATCATCACCTAACACTAACTTATCAACTAAACCATAAGAGATGGAGGGTGTGAAGAGATTGCAGCATGAACCACAGTCTGAAATGGGTTCTCCTTTCATGAAGAAAACTGAGAAGATCTGGCAAATTTCACATCTAGAACAGCAATACGCTTGCTGACAAAAGCTTAACACTTACCTTCATTATCCCATTCCAGTTGTCTCCTGTGGATACTCGGAACAGGGTCAGGAAGGCCATCCCAAAGTTCCTGAATGTGGCGTGCCGTCCCAGCCCCTCACAGGGGTGTGTGTCATCACACTCTGTAAGACCAAGCACAGCTGTGAGACCCCCCACTCCAACACCATTACCACCCCTCCCACTGGCACGGGAAGACTCACCAAGGTCTCCAAACAGCTCCACTCCAAGAGCTGCAAATATGAAAAACAACAACATGAAGAGAAGGCCCAGATTGCCCACCTGAAAAGAGAAAAAGAAATGGGGGGGAAAACACACAAAAAAAAAGAACATTCATTGATTTTTTTTTTTGTTCCAGACCTGTTTCTTGCTGTATTCTTTATTCCAAAACTTAAATTGCTTCAGGGCAAAAATGACCTCAATGTGAGGACTCATGTACCTCAGTGTATCTCAATGTATCTCAGTGCTTCAGGTGGGAAATGTGATTCTCTAATGACAGCAAAAATAAAATTATTAGCATTCCTCTGCAACAGGGAATGAGCTGTGGGCCAGAGGAGCTCTGGTTTGATATGGCAGTCAGTTACCTGTGGTAGCGCTTGCATCACAGTGTCCAGGAGGGCCCTCATCCCCACAGCCATCTTCAGCAACTTCAGCACTGTGGAAAACACATTTGCAGTATGGATAACAGCAGCATTAGCACAGAGGCACAAACTCAGTCCCTCTCCCAGGAGCCACAGATTATAGGAAGAGAAACGTGAAATCTTGTCAAGTATTCTCCATTAGCTGCTGCAGTCCTTGGCCTTTTTACATCATTCCTTGTTGCCTAGATACTATCAAAATCCCATGAATAGCAGCATCACCTACTCTGAGACTTGGAGAAAGCGTTATCACTCTGCCTGGCTCTTCCTTCCCCACTTTATCTGTGTTGGACTCATCTCCTTCCTCCGGGTATCATAAGCAGCTCCTTTCCCAGCCCTGGGGCTACTTTCCCACTTCCATAGGCTACCCACTTTCGTACATGATTCACTGAGGAATGATTTACACATCTTTCCAGAAGGCTGCATTTCCAATTGGAAGCTGCATGTATTTTTAATTTTGAAAGGGATCCAATGCACAGAAAACCCACTTTTTCCCCCTCTTGAGACACAGCAGCATTTAATTTCTCCTCCAGCTCATTCTCTGCTTAGATGAGGGCTGTAATCAAAACAATTCTTCCTCAGAGCACAATACTCTTCAGGAGGGTCTGGAAGTTCTTCATTAAGGGCCTGAGCACTCACATTTTACATCTTCAACATTTGGCCCTGACACCTCCCTGTTTTGAAGAATCAACTTCTTCAATCCCTGAAGAAGTTGGCTCCCTGACTTGGGAACACGTCTGAGGGGACAGATGGATACAGCATGACAAGGCATGCTTTGTCACCAAGTGGCGTGATGTAAAGCCTCATGGCAATTTTAATTTATTAGATGCTCATCTTTTAAAGCAAATGTACTCAAGCTTGTGTGCTCAAATCCCTGTTAGAGATGACCTTGATTTGACTGGAGCAATTTTCCCAGGTGCATCTCTGGGAGGTACTGCCACAGCTACTTCTCCTTAATTTCTAAGCTCTCAGCCTTGAAGATCTCTTAAGGCAGAAACACATGGTCAGTTGGCTCAGCTTTTTGGCTCCTTGCAAGTATTTTCTCCCATTGTTCTTTCATTTGTTTACAGCCTGTTGATCCAGAAATATGCACATCATGATGAGGATGTGCCCCAGGACTGTTTCTCAATGCTTAACTCTCTCCCGGTGCCAACCATGTACCTCAAACACAAGTCAATTCTGCTTTATCCCTCTCACCTCGGGCGATTCTGAGAACCCTCATGATCCGGATAATCGTGGGATTAATTGGTAGTGAAGCATTCACCTCGATCTCTTCCAAAGTGATGCCCATGATAGACAGCAGCACAATTGCCAGATCTAATTGGTTCCATCTGGAGACAACACAAAGGGAAGTTTAACATCTACTAAGAAGGTGGCAATGGGAGGCAGCTTTTTTCACACGAATTCCAGTCATTTCAATGGTTTAAGAACTCGAATCTGCAGTATTTTTCTGAGGATATTATACAAAAGCAGTGATGTTATGAAATCATTATAACTAATGCATCTCATTAGAAAATCAGCCAATTCCAAAGATATCCTTGACTGAGGGGAAAGACGAACAAAAGCTGGGAAGTTTTTTACCCAGAGATTCCAGACCTCAGGAGAGACACTGAGTTGTCTGTCTAGCTACTTCTAGACATGACACTTGTGGACCTCAGTGTGAGATCTGCCCCAGAGAGAAGAGGACCCCATGTCCAGTCCTTAGAAAAAAAAGTTGTGTTGGTGAAAGAAAGGCCCCAAGGATTAGTGCCAGGCTGAAGAAAGTGGTAGTTCCAGCATGGACACACAAAATCTGGGGACAGGGATGGAACCATCCACTGGATGCTGAAGGGCTCATGTGAAGGCCTGCTTAGCGCCCTGGTTTTGGTATTAACATTGAAGAAGACAAAAATGGGAGAAAGATCCACCAAGGACATAAAATTTATGTTTGTGAGGTAAGAGAGTGAAAATCCAGATAAAGACACAATGTCATCCATTGCTCCATCTGCATTAAAGAGAGGTCCTTTCTTTCTTTCTTTCGTGTTCACTTAGGGATAGATTCTTTCTCTTACATAAATTTTGTCACTTCAGCAGGTTCACTTGATTATGTGGACATGCAACTGGCATGAGAAGAGAACTGGCTGCTTGGTGGAGATCTGTTCCTGCTTCATTTGCTCCCAAGGGCCAAAATGGTGCAATCCCACTCCTTGGCCTGCACAACCCATCCTCCAGCTTACTTCCCATGTCTCCACCTACCCAGCCTTCAACCAGTCCCTCCAAAAAGCCTTCATATATATCAGACTCACAGTATGGGCCACAGCATGGGAATTCAGGACATGGAATGCGGGCAGTTCTCCGCAGAGCCTGCTGCTGATCTCGTGATCACAACAGATCTTTTGTTACCTGTCTTGGAAGAAGCGGCGAAACCCGAAGGCAATAAGCTTGAAAACAGATTCCATGACAAAGATTACAGTGAAGATGTAATTGCAAATCTTCAGGGCTTCATCAAGAACCTGGGATGTGGACACAGGACTGTTGTTAGATGTTAGTTCTGCAGAGGTGCTTTGCTGACTTCAAACCTGACTCTTGTGTCATCACCTACCCATTACAGTTAAAAGTCTTCAAACACAGGCTCTCTCTGATGAAAAATGTCCCAGGGAAAAGTCCCAGGGATTCATGGAGTGTACTTGCTGCCTGGTGATAAAATCCCAGGAGGGACTGACACAGGCTCAAGGCACAGCTCACTCCCCTAGCAGCAGCACAGCCCCAGCTGGGATCGCTGGGGTGTGCAGAAAGAGCTGCTGCATTTGCTGGTCTCAGCAGCACAAGACCTCTTGTGCTTTTGTCAGAGAGCTGAATTTCATCCCACTTGTTCATTTGTGCAAGCGCTGGCCAAATGGCTCCTTGGTGACAGCCTGCCATTACTCCTCACCTTGAGCTTTTGGCAAGGAGTGCAACAGAGGGATGACATGCCAGAGGAAGCAAGTGCCTTGCATTTTCCTCTGCCCCCTTTCCCTCTGCAGAAGTCAGTCTGGTCTTTAATCCAAGCATCCTGGCTGGGACAACTCTTGCACAGTCAGGCTTTAAGCTACGTCAGAAGTGATTTCATCCCCAAAAGCCTCACTACGAAGGAACATTGTGGTAGCAGCATCCTTCACAGCCTCTAAAGTAATGTGCATTGATTTCTCCCTGTTGGCAAACAGGATGGTAATAACAATGTCCAGGGCAGTGCTAGGGAACAGGGTAGATGTGCCCACAGACCAAACACAACATTAACCAATCCCTAAGTGGGAGAAATCATAGCAGAAGGAGTTTAAGTCATGTACTCTGCCTTTGTGCTGCAGTTTAGCTTCAAGCATCCATGGACAAAAATCACCTCATCTGACCAAAGAAGCACAAGCCCAGCTGCTGAAGGAAGCTGTGGCTCTGAGCAAGCCTCCCTGCCATATTGCAGGGCACTTGGGCTCTGCAGCAAATGAGCACATTTAGCTGGCAGAAGCAGATTTTTCTCAGCAGCTCTTTACTCAAGCCACCTCTCTGCACACTGCAGCATTCCCTCCTCTCCGGGAGCTGTAGCATCTCCATGTGGGGTCTCATCCCCAGGGCATCCTGCTATATCTGAAAACCAACCCCTTGCAGCACCAAGAAATCCCTAGTTTGGATATAAATCTCTTTGGTACATTTGGCCTTCAAATGTCTTCAGGATCCCAGCCATCCTTCACCCAGATGAGAGAGATTTCCATGCCCCAGTTCAGCAGGACCCAAGCATGTGTATGATTCTGACCATGCTGTCATCCCAGCACAATCCAAGCTTGGACTTACTAGCCAGACGCTGCATACCAGAGGCTTAGAGACAAAATGTTATCTTTCTAAAGAAAAAGAAAAACAAAAGTCTGCCCAACATTTCTATAATACAAGAGAAAATGTAGCTGCAAAGCAACTGTGGTAAGACACGTGCTCTAGAATGACTCCAGCCCAGGCTCCTTTGCCAACAACCTTTTTCATCATCTAATGACTCAACCATGCAATGAGCCTTTCAAAGTATTTAAAGGTGACCTGGACAGAGAAAATAAATTGGGCTTGCTCCCTTTAACTTTTTGCTTATGATAGACTGGAGAATATTTCCCCCTGCCCCTGTCGTTTGCATGTTTTAGTTGTTTGGGGTTTTTTAAAATATTTAGTATACATGTCCTGCCTAATTTTAAAGAATATTTCCTCCTATTGTGTGTTATATTTATTCATTCTGAAAGTCACTAATAAAAGTAAGTACAAGTTATGTGGCAAAGGCAGCAATTTCCATTTCATTCTTATGCACAAAAGACTTGACATCTCAGGACAGGCTGTTTTTATTTTCACAGTATGACCCAGGAATTAAGTACACTAACATATTAAAATGCATCTTAAAGACCAGCATGGAATCCAATCACTGTGAAAACTAGGTTCTATGGGACACTGGGGATTTAGAAGAAACTTTGCAAAAAAAACCCCATTTCCCAAATTCTTCTATTCTTTTTTTTTTTTTGGGGTGGGGATGAGGGGAGAGGGTGGATGTGAAACCTAAGTAAAATGGAAGATATCAATATATCAATGATGATCAAATCCACCAAACCAAGCAAAGCCACTCCCAGTCCCATTTTCAAAGCAGTCAGCTTGCACTTAACTAGAAGGCAGAGGTGCAATGGGATCCCTGTACCAAAAGCCCTGGATTGAGCTGAGGACCAGTTGTAGGATGGCTACACTCTACTGGCAAAGGTGGACATCTGACAGCAAACCTGGCCTTAACCCTGCCCAGCAGCACATCCCAGCACAGCTCTGCATGTCCCCCCTGCCTGTTCTCCCGAGCTGTCCCAGTACCTTTGGCTGCTGGTAGTGCTCCATGGCCATGGTGATGACATTGAGGCCAATGACACCAGTGATGAACAGATCCAAGTAGTGGCTGGTGCACATCTGGTGAATCAGGAGGCGGAAACGGGAGTAATCCGAGTAGTAGGGCTTACACTGAGCTTCTGCAGTGGGGAGGAGAGTGAGAGGCAAATCAAGGGATTTCTCTGCATCTTTCTCAAGTCAACGCACCCTCACTCTCCAACTCCAGAGATGATAAATTCTAGACCAATCACAGCAACATACTCCCTTTTTTATTTCCTTTTTTTCCTTGCTGGCACGTTACCATTTTTAATACACAGTGGGGCTCCCGTCGTCTTATATCCATTAAATATTTTCAGTGGGACATGCTCTATACTCAGCCTTGTATCAGGGATCAGGGATGAGGTGAGCCGGGACTAGTGTGCTGCTAAAAATAATTTTTCTCTGTAGGGAAATTTAGGTTAAATTTAAATTAAAATAACAATTTTTGTTTCTGTTGATCTTAAAAGTCCCCAAAGCATTAGAAAACCAAATTAATGGTCAGATGCTGGGGACAGAGTTTACTAACAATTGCCTAAAAACACAGGCCATTGAGTATATGGTGGTCTTTGAAAGAGAAAGAGTGCAAACATATTATGTTCTTTGCAATAAACTGTAGAGACAACAGAATTCAACATCTTGGCTGTCAGAAAAATGGTCCATAAAATACCAAGGAAAACTGATCAATGAACCTTAGTGATCAGAAAATAACAATCCTCCATTTAGACAAGATTATCAAAACACAGATTTCACTGTCCAACTGTGTTCCATGTTTGGCTGCCTCGGGGATGACACATGGACTTCAGACCTCAAATGTTCCTAGAGATAAACTCATTTGCTCACCTAATATCTAATGAGGAAATGCCAAGGCTGAGTATATAATTCAGTATAATTTTCAAGGAGGCATTATAATGCAGATTGATATGGAAAGGGCTGTCTTGAAAATGTCAGAGTATTATATTACCCTCATAATTAGATGATCAACTGGTTATGAAAATTATTGAGCTGTAAGAATTGTATAGTTGATATTTAGTGCTCCAGAGCAAATGTGCAGTTTGGTAGTACAAGAAAAAAAGTTGGGCAAAAATGATGCCAGGAAGCACAGGTTTGGGTTGCCCTAGAGGAAAACTAATTTTTGAAGATTGTATTTTGCCTGGAAATAGAGCTCACTTTGTCAATAGCCAATGACACTGCAATCAAACCCATAGATTTAATGGCTTCATGTGCTCCCTGCTTCATAGCAGGATCCTGAAAAATCAGTTTTGTTTTTTTCCATAGAGACAGACCTTTCCCTACCAGCCCAGGGACCAAAGGGAATAAACACTGGGCAGTTTTACTCTGTAGGGGTTTGGAAGACCCAAAATTCTATTTCAGTGTCATCAAATGAAAGGCAGTATTAATATTCACTTTCTGATCTGCAGTGGGCTTTAGGTGATCTGCACCTGAGTGCTAAAGCACAGTATTGATGAAAAGGTCTATGAAATTAATTTTCATGCTGAATCTATTGAGTGCTTATGAAAAAAAGCAGACTAGTAGCTGCTGACTCACTCATAAGACTTTGTCAGATATATCAGAATTTGCATAAATCTCCATAAAGTCAAGATATCTCGATCACATTATGCTAAATTATGAGTAGCAAATTAACTAAAATGTTTGAATACAATTAGGTTAGGAATAGGACCTATTTTTATGAACCAACTTATCATCTCAGAAAGAGACACCATCGTAATTGGATCACTTACTTTTTCTACATTTATGTATAATTCACATTCAAAAAGAAAAATGTCAACATTTCTACCTTTTCCTGCAATGGATTTGCTTATGAATAATGACACTGGAATTTAATTTTTTTTCTCAGCTTTGACTGACAGGTAATTCCAAATCCTTCAGAATAGCACCAATGCTGCTAGAACAGAGAGAGGATTTAGAGAGAGGTTGTAAATGTTCTCTGTGCAGGGCTCTTCCACCTGGATTAGCCAGTGCATGACCTTATAAGCAGGGTTGCTAATTGTTCAGATATCTGCAAAGAATTTTCCCCTTTGCACTCCCTCTCCCACCATATCTCCTGTTCACCTTGCCCAGCACCCAGGTCTCCACAGCCAACCCTCTCTGGATGCTGGTCTCACAGATGCCCTTGCAGCCTTTGATAAATGTTCCATCCTTCTCCATTAACTTTATTAAAAGGGGATTTGGCAACCCATACTTACAAATCATGTCACCACTCACTACCCCAGTGTCCCCATGCCAGCCATGCATCTTGGTGCCATATGGATGCTCCCACACACAGGCTAACATGCTGCCTGAGGGCTAGGGATAAATCTCCACTGTGTCTAGGTGGGCAGGGAACTTTCTGAACAGATAAACCAGTTTTTATCATAGTGAAAATACCATTTCTTTAACTTGACCCTGCAGAGTTCTGCAGAGAATTTGGGGACAGATCTGGTATAATTCCCCCTGTGCAAAGCCCGTGCCTCCTATGACACAGTGCCATTTGTAATTATTGCAATAAAGAGCTTAACAATACCAACACCTTGGGAAATACAGACATCTGTTAAACTCCGGGTGGTGAACTTCACAACTAACACAACACCACATTACTGTACCGTTACAATACACTGTGTCAAGAACAACAAGAGCTCTGGGTTAGTCTTGGTTATTACTGGAAAGGTTAATGTGGCTTCCAGGCACATATGGCATTAAAGAAAGGCAGAGAGCAAACCAACAAAGAGGAATTAGCAGAATGAGAAAAGAGGAGGAATTCAGCAAAAGCCCACTACGAGACATCAGGCTGGTAAACAAGGTGTAAATCAAGCTGCTTCACCAGGGCTGGGGGCCAAGGCAGAGGGAGAAGTGGGTCAAATCTGGAGATCATTACACAGGATAAACTTGGCTCAGACAGTGGATCCTGAGAGATCTCCTAACCCAGGTAGGAAGGGGATGTTGCAGCCAGCTGGGAGGTGGTCTGAGCAAGTCCCACCCACCCCTTCATCCTGGGAGTAATGGTGGTCCAAGGGTACTGACTGTGCTGGCAAGGCATGCAGTGCCTGGGTGCACTTGGCTTTAGCTCATCATTTCTATGGGCTCTCAACTTAGGTTGTATCCCAAGCTTCAGTACTCAACTCTTGGCATCAAGCTGTAGGATTATAATTGATCCCTTTGACATGGTCTGGGAACTCACCACTGTTCGCTCCTGTTTGGCTGGAAAGGAAATGACCATTGCTGTTGCGGGATAAATATTTCCAATACCTAATCCCTGTCTAACTTTTCCCAGGCCAGGTACCCTTGGGATTCAGTGAGCCCAGACTGGGTTTGGGGCACCAAAGCCTATACTACATTTGTACCCTGTACTACTGATGGCAGTGGGATGTCACCTGTGAAACACCACCAGCACCCAGGCACCCCTGTTTTTGCTGGGCAGTGCTACTCCCAGAAGCTCCCAGGGCTTGAGTGATCTCTACGAGTACAGCAGGGAGTGGGACTACGGTCACTTTCTTCCCATTAACTGCATTTTTTGGGGGGGAATAAAGCTGAGCATGCAGCTCCAAAATATCTCTGAGGAGCATCTGCCTCCTAATATAGCCCTGTCAAGAGAGAAATTGCCACTTTCCCCAAGGTGACTTCAAGCTGGAGGTGCGTGGGCATGGGAAATTGGAATTCACAAGAGTGGGACAATTCCATTACTGTCTCCTTCAGCTTCTTCCTTCTCCTATAATAAGAGAATTAACTCCTTTGCAGGTTTGAGTATCTGGAGGACAGTGGCAAACCAGTGAGCAATTAAGCCCATGACGCAGCTGGATTTACAAAATGTATCAAGAATATTATTAGGTTAAAAAGTAGTTTGCACTAAAGGAACTTGTTCTATTTGAACACAGAGTTTTACTTGGCTTTTATTGTACTGAATGGATTTATTAAAAAAAAAAGGTGAAATGGAAAATGATAAATTATTTCCACTGCAAAGATTCCAGTTGTGATAGAATATAGACTTGGAGAAAAAATAAAGGAAAAAATAAAATTATAAAATATTTCACTAAGCACCAGGCAGCAGCACGCACACACACGCACACAATGTCATCTTGTCTTCACAGAAAAAAACGCCCTCTGAAAGTGCCGAGATGCGGGCAAGCTTTGGGTCACAACTCCAGATTCCTCACTGAACCATAGGAAGTTCATCTACTCCACACAGGGACGGCATTTCCTAAATTCCCAACAGTCAGGTTCAGAAATAAAACCCTTCTATTTCCTCATGTTGGTGCCTGCAGAGCAGCATGGCACATTCACTACCACAGGATCTAAAGAAAAGCCAGCAAAAGGAAACACACAGCACAGACCTGACAATTGTACACATCTTAAGGGCAAACACAAAGAGACTTTCTGAGCCTGCAAGGGATAATGAAGGGGTTTCAAATGAGTTCAGTGTCTTAAAAATAACATAAGACAGCCTTGATGCAACTCTGTAGGACCAGGAGAGGAGTCACAATCAAGCAAAACGAAGAAAAAAAAAACCAGATCACCAAACCCAGTGAGAGCCCCTCCCTCACGCTGCCCTCATTTCACATGAGAGGCCAAGAGGCCCAGCAAGAAAGACAGCAAAGAAATATAAATATCAGGAATGGCAATGGGAAGGAGATTCAGGATTTATTAAAGCATGTTGTGATAACTTCCAACAAGGCCTTAGAAATACAAGGTAGAACCTCTGTCTCCTTGAGTTATCTCTGCAGTGAAAGCCAATTTTTATTTAATCAAAGCTCCCTGCAATCCAAGAGAGATGGATGGAGCCCTGCACCCATCTCTCACAGGCTGCCAGCAGTGGCAGCCTGTGCACAGGTGAGATTTTTAATGCACATTATTTTTGTCAAAAATTACAGCTGTATTTGTTTCTATGTTGGTGCCTCTTTAAATATTCAGGCTAATATTCTTAAGTTATGAATTAAACAAAATGCTTTCCAGATCAAAGCTTCTCCTAAAAATAAAAAGAGCAAGGGATGGATTTGCAGCCCTGAGCATCATACTGAGAAGGGGGCTGGGAAAGGGAAGTGTGAGCAAACTGTGGGTCAAAAGGGACAGCTAGTATTAGCTGTATTACCCCATTAATATTGAGTCCAGCTGGTCCATCTCCACCAGCACCTGCAAAGACTTTGAGGTGGTATCTTTATTTCCTTTAATTTACAAGATGCTTCATGGATTGAGCAACTCTTAATCAATGCACAGAATTTACACACTGGGCAGCACAATGACTAAATCCTGTGTCCACAGTGGGGGTTGGTGTGGGGTTGAGTTCCCTGTTGAAGCACTGAGGCTCTGCCCTATAATGAATTTTACCCTGTTGAAAAAAAAACCACTCCCTGGAGTACAGTGTTTGTGGAGCAATAAGCAAGGGCTGAAGAAATAATATCCTTCCAAAGCTTTCCAAAGACACACACCTGAAAATTCAGACTCCTAAGCTGGTGGTTGGAAAGCTAAAGTCAACAGTAGAGGACCCATTTTCACAGTCCAGTCATTATTCTCTTCAGAAAAAAAAGCTAAAAGAATAACAACAACAAAAAAAAAAAAAAAAAAAGAAAAAAAAAAAAAGAAAAGAGAAAAAAAAAGCAAGAAAAAAAAGCCATGAAAAGTCTGACAGTGTCTTAATGAAAACCAGAGGGAAAAAAATACTGAATAATGTAAGATGATCAAGGAGTAAATTAAGGGTTTGCAAGTGTCAGTGCTGAGGCAGGTCTGCAGACCTGCGGCTCAGGATGAGATGCGTGTGCCATGAAGGAAGCAAACGAGCTTTGCACCACACATGGTTTAGTGGGATGCCTCAGCCGCGGTGGCCAACTGTTAGTGACACAGCACTGCCATTCAGAGGGACGAGACGTGCCAGCTTCCCAGTACCTTGCACTGCACTGGCTGAGCTCTCCATTAATACATCATCCAGCATTAGATCTAAAAGAATGAAACGGCATTAATCACCCAGCAGGACACACAGCAAGACTCCCCAGCCCCTGTGGAGATTCCTATGGCTCTCCGTTGCCTCTGCCAGGAGTGTTTCCTTGTGGGATCCTTGTGCCTCGTGGAGGGTGGACTCAGGTATATGTGAAAAAGGAAGAGCTCTTGTGCTTCTCTCTCTTGTGGAAGCCCAAGACATTCCCAAGAACCCCCTCATTCAATGATGACGACACTGCTGAAGGATAATCGGGACACTTCCTGCTGGGAAAGCAATACCTCACAGTGACCACTCCTGCACCTGCCCACGTCTCAGATCTCACACACTTCCCCAGTTTTCAGACACCTGATTGGATAAATGCATTGGAAGAGTCTACAACCAAAAATGACCGTGCCACTAGTCAGGTGTCAATGTCTGTCCGTATTTGACAACCCTAGGCTGGTTTGGGCATCTGGGGTCACTCAGGAAGCCCAGCTGAAAGGAACCCCCATGCAGTTGCTGGCACAATTCCAGCCCTAGTCATGGTTTCATCTGCAAGTTCCCATTGTGCAGAACAAAGTTAAGCAATGACATCTGTTGCCTCTGAGGGGAAAGCTGGACACAGTCAATTAAAACTAATGTTTCGCTAAGCATGGATTAGGAAAACTGTTCTGAAGCAATTTGGAGGACTTCATACTTTACTCTCGAAAGATTTTTGTGGCCATTGAATACTCAGCAATATTTGATCCTCAGTAAAGTATCTGTTTACTGCCTCTTTAATTAGGTATTTCATAGCACTAAATGAATAACTGCATTTCCAAGAACGGCTTGTGATTCCTACCCTGTGGGAAATTGCCCACACTTACACCTTTTCTTCAGCTAGTTCCTCTAGCATTATAAATAAAGTAATTAATAATACCTAAACATCTATTTTTCTTCTACAGAAATGTCAGCATTCCAAAATTGCAACTTTAAATAGCAATTGCTCTATCCAACCTTTAAAATCCTTTTCCAACTCAGCCTTAAACTGTGCTTGGGAACTTGAGCTAAGCAAAAGAGCTTTCTAGGCATTTTCTTGAGGAAGAAAAATAAAACCCAAAAAAACCTCTTTCCATCTGTATCCCACTTAACTGAGAAGAGTCTAATGTGTCCTCCAGTGCTCTTGAGGGAAACCTCCTACTTTACGCTGGCCAGTGAGGGAAGCAGGCTCTTGGCATAAACCTAAGTTTGATGACCAGGGGTTGGTGCAACATATCCTGTTTTGTAACACGTGAAGCTCATGGGAGTAAAAGATGTGACCAAAAGAAATGGCTGGGGAAATGCTGAACTGAGAGAGGCTGAGGCAGCACCGTGGTAACCTGGTTCCGTGATTAAGCCTGCAACAACTGTTAAACACCTCTTAGACTACTAAAGAAAACCCAGACAATATCACCATCTTTGGGAACAAGCACCTAATCAGACAGCTTCTTAAACAGTCCTGAAGTCTGTCAAAGATAGAGAAACTAAAGGGGACAGGGAGAGAGCAGGAGGCGGACTGACCAGGGAAAGTGCAAGGCCATGGACAGGAAGGGCAATGGAGAAAGTTCAGTCAGAAGAGAGAGTATGCAAGAAGAAGAGCACCTCCAACCTGTGGCCCCTTGTTAACTTACTTCTGAATTATTCAACTACATTAAAATGAAAAGAAACTAAGAGACAAATGGCAGTTTGGAGACTTTTGGCAGAGTGGGGTCTTTCCTCATTTCACCTGTAGAGCCTCCTCTAGGCAGGGCTGCACGCTTGCACATCTAGTTGGGAGTTGGGTTCAATTTGCACCAGCACTATTTTGTGTAGTTAGTTACTCTCCTTGTCTGGTTGTTTTTTTTTTTTTTTTTCTTCTAATCTGTATTTCTCAAGCAAATGCATTGATATGATTCTCTATGGAGTTTTAAAGCATTACAAGAATGAGATGGCTCTATTATTTTATTAGATTCTTGAATAGCAGTGGTTCTACTGTGCCAATAAATAAACCTGCTTGATAAATGGGACAGGTAACATCACTATGGCATTACAAGACTGTAATAAACCAAATAGTGAATCCAGTTATCAGCAGCAGTGCTCATGACTGAGATTTATGATGCCATCCAGCACTACTGATCTTTGCAGTTGTCACTATTTGTGTAACACTGAGCTCTGCTATCCAAGAAGCTCCAAGCCTGATTATTATTATTTTTTAATTTAAATAACCCCCAATGGAAAGGTCATTGCAAATCATGCAGCCATTGAAAAGGCTTCCTTGGCTCCTTGTTCAGCTTAAAATGACACTACTTCCTTCATGCAAATTTTATAGCTGGACATGCTTTTGGGAGAAGAATTCTCACCAGACGCTAGGCAGGGAGGGGAGGGAGGAGGGGATTATGTGGAAGGTCAAGCAGGACTCAGAAAGATGTGGAAAGACTACCGACCAGCCATCTGTTTCTCCTTACTCCTTCTCTTTTTCTCCAGCCGGCGGAGCCTTTTTTCCTCCCGCCTCTTGGCTTCTTCCTCCTCCTGGTGCTGCCGACACTTGTGGAAATTCTCCACCACCACCCCCACAAACATGTTGAGGACGAAGAAGGCCACAATCAGCAAGAAGGAAATGAAGTAGAGGAGCATCCATGGATTGTAGTTCATGACTGGCTGCAAAGTGGAGGAAGGCAAATTTCAACTGAATCTCAAAAAGAAAAATTGGAACAAATTGATACAGCTGTGCCATCCACAGAACTCACAGCCCTTTCAGGCAGGCTGCTCTGCTCTTCCTGAAAATTAGAGTTTGCTGAGACATTTTAACTGAATGCTCCTAAAATGTGTGTTGAGGACAGAAGCACCACCTCTCTTCTGCAAAAAGGACAGCAGCATCCTTTGCAGCTACTTTAACTCCCTCATTGCAAACCTCTACCTACACAAAGCACTTCTTTTCTCCTGAAATGACCAAACTGCTTAAAAAGTCAAACCAACCTTTGATAGGTGGACTTCTCCTAACACACACGAGTTACACCAGTCATCATGCAAAATCTGTAGGGAAAGTGTTGAGTACAAATCCAGACTTTTTACTGAACTCAGCACATCTCGCAACTTGGATTAAATGCCACTCTGGATCCTAATCCCATAACTCCATTTGACTGTGGAAGCCCACAGTACTTTGCAAAACAAGAGCTAAAATATGTAACCTTTGACAAGTCATTTGTTACAGCTCTGCTGCAGCCTGTACCTGCTGGTCGACTCCCACAGCATCCAAGCCATCGTACATAATATCCACCCACCCGTCCTTGGAGGCCAGGACAAAGAGAGACATCAGGGCCTAGAAATGCATGGAGAAACAGTTATGCACAGTTGCATTAAACCTCTTTTACTTGTAACATCTTACTCCTCCTTGCCCTTTCCTGCCTGATAATGGGACACTTTGATGACCAAGATTTCTCTTGGCAGCAAAACCTATCAATGCCAATGCCTAGTTCAGCAACGAACAGTAATTCAGAAACCACAGTGTTGAAGACAAAAGCGGCTTCCTTTCCACCCTCCAGATCCCTACTGCTCCCAACTAATTAGTTCTTACCACACTGCTAAAAAAAGGCTGTGTTGCAGAGATGGCTGAAAATGTCCAACTCTATTAGACAAGCCCTTCTGCAAGATATATTTGGGTTGTTATGTAGCAGCGAAGCAATTAAGTGCTTCATGAAGCCACATGTGCTTGTTCTGTTCTGAAAAGAAGTGTATGCCTGCTTGGAAACACTGCCTTTGGGATTTACAGAGACAGAATGCTGTGCATGTGAACTGAATATTTACTGTAGCTGGCAGTGCCCTGTAAGAAAATCCCATGGGATAATAAGCCACAGGTTTTAAGTCAAAGAGGTAAAGGAGCAAAGAAGCAGATTACCATTCTATTAATACCTGGCCGAGATTATCAAAATTATACTTGTGCCGGACCCATTTGTAGCTTGCTTCTG
Source organism: Motacilla alba alba (assembly GCF_015832195.1). Taxonomy (NCBI): domain Eukaryota; kingdom Metazoa; phylum Chordata; class Aves; order Passeriformes; family Motacillidae; genus Motacilla; species Motacilla alba. The sequence continues at coordinate 393,343 of NC_052033.1, forward strand.
TACAATCCGATTTATTTGTGATGTTTCTGGTGTCCTCCCCCTGGCACACAAAAAACTTTCCTTTGAAAAGCTGCAAAACACACAAAGAAGAGAGGAAGTGTCCGGGTTCAGTCCACAGGATATCTATGCAGGTGATGGGCATTTCTCCAGGGTACTCCACACAGCCCACACCAACCAGAGCTGTTGAGGGAACTGACCTCATTCATACAGGTTATTAAGACTGAGCAGCCTGTATAATACACACGTCATGAGCAAATGCATGATTTCACATCATTTAGGGCACCCACCTCATGCATTAAACTGTCTGGTTCAGGGATCTGAGACTCGCCTAAAAGCCTTTGCTTCTACACTTGTTAGCTCAAGTATAGCCCCAACCAATAGTCCAGACCAGCTAATGGCTTGTTATCACATGTGGAACAACTCTGGTGACTCTCAGCCCAGTTAACAACAAATGAAGTCTAACAGGGGCCCTCTGTCAGCAGAGAAAAGGTGGCAGTGAAGAGGCCCAGTGATGGACTAATCTCTGCTCATAAAGGTCACAAGGGAACACATTTAAGGGTAGACAAGCCCCTGGGGGTGACGTTCATGTTGAATCAAGACTGCTGTCAGTCCTGCTCTGCTCTCTGATCCTGGGTGCTCTGCCCCAGCTATCATAAAGCTCTGCAATCTGCAGGGTCACTGAAATTATTCCCTGTGCACAGCTTAAGGAGCCAAGCCCAGCCGGTGCTGGGTACCTGATCCTGAGCTTATTTTCTTTGGTTTAAGCCTTGGGGGATGCAATTCCTGGAGAGTCAGCTCCTGATTTATGCCTGCATGAGAAACAGGAGCCTCCACATGCTTAATTCTACACCTGGTACTTCCCACACATGGAACAGAAAGAGGCAGGGGTTGATTACTGCTTCAGACAGAGTGATTGATGCTAGCAAGATGGATGGTATCAAATCCCAGGAGACAGCCAACAAATCTACTTTTATTTGCTGACAGAAGCTATTGACATTACTGTTGGGAAGTGGGGGGAAATGGCAACATGCTCTCCAGGCTCCTTAAAACACCACCAGGGTATACTGAGGAGACACTGATGGGGTTTGATCCATTGTTCTAGACAAATAACAGTAGAAATAAAAGTGAACAAGATAAATCCACGCACTACTCCATGGGTTTCCTCCAGAAATCAAAAGCAGGAAGATGGTCTCTAGGCATGCGAAATTAATCACTGCTCGATGCAATCATAGAATTTTTGGATGTAAGAAGTATTCCCTGATCTTTCCATGGAGAAACACTATCAGTGGTAAGGCAGACTGGGGAGATATACTCCTCACAGAGAAAAATTTTAATTAAGCAGGAAGGTAAATAACTGCTTTTAGTATATTGTCTGTAAATATGACTTCTCCAGGAGCCGGACTGTAATGCCACTCAGGTGGGAGCAGTAACAGTGGTCCTTACAGGGTTTGAAAATACAAAGCCCAATTTGTAAAAACACTGATCCCTGTCAGTACCTCACAGTTTGGCACTTCTGAAAGGAAAAGACCCAGTGTTTCTTTCTGGACTTGCTTTATCCACCTAATTTTTCTATCTTATTAATGACTATTCACACATGGGCAGTTCTACAGCCAAAACAGTTTTGCTAAGAGGACACACTGTAAGAAACTTTGATGTCTGGATTTTAATAGATTAAACACCTCTAGTTTGATCCCCAGCTTATATTTAAATGGAAAAACTATAAGTTTGAGAGATCATCTTTTCATAGGAAATAGCTCTGGCCTCATCTTACACCTAATTAGACATAAATATTAACTGAGAATTTTGCATCCTGAATACAGGATCAGTCTTGCTTGTATCTACCACTGAATCACATCAATAGTCATGACAATTTAACATAAAGCTGCAAGTCCCCAAGGAAAGCATCACAATTAGCAGGGATGAAATTCAAAGAGCATACTGCAAGTTTTGTTTTCTGGCATAAATTTTATCATGAGTGTTAGATTGCTTTATGGTATATTCTTAGTTTTATGAATCTGTTTACTATAATGGATGGATGTTGTTATGCTGTAATGCTGAACCAATCTAGCTGCTGAGGTGGTTACGGATGACATGATTTTCTTCCCTGTTTATTTTCAATGCTGTATTTATTATTTAAGCACTATGCTAGAGTAAATATTATATAAGATACCTTTCCAAAACAAAGCCAAATAGAGTTGCTTTCCAAAATACAGCTGAGACAGATCAAATAAACTTCAGAAAGAAGTAAGTGTTATGTCAGAATATTTATATGAAGCAATCTCTTCTTCCCAGGTAATGAGAAACCAATTGCTTTGGAAACTGCCACTTCCCCCTTGGGCACCTGCACTCCTGGGACTGAGAATATTGCCAGCAAAGCCAGGAGGAAACAGACTCAGAAATCTTTGTTTCTGCAAGCTTTCAGTTACACAAACTGTCAGAATCTGAATGAATCTCCAGTTCAAGGTCTCTCTGTAGTTTACAAGCCAATGATTTCAGCTCTGAGTTTCTATTTCCCTATCAGTTTGTAACTAGAAAAAAAGGTGGAGGAGAGATCATAGAATCATGGAATGGGTTGGATTGAAAGGGACCTTTATAAGTCACCTAGTCCAACTCCCTGCTGTGAGCATGGACACCCCATCCATCCTGACATCAGTTTGAGTTCAGAAAGCCTTACACTTATACAGATACCCTGACTTGGGGCAATCTGGGGCTTGTTACACTTACAGGTTAAGTACTGAGGCTTACAGAAGACTCACCTGAACTCCCAAGATCCCAAAGATTATGAAAAAGGCACAGCAGATGACCACAATGTTCCCAATGGGTTTCAAGGATGACATGAGAGTCTCCACCACCAGCTTCAGTCCCTGGGCTCGACTAATGACTCTGTAGGGGCAAGTAATTACAAAAGATGTTAGTCCTGTTCCTGCCCAGTTTTGCCTCCTATCAAGATAGAAGATAAGAAGAACATAGCATTAGAAAATTTTTTACAAGGACAAGTTACTCAAAAATCATGATGAAAAAAGCACTTCTGGAAGATTGACCTGTAACATTATGGAGGTCTTGGAAGGAAGGGTCAGCTTTGCATAAATAAAGAGGAGGAGGAGAAAACATACAAGGAGTCAGGCCAGAAAATTCAGCTGTTTTGCTTGGACCATCCACAGTCACAGACTTTCATGACTGTAGCCTGTCTAGGACTACAGAGAGGGCCTACCACTGTCCTTTCCTATACAGATTTAGGCAAGACACCTGATTTCCCTGAGTCCATGAAATGGAGCTGCCACTCTTACACATCTGCAGCAATTGCAGTTTGTGTTGGAAGGGACCTTTAAATGCCATCTAATCCAACCCCCTGCAATGAACAGGGACACCTCCTACTACTAGTCAGAGTAGTAGGTTGCTCAGAGCCCCTGATATTTCCAGGGATGGGGCATCTATCACCATTCTGGGCAACCTGTGCCAGTGTTTTCAGCACTCTCATCTTAAAAAAAAATAACCTGTTGTGTTCTTATAGTGCTGCTGCATACAGGGACCTGAGCTACTCCTCAGACCATCACAATTTCTGCTTTATACCCACTGTACAGCCTCAGCTCTAAAACAGTACTGTCCTCCAGGTGAAACTTCACTGGCAGGACTGGAAGCATCTAACCTAATTTCTGTCATTCCTCTCTGTCTGGTATCACACAATTTCACAACAGAAGGTTAGATCATATCAGAAAGTTAAAGAAGCATAATGTGGACTTCATGACTGAAAAAAAAACCTAAAAAAAAAGTAGAAACTGTACTATACTCTTGAGGCTAATGTTACAAAGCTTTGTGTGATTTAGAGAAACCACCTCAGCATGCTGGGAAAGATGCACAAGATATGCAGCCTCACCAACCTGAAGGTGGGGACCAAGAAAGGCATTTGAAGAGGTTACAAGCCTCCCTCCTCTTGATGCCAACTGGAATTAAGTATTTCACTAGCTCTGTAAATCAGTTTGTACTGATGTCATAGAAACTGCTTTCATGACTCAGAAGCAGTTAAATGCTGTGAAAGTCAGAGGAGGGAAGTGACTGTGTGTTTCTGGGTTCTGCTCCTTTGAACACTTGGCTCTCAAACGTGTCCCAGACTTCCCCACGTTTCTGCCTAGGTCTCCCTTTTACCATGGGAGTCCTCTCACCACCTCTCCCATGTTGTCATCTTAATGTAAAAGTCCCATACTGTTGTCACCTTATCACAAAAGTTTCATACCTTCCGGTGTTTTCTCATAGGCTGCTCCTCAGAGCAGTGACTCTCTCTTCCTCACACAGTAACTAACTCCCTTCTCAACCACTCAACCCACTCTTTTATAGCACTCTTCTTCTCATTGGTCATTCTTCTCATTGGTCACAGCTGTGGCCTGTTAAAGTCAGGCGTGTTCCTAATCTTTCATAATTGGGCCAGCTGCAACTCCTTAGGGGTGAAATTACTTTCTACACTATTTTCTTACATTCTATCCTCCCCCACTCCCACCCCTCGCCAAATCTGGTTTCACCACCTGAAGCACTGTTGGTGTTTTGCTGCCTGGACAGGGTCCAAGTTCTCCTCCACTCCCTCTCCCAGGCATTCTTTCGATGAAATTTTTTCCTAATATCCAACCTATACCTTTCCTGACATAGCTTGAGACTGTGTCCTCTTGTTCTGTCAGCTGCTGCCCAGTGGAAGAGACTGACCCCCACCTGTCTACAACCTCCATTTAGGAAGTTGGAGAGAGCAATAAGGTCACCTCTAAGCCTCCTCCAGGCGGATCAACCACAGTTCCTTCAAACGTTCCTCAAGGGGCTTGTGTTCCAAGCCCCTCACCAGCCTCGTTGCCTCCTCTGGACACGCTCAAGCATCTCAACATCCCTCCTAAACTGAGGGGCCCAGAACTGGACACAGCACTCAAGATGCGGCCTCACCAGCACCAAGTACAGGGGAAGAATTACCTACATGCTCCTGCTGGCCACACAATTCCTAATGCAGGCCAGGATGCCATTGGCCTTCTTGGCCACCAGGGCACATTGCTGGCTCATGTTCAGCCGACTGTCGACCAGCACCCCCAGGTCCCTTTCCACCTGAGCACTGTCCAGCCACACTGTCCCCAGTTGTAGAGGATTTTTGTGGCCAAAATGTAGAACTTGGCACTTAAACTTGTTAAACTTCATGCTGTTGGACTCTGCTCATCCATCCAACCAATCTAAGTCTCTCTGCAGAGCCCTCCTTCCTTCCAATAGATCAACACAAGCTCCCAGCTTAGTGTGGTCTGCATATTTACTAATGAAGGACTTGATGCTATCATCTATGTCATATATAAAAATATTAAATAGAACTCACAGCAGAGATTCCCCATTGACACATTCACACTGATCATGTGTGGCCTCATCTGGGACCACAGCCAACCTGCACCATCCCTCTCCTGCCCTAGGGCCTGCAAGTTGAGTGATCTGCAGTGCTCAATGCACAGCCACCAGCTCTTACCAAAACTGTTGGGTTTAAACCATATCCTGAAAAGCTAAAGCTTATTTCCTTTTTTTTCTCTGGTTAAATATTTACTCAAAATGTCAAGGGTAACTCATCAGTTATCACTTTCAAAAAGAAGCAGATGGTGGTATTTTTATCTGCTCTCTTACCAGTGAAACACAAAGAGCAGATGCTGCTATTCCTCACACTGAGCATCTCTGCCATGTGGGTGGTGGCTCCCTATTTTAGATGCCTCATCTTTCCTGACACTCAGATCTGGGTATTTTAGGGAAGGAGCTGGAGGGTGAGATGGCTGAAGGAGCAGAAGATTGCACACCCCATGAGCAGTGTGGGGACTGGTCAATGTGGGCTGCCAAAGCTGCCCACAGGGATTAGCCCAGCCTGGAGACCTTGCTGTTGATGCCATGGGGTTGAGACCTGAGCCCAGCCCAGGAAACAGAGGCTGAAGAGCAGCTCAGTGTGCCCAACTCAATAAGCCAGGTAATACAACCTAACAGACTATGTCTGAATCCATAAAGCAAGCCTTGGGCTGGAAAGGCTGAGGCTAAACATCTCTTTCAGCTCCTCAGATGGACTAAAGACCTTCACACACCTCACATTCCTTGCACGGTTCTGGCTGAAATATGCCTGCCAAACTACAGGTGGGAAACTGAGGCACAGGAGGAGGGAAGCCACATTCTCAGAGGTAGGAAGGCAACTCAATTCCAATTATTTCAATGTAAATTAGGCCCTTTGGTGCCTTTAGGCTTTAGGTATCCTGACTTTAGGGATCATGGTCTTCTGTCCACTGTCATGGAACCAAAGTCACGATGGAACCAAAGTCAAGTCTTCTAAACTGAAGGACTATGGTCTGAACTACTGAAGCATCCTTAAATTTTGGGGAACAAGGAAGGAATTTAGTCTCCCGAGTTTAAAGTTGATCATTTTCTCCAACAGTTATTAAGAAATGCTGTTCTAGAAATAATAAGTGATTTCCCCTGTGAGGTACTATTTCGTATCCAGCTGAGAGGGAAAATAGGCGGTTACTTGTCTGAGTTTGCAAAGTCATGTGCATGTTGAGGAAAAAAGGGCTGAAAAACAGCAGCATTTGGCTGCTTTAAGCGTTTTGATCAACCAGGGAATTCCCCAAATTAGAATGCATTAGGGCAAAAGCTGCCACCAGTTTAGCTCCATGCCAGTGCTGTTTTCAGCACTACAGGGAGGAAAGACTTTGATAATATTTTGAAAAATAATAGCTCTTGCTAATGGAAATCTTCAGACCTCAGGAGCTGCCTCAGACTAAGGGCCTGAGCCAACACTGAGGCAAGTCTGTGTGAAGATTCCTGATATACTCCTAAGACTCTGACAATTCTCTAAGGGGAAATGAAATTCTCGGCTTTTTCAGATTATTAGTACCACCTACAATATGTCAATATACAGCATCCCCACACCTCATCAGTATTGCCAAGGTCCTGCTGCTATCAGGCTTGTAAAATCTTATTATCTGACCCACACCTCTGCAATTTATGGTTGAAGGATGCAGCTGATTTGGAGCCCTGCAGTTGTGCAAGAAAAGGAGACCTGACAAGGTTCCATTCAGCACAGTTTCAGTCTGCATTAGGCATATGACAAATAGGGAAAAAGAAATGACACATTCTTTCTTCTTTATTTTGCTGTGAAGAAATGTTAGTCCCTCTAACTCCCCCTGGTTCTTCTGGTCTGAGGATTCCCTGGTGTAAGATGCTCCAAACCCACTGCCAGCCTCATCCCAGATGGATCCTTACCAACATTAAACCTTCCTGATGAGAACTCTCAGAAGAAGTAGCAGCACATAGATGAGGCAACAGATCAACATTAATGAAGACCTTCCTCCACAGATTAAAAGAAAATTAGCAAAGGTGATAATATGATAACTAGAAGAGAGTTATGAAATTACTATTAGATCATGATAGTATAAAAGTGAGTAATTTATCTGTGTGCTTTAGAAGTCAAAGCCTGGGCTCTGTAGAGAGTAAAACAGCCCTGAAGTCCACCCATATTAAATCTGAATACATTTTCAATTTTGATTTCTCTCATATCTTAAGTTATAACACTTGATCTCAACAATAGCAGATTGAACGCATTAGGAAGGAATGTTATTGTATAAGCAATTCTTTTACTGGCTGAAACATCAGAAGGTCATGGAAACATCTTTAAATGTCATTCCTCTGTGAATTTATTTTTGGAATTCTGGTCATAAAGCTGGGCTTGAATCTTCATGGATTCAATTTGGAGGCTATAATCAATCATGCAATCAAAACCCTGTGATTGGCATACAGGTTTTTTAATGTCTGGGCAGGGGGCAGAACCGTGTGGGGTTTTGTGTGCTGCATAAATCAATGGGGTGGTTTCCACAGGAGAAAATAAGAGACAGAATGAGGGAGATCTTTTGAAAGAATCCCCCTTCCAGGCCATCCAGTGGGAAAGCCAACACAGCACAAGGGTTGTCTCTGCCCTAGAGCTGAGTGTGACACACACAGCTGTGGCTTGGCTTCTCACTGTGGGTGTCCTCCTGCAGTCCTGTCCTGGAGTGTCCCCAGAAACGGAGGACAGAAGAAGCCAGGTTTGCTCCTCTGTGGTGTGAGTGGAACACTTGCTTTGGACTCTGCCTTATGCCTTCCTGAAGAAAAACGGGCACAGCCTCCATGAGACACTTCAGCCAGACATGGTAACTGACACCACAGTGTGCAAAGACTGTCAGCTGTCCCAACTGTCACCCTGCGTTGATGCAGCTACACATCCCAGGTTGTGCAGTGAGGATGTGATCCCTGAGCCATACGCTGAGCCTGCGGCAAAGGCAGCGTGGGCGGCTGTGGGCAGAGGCTGCTCAGGCAGCCCAGATGTGCAGCATGGAGGCAAATGGGCTTCCACAGGCAGAGATTTATGACTTACTGAAAAGCCCCCAGTTTGATGGCTGCTTTTTCTTTTCCTACAAATCTAATAATGGGAGAACAGAACTGATCCTGAACATATTCAGGGAATGGGCTTGTTGCTGTCTTTTTTTATGTTTTCTTTGTAGTAGAAAGCAGCATGTTGGCTGAAAACATCCACTTAATCTCCTGAGAAAACAAATCAAATACCAAGAGGAATGCAATAGCAATGGAAGAGCCTAACCCCACCCATGCTTCAGATGGCAGTTCTTCCTTCAGCCTGCAGTTACTGAGTGGATTATTCCCTGTAACTGCAGATTATTCATGCACATAGGTGACTACAGAGGAAGGTTTCAGTTAAAAAAGACCCAAGTCCTGGCCAGATAGCCCTACAGATCTATAAAGAAGGATAGGGACTGACCTGGGCTTTGACCAGGTTAGACAGGTGACTCCAGCAGAGATTAGCACAACACAAATGTCTCTCTTTAAATCTGATTTAACTATGGAACATAGAAGAGAAACTTGCATTCTATAGTTCAGAGAAGATAAATCAATCCTTCTTTTACCCTGAGCCATCTAGATTATTTTATAGGTTTTCTTAATATGGGTCAAAAATCAGCAGAAACAGAGGAGCAGAGCAAATCAACCCAACCAGCAACTGGGCAGAAACTGCAGCTGTCATGAGATACCAAGGGACACACAATGAGAGAAGAGCCTGAATTGGAGTCACATAGGAATACAGTCTACTTACATGGTGAGGGAGATGAACTACCCCAATGGTGCCAGCTGTCCAGATAAAAATGATTAAAAGCAGCTCACGTCCTAAAACGCACCAGGTACAACACACATACACAGACCAATTGAACAGAATGTCCTTTATAGCTGTTGAGAATATTTGAAAGATATGTATAGGCATGGCCATTGTTATTTAGACTTATTATTCACACAGGGGTAGTAAAACAACATCTTCTATCAGAAGCAGGGTCCTATTTTTCAGGGTTCTGAAAGAGAAAAATCCTGATTCAAAGTGAACCTTTTTATGGTGGAAGCAGCAGTAAGATATGACAGGCACACAAAGATGCTTTGAGCAGGAAGGTTTATTAGCTGCTGCATAACAGGAGCGGCAACACTGGTATTAAAGAGAAACTGCATTTAGCATGAAGAGAACCTTCATGCCTTGGGGTACAGGTCACAAACAGATGCCTGTTTATAAGAGGTTGGTCCTTGGGCAGGTTCTTATTGGAGTGGAGCCTGTCCCTGGAGCATAGGATACTTCCTGCTGGCAGAGTTGGACGACCAAGTTAGTAGAACAATTGTTTTCATCTTGACTGAGTCATTTTCAAAGTAAATGTCTCTCTAAAATTAATGGGAAGCTGGGGAAAAAAAGCTTCTTTGCATTCTAGGTTAAGCAACAGTTGAGTCTCTGCTTCCTTAAAAATGATCTACCACCTGCTACTAATTTCCTTCTTTGTTATGAAAGCCATTGACTGCCTGAAGGAAAGGGGGAGAAGAAGCTGTTAAGCTGCACTTTACACAGAGCAAATGAGAACATGAATAGCAGGGGATGTGTGTTTTAATGAGCAAAAGAAGCATTGATCAGTTTCCTATTGCATTTGGGGCTGGTCCCAAAACACAGCAAGGGCCCAGAGCTCTTGCAGTTCAGCCGGACCTGCGGACTGCCATTGTCTGCAGAGCTGCAGGAGGCTGGGATGACACCGGTTACAGACACTGTGCACTTGTCTCATCTGCCCCTTTCCTTGCATGAATGCTCAGCCCTACCTTTGGCACACACATACTTAGATCTTCCCCTGACACTACTTACCTCAAGGGCCGCAATGTCCTCAGTAGCCTCAGAACCCGTAGCATCCCCAGGATTTTCGTGCCGCTGTCTGACACCATCGAGACCAGGATGTCGATGACAGAGATGAGCACCAGCACCCCATCCAGCACATTCCAGCTGCTCTTCAAGTAGGCTTTCTCCCCAAAACACAAGCCTAGTGCCACCACCTGCCCAGACACCAAGTTGCAACAAATTATGACTGTAACATCCAATGTTTGTTGCAGTTAGCAACCTGCTGAGAAAGCATTATTTACAGACACCAGTTGGTGAGTCTATTTGCTTCCCAGTACAGAACCCTAATTAGACAAACCAGCAAAGTGTTCTGTTGAAAGAATTATGAAAATACCACAGCAGAAACATCCCAGGTTGTCCCTTACAGCTAATGTACTTTTAATGCAGATAAACCTACCTGCACAAAACTGTTCCTAACATTTTTAGCTCTGGCATAAAAAAAATTCTATCATATTTTATTCCTATAGACTGCAGGAGAGAAGGTGAAGAGTGGCTGACCCAAGCAATCATGTACAAGCTTTGCAAATAAAGAAACTAGAAAAACTTTCCAAAGAAAGAGCAATTGTTCAGTGAAATGATTATGAATTACTCAAGAGGGATTTACAGCTATGGGTTTCTGAACCTTCTGCCTCAAATCCAGCAAAGTGTTTCAATGTGCTTAAGTCTCTCTGTCCTCAGGAAAGCACACAGCAGCTTAGGTTGTTGAGGACAACTGGTGGTTGAAGACAATGGGACTTACATGCATGGTTGAAGTTAAGCATATGCTCAAGAGCTTTGCAGAATAGGACAGGATTGCTGAATTCAAGGATCCCATTGCTCCTATAATTGTGTAAATCAAGAGCAACTTCAGTGAAATTGTTCTGATGTAAAACGTGCTTGGAATAAGGCATATGGTGGGAATTCTGAGTATGATTCAGAAGAGGAAAATATACACTGCACTTGCAGCTGGTGGACCTAAAGGTTTTGTGAGTCCACCATAATTAAAAACAACTAATATAATACAGGCACACTTATCCTCCACCTGCATTTACCTTAACTGTCATCTCAGTCAGGAAGATGACTGTAAAGATGTAGTTGGAGAGTGTTAGGAAAATCCGTTCCTATGAAAAAGAAAATGAGAGACAATGTTTTATAGCCTGCTCTCTGCATCTGTGCATCCCCCATGCATATTTGGTGGTTGAAAACTGTTCTTCCAATTCTGTGCTGAAACAAGCCTTGTACTGTTTGCTTGCAAAGAGGAGAAAATCCAAATATTTAGACAATAACATTGCATGGTTCAGCCCTGTCTGTACCCGCTCTGTGTCAGCACCATGGACAGGGACAACGGCCAGCACCTTCCCGCTAAATCTTCGCATTTGCCTCCAAATCCTCCCTAATTTCCCCCAAATCATCCTCCCTCTCATAGCGGAAACAGGGAGATGTTCCCTTCTTGAAACATGCTTGACAAATCTCTACCTGCCTCTCACCTGCAGAATCACTGCATTGTGTAAATATCACTGAGCTCCCAATTCTCCTAGAAATTAAGTCAATATTAGCGTGACAGAGCTGTGAGGCAGCAGGACTCGTGGGATGCTGAAGCACAGTTGGCATGAGTTATTATGGCTCCTGCAAAGCCAGCAAAGCTCTGGGGCTTTATGCCAGCTGAGACTTGCCCCCAAAAGGTCGATTCTGTTGCCCAAAGCCACAGTCTAGACCTGGCGTGAAGCCCAACAGCCTCATTTCCTAGTCCCTGCACTATCCACTAGACCATGCCCTCCTCAGCCCCACCACTCAGCAAGAGCAGCTAGTGATTACAGATGAGCCCATGGACTAGTTCCCTATCCATAGTTACAAGAAACCTTTCTTTTTAATGATGATTATTAAATAAATTACACTTTACTCCAACCCCTAGACAGCTTCTGATTCCCTGCACTGAGAAATGGACAGCAGAAGGCAGATGCTGGAGGAACGATAATGCATGTACACATATGTATGAGCACATACAATTGTCCCCAGTCCTGCTTTTAATAATTTTGGATTTATTTCTGCCTCTCCCTACAGAGCAGTCCCATAAGAGACGCAGATCTCTCACTCAAAATGAGATGCAATTTAAACAAGACAAAACACCTTGGCAACTCTCTTGCTTGCCAGATCATGATTTACTGGAAGTGACTCAGGAATCGCAGAGTAGCTTGTTTCCATACATGGTCCGTAATTAATTAGGTCCTAGACCTGTACTGTGATTGCATGAGCTGTGATATGAAACATCTCCATTGTTAGCAGACTGCCACACAAAAGGCTGCTGTAAGGGGCAGGCACTGGGCAGGAGGGAGAGGATAGGGACCTGTTTGTGCAGCTGGAGATAAAACAGCAATAGCATGGAGGTGAGACTGAGGATATTGCATTCCCCCCTGGCAAGCGTGTGGCTATTTTGAAGGATAATCTCCCTGGTCCATGTCGAGCACTCTGCAGTGAGGACCACATGCTGGCTTGCAACAGCAGCCCCTGTTCTGAAGCCAGCTGAAACTGGGACAGGGACAGAGAACTCACTTGAAGCAGTTAGAAAATCTGAAAGAACCTGTGGGTTTCGGGCTGTAAATCCCCCCGGCTAGCTTAGGATTTAAGCCCGCACGGATCCTACATGGACGAAGCAAAGGACGAGAAGCGCTCTTTCTCCACGTGGTTCTGATGTCCTGTTTATTAGCTGGAAGGGGACATCTGCATCGTAGGGCTTCCAGGTGAATAAAGAGAGAGAGCTCCAAACCCAAGGGACATTTATACCCGCGGAATGGGAGGCAGGGACGGAGGGCCACAGCCAAGGGGAGCACCAGTGAGGAGGGGCGAAGGGAGGAGCTACAAGGGACAGACCACTGTACCAAGGGAACAACCATCTGAGGAAAGGAGGGAAACATTTGTATAACACAACACCCAGTGCAGCATCCAAATAACAATCTAGTGCATCACAACAAAAATCCACAGCTCAGGGAAGCAAAGAACAACTATTTTAAACAATTCAACCTAAACTAACTCTCTCAGTTTCCAGATGAGAGCCCCATCTGCACAGGCAGGGCCCATGCACTTCTCCTGGATCCCTTGCCCCACTGCTCAGCATTCCCCTTCTCTGCAGCTCCCAGGCCACAGTCCCGCTCCTTTGTTATAACCTAATGGTGATGAACCTCACACCAGGCCCTGTCTCCTTTCCTCTTAACAGTCTCCCAATGATAGGGGACACCACAGCTCCTCCTCTTCTATATGAAATATTGGGTTTGTGTGCTACAGCTCTTCACTGTGGACTCCTCCAACTCACACATGTCACACAATTTCCTTTCTCTGTGTACCTGTTGCTCCTTTTGGAGCCAGTCTTGGGGAGTGGTAACTCTCAGAGGACATAGCAAGGGGCTCAAAGGAAGCATTTCGTATTTTAAGGGAGGTTCTCAGGGTGCCCATTTGGGGATAAGCGGGGTGATCTCCTCCTGCTACATCAGCTGGCAGGGAGCCCTGCTCTCTTCTTGCAGCTGCGAATTGGTGCACGACTGCAAGGGAACTGAAAAAAAAAATGGATTTAGGAAAAGGATTGCTGGGCAAACTGTTCCAGTAAGAAGGACTACTAGGGAATGCTTAAAATAGGCAGAGAGCAGCCTAGACTCCAGTTTTAAGGTCTTACATTGAAAATCCACAAAAATGAACAGTCTGACACGCCTACATAAACAAAACAGGATTCTATACGACTGTGATATGAGCAGTCTTGAGTGATAAATCAGCAAGACCCTAGTGCATCTCAGCCCCAATCTACGGTAAAATAACAGAGCAATAGGATGATTCTGCCCCTCTGATTGCTGGATTCTGGTGCTGTGAGGGTCTAGTTTGAGGAATCCTTATATAGCATATTAGAACAAAGAGGTTCCAAGAACTGGCATTGCAGTGCCTGCATCAATTCAGTTTTTCTGGGGTCACAACAAAGCTGATCCACAAAGGGGAAAGAAGAGTATGAAATGAACAGTTTCTCCCAGTCCATTTGCACCACACATACATGCCTGTGGGGAACAGATGGAAGACGTGAACATTGTGTTGAGAGAGGAAAAGTGCTTGAAGGTTTCTCAGGGAAGGAAACTGACACAGATGTCATGCTATGTCATGTGTTAAAACCTTGATCGTGCTTCCAGAAATGAGATATTGGATATATTGCAGACATATGTGCACTTGTGCTTTAAAAGGAGACTGGATAGGGACCAGGAGAGTTGCTGCACCTAATTCAAAGGATACTCAGGGGGTGTTGGCACCTTCCCATTTTAAAAAGAGAAAGAAAAAAAGACTAAGTGCACAGCATTGGGGTCCAAACCACACGTGTTTGCTCCTTGAGGAGCACAGGGAAACCTTAGAAACTCACAGCGCTGTGAGGCTCAATTTTGGGTCGTTCCATGGCAATGGTAATGCAGTTCAGGAAAATGATCACCAAGACGACATGATCAAACATCTTGTGAGTGATGATTTTATTGCACATCAGACGGAACCTGTTGAGAGAGGAAAAAAACAAACAGTAGACACAGACTAGCTATTAATGCTCAACTGGCTGAGGAAACACACAGCAGCTCAACGCATAGCAGGGGAATTGAGCACTCTGCTTGTAAAGCAGATGAGCTCCAATCTCCCAATCCCCTCCCTGGCAGAGCCACACACTAAGGGCAGACTGGGTTATGAACAGAAAGGGATCTGATCTATGGAACTGAGCCACAAATTTCAAGTGCTGGGAATGTCCACAGAGGGCTTTGGTTACTTGGAACGGGGCAGCTGCTTCCATGACTCAGACACACAGCCAGGTTTGGATCTGCCCCTCTACCTGCTTCTTGGTGCTCAGGTTTAGCTTAAATAAAGGAAGAAATACTCCCAGTGAGCCCATAAGGGTTGAGCACACACAAAACCAAGGGGCAGAAGCTATTTATTGTGACAGATGGCTGTACACTGACCCAGGATTTATAATACCCTATTACATTTCCCAAAGTCTTTTTCTGAAAATCTCTCTAATCTTTGTATGAATGAACCTGAATGCTGTCCAGGGCCCTCAGCTCCAACACAGGAAACCCTCGGGTGCATGGGCTGAATATGAGGAATGCGTTGAACAACACAGAACTCAGCTGGCTCCCCATGGCCAGGCTTTGCAAAGGGCAGAGCTGGGGGCCTTCAAGCAAGGAGAGGGTGTTCTCTGAGAGAAAGAGAAGGGAGAGCACAGAGAAGTTCAGCTGAGAGGCAGGCTGGGAACATCAGGGAGTCCTTTGCTGTGCTGTAAGTGTGTGGTGGGGCAAATTCAGATTTTTCTGCTTAATGCTGCACCTCTCCCCCTTGCTCCAAGCTCATCACACTCCACCAAGTGAAAAACTTGCAGAGCACTGGTATCACTGTCAAAGGAAATGAGGAACCTGATGAAACTGCAGCCATGCTGTGGGCTATAGGTTTTGACTGGCACTCCTGTGCCCTCTGCAGCCAGCAACTGCTTGCTATTCAACCCTGATGTCATGCTGGGGCAGAAGAAGGGCTAGAAGTTTCTTGGACTGAGATGCAGAGACCCATCTGGGATAAACAGGCAGATGAGCCATTGTAATGAGGGCATGCATTGTTACTATCCATCCTACCACACCAGTACTGCCCAAGTGCCCTGCCTTACCTGGAATGAGGGGCAAAGATGTAGATGGACCAGGAGTCCCTCTCTTTGCAGCAGGTGGGGAGCCGTGCCCGTACCCAGGCCTTCATGCGGTCCCTTTTGCTCTGGAGAGAAAATGTACAGAGCAGAAGAAAAATACAGAACCATTAAAACAACAACCCCCCAAAACTTCCACGTGAAGGACTTGGGGCAGCTTTTCACTAAAAACTTATCTTCAAGTGCTCAGTAAAGCTGATATAAAATAATGTCCCCAGACAAGACTCTGCTGGGCAGGGGAAAGAGCTCTGGCAGCCAGATGAGGGCTGTGCCAGCCCTGGGAGCTCACAGTGCTCAGTCTTGCTTTTTTCTCTGCACTGTAACTGTGTCTGATACACAGTTATCCAAGAGGACAAATACAATAAATAAAGCCCTTGCCCAAAGGAATGATAACCCACTCAGTGCCTCAAAATACTCATCAGGTGCTTGCTTGAATCTTCGAAGGTATTTTGGGGAATTTTTGTGGGGTATTTTTGTTTGGTTTTTTAAAAATAATATGGAATGCTTATGTCAGAGGTTATAAAGAGAGCAGAGGGAGAGATTCCTGCTGCTTGCTGGGCCAAGCCCTGTGTATATGCACCACTGTAAAGCTGAAGAAATCATTTGAGGCCCAAGTTTTGGTCCAGGAACACAATGGTGATCATCTGCCTCTCATTCAACATGAACAGGTTAGATGAGAGATTATAAATCCAGAAGGGAACACCATGGTCAACCTGAGCTGCATGAACATGGACCATCCAATTCACACAAATTAATTCCTACTTGAAACCACAGCACATCCTCAGCCATGCATCCTTATGTTATAGGCTGTCTGCAAGGTCATTTCAGGTCAGGAAGGTAGACTGCAAAAGCCTGAGACAACAAGTCAACCAAAGACATCAAAAATTGGATGTCAAGGGGAAGCCTCATCCTGGATGCAACAACTGATTTATCTTTATCACCTTCTCATCTATAGACCTCCAAAGGAAAATCAAGATCTTTAATCCCACTGGCAAAGCAGTGTTAGCATCCTGTGCATGGATGACCATTAAAAGCCAGGCTAACATCTTCTCCAGCCCTTCCACATCAAAGCACCAGAAGATAAATGCACAGACCAGTGTCTGCAGATAAAAAAAAAAACCAAACAATTTTTGCTCTTTCATAAGCCTTATTTCTCTGCTACCACCTGGGCTTGGATAGGCAGACCTGGAAATATGACTGCATGAGCTCTTTGAAACTTCTTCTAGAGATTTCAGGGCCGTGAGGCCACAGAGGGGTGTGAAGGACAGCACAGGAATCACCCTCACCCCAGGAGCACCCACACTCCAGGACTAAGGCACTTTTATTTATTTTTATTTAGGAAACAGGGAGGGAGGATTCATTTTGAGGCAAACTGTTGGCACTTGAAGTACTCTGGACTGTAAAAATGGGATTTGTTAGAGTAATTGAGTGGAGTGGATGAAGTGCTTTCTCTTCCTACAGACACCCAGACTGGGGTTTCATTAGTGATAGAGAATAATTGGTGTAGCACCTGTTTTAATGAAAGCCCTTGTTGACAAACTCAACCCTTCAGAAAATGAAAATCACCTTGGCAAATAAGAAGAAAAGTTTTAATAACAAAAAGTTAGAGCTTTCTACTCTGCTCCTTCAGCCATCCATCCTTCCCTCAACTTCTACACGCACAGACCATGCACCGCACACCAGTGGGGTTTTGGTTGTCTTGGATGTTCTCACATCCCTTTTCCAGCTTCAGGCAAAGAGCCCGAACTGCTCCCTTGTCTCTAAACTGTATTTAATAGAGCATGCATCCTTGGGGTTGTGTTATCCATTTAAGCAGCCAGGTTAATCTAATTATCCATAGATTTAACAAAGGTAAATAAATGGATAAAAATCAGGTGTCTGCTCAAAGCTGTGGTGAGAGCAGCAATTGCTACCCTAGCCTCTGGACATGAAGTAATATCTACTGGACTCAGTCCAGTTCATTTTGTGAGCTGGAACTTTTCCAGAAGTATCTATTATTCAAAGCAGTTCTGGTATTTATCTAGGGGGTTTGTAGTGAATGGTAATGCGTCAGCAGCACAGAATGATTCTTTATATTTCTTTTGTCCAATTTGAATGCCAAAGATATTTTGGGGTTTGCCTAATTGTTGCAGCTTGCAGTTAATGGGCTAAATCAGATAACAAAGGCAAAAAGTGATCTCCCATTGTGTCTCTCTATTCAGTGGGTTACAGTAAGGGTGAGCACCAGGACTCAACTGGGGCTGCAGCCCAGCTGCTCTAAGCAGGGCAAAGTACATCCCCAGAAACCTAAACTCAGAGGAATTACTCCATATTTCCACCGTGGAACAGCACAGGTCAGTTAACTTGAGCCAAAAGTAAGGTATTTGTGAAATAAACCCAGAGTGTTTCCAGCCTCTGCCCCGTCCAAGGCTTTCCCAGTGAGGTCGAGGCAGGCTCCAAGTGCTGTCAATGGGGCTGATTGCTGTTCAAGCCTGCATTATGTTCGAAGTAAGATATCAAATATGTGGCTTAAATCACATCTATTTGTTCATAAACCACACCTGGACAGGATGAACAAAGATGTAGGGGAAAAAGAAAACTAATCTTAAATTCTGTTGTCAGTGACTTGGACAAAATCTCCCTGGGTAAGCCCACCCAAATCCCTCACCAGAGGCAGCAGGAGCCAGGATGTGGGAAGATGCTGGGTGCTAACAGGCAGCAGTGGGAATGAAGCCCCTCAATCACACAACAATGAGAGGTGCTGATAAATAGCTTCTTTTAATATTATTATTATTTTTAGGAATTTCAGATATTAATGCACTTCTGAGGGTAGGATGAAAGCAGTTGGCAATAAAAGATGACTGATACACTCCTCAGAGTAAGGGAGAGAGGTAGATTTATAAAATATTTATTATAAGGATGGGGGAACTGCTGAAAAATGCTCTGTGAGCAGCAGAGGACGTCCAGGCAAGCTGGAAGCTGCACAGAGGTGCTTGAGACCTAATTATTTAATTTTAATATACAACAGGGAGGGTTGCAACAGGCTGAGAGGGTTTGGAAGTGGCTGGACCATATGCCACAGAGAAAAAAGTGGAATAGGCAAAGGAAAAGGAGCTGCAATAGTAAAATGCAGTGAGGTTTTGGAGAGGAGGGGACACATTGGTTGCATATTCAATATTTACCTTACTTTCTGCTGTGAGCACTGAGCAATTTGGGTAGAAAGCACTCAAAAGCATCTAAAATCCAGCAGTTGGAAACAACAAAGACTTGGCAGCAGATCCCTGATCCTGGTCACAGCCATGTGAACCCAAGAAACTGTGGATCACTCTCTCTGTGAGAGACTTCTTGTCTGCAGTGATGCAATAAAGAACAGCCCCTTGGTTTCCTAGTTCTAGGGAGAGAAGCTGTCAGGGGCCTGATTCTGGCCCCTCAGAGGGATGGAAATTCAGAATAAAGAAAATCATTGAAGAAATATAGAAATTCATTGAAGGCAGCAGAGCTACACTAATATAGGAGTAGCTTGGGAAATCCAGATGAAGCCTTTGCTCGTCCTTTAATATCTGCACAGAGACAATCAAATCCAGGCAGCAAGAAGGGATGCAAAGCTTTGATGTAGAAGGGCATATGTAGGATTACTTTGATCTGAGTAATAGTCAAATTCTTATCTTTTTTTGTTCATGGGTAGTTTTGTATTTCATTTTTTCAATTTAAAATGCAATTTCCCCATCCCCCAACTATGTCAGGTCTAATTTAGGAGCAGAGTTTCTCCCCAAATGTCAGGAGGGAAGCCCTGCAACCCAGGGACTCATTTTTCTAATTTAAGCAATATCTTCTTATCCATCTGGTTTACTGATTTGCAGGGAAGACATATTTCACAGCATGGGAAAGGCACCAGCTAGCTGCAGGTATCCCAGTTGTGGCTATCCCATGGGCTAGGACACAATTTATTTCCCTTGTTCTGTCAATTCTTCCCCTTGGCATTTGCTTCTGACCATTATGTTATATGGGAGGCTATTAAGATGATTATACCCTCCATGGCCAGACCTCAGTACACAGAGGATGATCTTTGGTTTATGCTAAAAGCAGATGATAAAAATTAAAAATCTTTTTCAACAGTTCATTGTCAGCACTGGCTGGGAGAGGAGGGACACATGTCATCAAGCACAAGGGGGACTGCTGGCTTTTGATCCTAGGAGGCAAAAAGGAAGGGACTGGTGGGATGATTGGACCAGGTGAGCTGGAAAAGTAGCAGATGTTGGAGCATGAGAAAAAAAATCCCTAGCAAGCAATAAAGACCATGGTCTCCTCAACACTTCTCATAGTGGGGAATTTTCCACAAATAATTACTGCTCCTTTTCTTTAAAATTCCATTTATTTTATGGGACTTAAAAAGCAGGTTAAGACAATGAGTAAAAATCCCAGGCTGAGGACCCATGCTGGAGATGTAATGGGATAATGGCTTTTTGCAAAGGCGGTTCACAGCTGAGTGGCTCCATTCTGCCAGCACTAACTCTCCTTCTCCTCCTGTAGGGAACCGAGGACTCCGGAGTCAATGCCACCTTTCACATCCCTTCACATGATCCCAATTCCATTTTCATTCAATAAAGTCAGTGAAAAAGAGTAAAATCATGTCCAAATGCAGCTTTCCTGTTCTCAGAACAGCCCCTGCTACCATCACATGTCTCTACCCAAACCCCATCTACTCCCCCAAAAGAAACAGTCACCCCTGGGAATGACACATCAGACCATCACACTTTTAAATCTGGGAACAAGGTATAATCAAACAAAGAGATAAACTGGGACAAGCAGGAAACACTCCAAAACTGGCCCCAATGCAAACATGATAGCCAGAACTGTGATACCCTTGTGCCCAACTCAAACCCCACTCTGCCAGTCAGGCCAACAACTTTGGAAGAGCAGCAAGATTCCCCTTACTTCCATTTAAGATACAAACATCCATCTGAAAAAAGGACCAGGAACCCTGATCCCTTCCCTGCACTTGCAGTCTTATCAGCTTATATTTCCTAAATGACAACTTTCAGCCTGAAAGAGACACTCATCAGTGAAATGCCTCTTCAGATGGAAATTAATGCAGAGCCTCTGAAATTACCACCATCTCCATGGCACTAATGCTGCCATGGGAATGGGGGACCTCTTTCTTTGCCTATAGAAGCTTTCTGCTGCTGGTGCGGGGGCAGAAAACTGAATAATAGTTGGAAAGCAGGGAGACTTACCTGTTTTGCTTTAAAAAAACCCAAAAAAGATAATAAAAAAATTAACCCATAAAAGCATATATTTCAAATAGCCTTCACTCTGTATGATTTAGTGGAATCTGGACAGTTTTGCCCTGATGTCTCCATTATGAGCCAGCTGATACTGCATGTAATACTTACTTGGATACCAAACCCATTTCTGAGGGCATTTACTGCCTAGAGACCATCTGGGTGACTCTTGTCTGGTCTGGTGGTGATGGTGAGACCTAATATCTTTTGCACCCACTTGTGCACCCCTGAGACAGTGACAAGCTTTGTTTTAACCAGTCGTAAAGCCCAAAATGAGCACGTGGCACTTCCTTACCATGCTACCTTCATCATCGCCGTCATCACCATCCTGGTGGGGCTCATCCAGGTGGAGCTGGTGCAGCAGCAGACCTGGAGAGGTCCTCCCATTGCAGTCCTGGTGCTCGGAGACAGACGTTCTGGTGCTGTGCATACTGCTGGTCTGATACAGGGAAGGCACCTGCAGAGTATCCTGGAGGTCAAAGGACCCTTTTGTTTCCAGAGACTCCATGCGGTAAGGCAAAGAGCCATTGAAGCTGCCGGCCCGGCTGGAGTGCTCCTCATCTGAGCTGTCCCCTTCCTCCGAGCTCTCCTTCCCCTCCCCAGACAGGAGGGATCTGCGCTCGCCGCTCTGCCCCCGGCGCTTGAGGCTGGGGGCCCGGCCGATGCTGTTCCAGCTGGAGCGGCGGCTGTTCCAGGAGCTGCTGGCACGCCAGGGACTGTGCGGGGAGCTGCGAGTGCTGGGCTGCGGGAAGGACAGCGACAGGGAGCGCATCAGAGCTTTGCCACCCACCCCAGGCCGGCGGGGGTGGCTGGATGGACGGATAGCCCCACGGACGCAGTGAACATCCGCAGGGAGAGGTGATGCGAGTACCGGAGACTTGAGCTCATGGGCGGCAACGGGGTCCATGGAGACGCCGCTGGCCCGGCGGGACTCGTAACCCTGCGCCGCGTCCCCGAACACGGCACTCTTGGGCATGGGCATGGGCGTGGCGGCCGTATGGATGATGAGCGGCGGGGTCAGACTCTTCTTCAGCTCTGGGTGGTCACTAAGGGCCATCACTGGAAGACACAAGCGGGTTTTTAGGCGTCACACTTCAAGGGGGAACACCTACAGCCTGCTCGTGGGCAGGCAAAGCTGCTGCACAGGGAAGGCCCTGCTCTGAGCATCAGGGGTATGTGGGCCAAAAAGCCCTTCTGGAGAACTGCGTCGTTCAGTCCAGCAGGGGGATGTCAAACAGAACTGGGATCAGGTGTCAATGGGATCAGGTATCAATGGTAGAAGACAGCACACCCAAAATGTCACCTGCTGCCCCCTCAAACTCCAATTACACCCACCAGCTCCAGCCCTGGGAACTTCCCGCCCACTCCCTCCATCCTCTTTCTCCAAACTCCTCCAGAAGAGACACCCCACAAGCCCAGATCTCAGCCTTGATGGGGAAATTAACAGTTCAAATGCAATCATGTCTCTCCCTGCCTGCATCCCACAATTCCACCCCAAGCCTGCTGCAAAGTCAAGCACAACACAACTGGGACTACAGCATTCCCTATAGGAGGGGCTTTTCCTTTTGGACACACTGTTTTCACAGCAAAGCAAGGTTTCTGCGGAAGGGCCTGTCCTTCCAGGGTTATTACTCACAGGCTGGATTTGACATGTTTTTCTTAAGTTTTCCCTCCTCTTCCAGGCTGTGGGGGAAGAGATCCCCCTCGGAATCAGACTTGGAAGCATCACCCTGGAGCAAAACAGAAGGCTTCAGCAAGAAGGCTGAGGGGCCACAGTGCACGGACAGCCCTCTGCAAATAAAGATTCCCGTGTCCAACACCACACCTTACAGATCCACTGAACTTGGTACCACGATGCAACATCACCTTCCACAAAATGATGCATGCACAGGTTTATACCACAGACTAATTAACCTCCTATCAGGAAGACAGATTGCCTGAACACGGTCCCTGAAAGGGATCAGGGGAAACACCAAACTATTGCTTAATTTTTGCTGCTGGAATTGCATATGTGGCAGATGTTAGGGAAGGACCAATACTGATGAACAATTTGAGGACAAAAGATGATCCTACTAATCTCTCTGAATTAATACACCTAAAACTCTCTGGGTGTGGCTCTTTCTAGTGATGCTTTGGTGGAGCAATCCAGGGTTCAGAAGGGGAACAACAGACCCCAAACTTCCAACATGAAAAATGTGACATGTCCATGGACGCCCCATCAGCACAGAGAGGATCCAGGTGGCAGAACCCAACACTGACTGCCATGAGGGACCCTTTCCCTCCCAGCTGCCACACACAAGAGAAGCAGGAGTTTTGGGGATTTATGCTGGATCATTTGGGAGGTTTAAATTCTGCTGTATCATTTCAAACGTTGGTGGTTGCACGAGGCCTGCCTCCTCTGACAGGTACCCATCCTCAGGTAGAGGAAGATGATGTTGATCATTGTTCTCTGCGTGGTGCCTGGGTTCTTGCTCCGTCTTGTGGCACAGATCCTGATTCTGTCCATTGGCACTGCAGAAAGGCACTTAGGGTGTGGTATAGTTAGGATACACCTAAGAGGGGCAGAGGTGCTCGCCAGAATGACTGATACCCATCCAAAAGGAGGAGGATTCATGGCAGAAACCACTGCTCTGGCAAAGGGCACCAAGCCCTGAGAAAATGGAGAAGAGGTGGGAAGGTGGGGGAAGATGCTGGGATGGGAGAAGCCAAGCAGATCCTCACTTCAGCAGTGAGAGCCCAGGAGCCCCAGAAAACCCCACCAAGGCTAAGCTGCATCCACAGGAGCCCTGGCCAGCACTGCTGAGGTTTGGTGCCGGGGTACCCATTGACTGTAAAATCTCAGAAGGACCCCAGCCTGGGACAGAAGGAAGAGATGAATCCAACACAGGTTAGTGCCCCATACCTCATTATTGAGCAAAACCCCAGAGGGATGAGCTCCAATACTCCCCCCCTATTTAGTGTGGGGTCACTAAACTATTAAAGATATTTTTTCCAAGCAGGCTGGACACTCAAAGATATTTTTAAGGCAAAAGAGAGTGTGATATGAAGTGTTGGCTCAAAAACCCCCTGAGGATTCAGGACTTCTGTGCTTTTCAGGGAAGCTCCTCCTACAGGATGCAGTCTGAGAAGGTCAGGAATGCACCTTGCAAGGGGGAGCAGTAAAGTCAGCCTGGCTTGAGCTTTGCTGGAGTCAGATCCAGTCTCTGTGTGAGCAGGGGCTCCAGCTGGCTCCAGGTATGCTCCCCACAGAGGCTCCCAGCTCAGTCTGTCAGCAGGTCTGCCAGGAATTACTCATTCTCCCTAATGGGTTATTAAAAAGAAATAAATACTGGGAAGAATTTTACATTATTTGTATTCCTGGAGTGCTCTTCAACAGCTCTAAGGCAAGTTTTAAGGGGGCACAATGAGATGTGTGCCGAGAGGGAAAAGCAGAGCTATGTGGGGATTTCCCACCCCCTTCCCCAGCACCAAACCCCATGTCTGGAGGGCAGTAAGCATTCCCTCCCAAACACCACGTGCCAGACTCAGGAGGGTGCAGGCAAACATCTTGCAGCTGGTGCTGCTGCCCGTTACCTGTTCTTGCACTCCCAGTTTGCCTTTCTGGATAGAAAAGGGGTTATGAGAGAACAGGGAGTTAAAATCCTTTTGGGAAATGAGGGTATGTCAAGCTGGACCAGGCAGTAGAACAACTAAACCAGCCTCTACAAAAAGGGACTGACACACTGGGATACAAGGGGAAAGGGTTTTTGGGCTGAGGAAAAAGCCAGGCTTCTTGGAAAAGACAGAAAGGGAAGTGAGTGGTAAAAAGAGAGATGAGTTTGGCAGAAGGGCGAGGTTTGTGGTGTGCTGTGCTTTGGAGATCCACAGCTTCCTCGGACCTGAACGGGACCATTTCACATCCTGTAATGTGGCATTGCGCTGGCAATCTCAGCATTCCCACAGTGCAACTGCTGCTGTCTTACCCTGTCCTGAGAACACAGGACTCCCACACACACATCAACACACACACACCTATCAAAACAGGTTTGATTCCAGGTCCCTTCACTCCTAGGCATCCTCCCCCATTTGCATGAGAGAGCCTCGGCACGCGTGCCCTGCAATCAGCATCACCATCCACATCCCCAGGGAGGTCCCTGGGATGTGACTGGGCCATGGAGAGGCTGTGACAGCCTCTGGGGGAGCCTTCCCCAGGGCAGACATCCAGAAAGGGGTCAGTGAGAGCTGTTGGCTGGAGCCACATCAGCCACTTCAAAGCACCCACCTTAATTTACCTGGGTCCCTCAGAGAAGGAAAGGACTTACAATCAGGGCTGACTCAACAATGAGGGTGACAAAAAGGAATGAAAAACCAAAAAACACTTCCAAAACACTCAAATAGACCCCAAAATAATGACAGCTACTATGATGAGACCAGCACCACAGTGTGTGACCAGGCACCATGAGATAGACAAGCACAGCAGCGGTGGGATGTGCTGTACGTACCCCCGACGAGTCGACAGGCAGCTGAATACAGCTTAACTGCCCACTCGCTTCTTCTCGCTTGGAGATCTCCTGAAGGAGAAATGGGGGGAAGGAAGAGGGAGGAAGGGGAAGGTGGGGTTCAATTTTCAGTTTCAACAGCAGGACTGAGTGGGGAATCAAAAAACACAGGAGAAGAGGCAGAGAAGCAGGGGAAGGGGGAGTAGGGCAGTGTGTGGCTACAATGGAGAGCCAGGCACTGGATCCGTTCCACTCAGCACAGGGAGAGAGTGGGATCTCAGGTAGAAAGAAGCCCTTTGAAGGGATCAGCCTTACACCCTTTAAATTAAGTGTTTCGAACAGAGTTTGCTTCAGCTCCTAAGTGATAATTGTGCTAATGAAACACCAGCTAATTATTGAAAACATGATTTTTTTTGCGGCTGTATAATAGCATCTTCATTTATTACACTTTCATTAAGCAGCAATGGAGGTTTCTAGTGAATGTTTGATTAACATAATATCAGTGCTCTTGCAGGTGAAATACCTAATTTAAGGAGAGACACAGTCTGCTGTGAGTTCAGATCTGTGCTTAGTCCTGTTAGTGGAAACACTCATTTGAATCAGCAGTTTAAATCAGGGGTCTGCAGCCAGGGGGCACAGCCCCATCCTGGGAAATTCTGCCACACCCATGACCCCAACATTTCACAGCAACAGAAGCCAGCATTTCCCTGCCCATTTGGAAAACAGACATCATTTTTCACCTTGTTGTGTTTCCCCTTGCACAGGGGTGGCTCTCCCAGTATTCCTCAGCATTTTTCGGCAATATGGCAGTGCCTGGTCCTGTCCCATGGGGCAGCAAGAGGTTCCATGGGGCAGCAAGAAGTTCCATGCTGAAGCAGTAGGGCACAGTTTATCCCACCAGCTCAATTTCTTGCCTACATGGCAATGGATCTTTCCTCTGGTTGCTAAATGGTTACAAAATTCATCTCAGCCTGGGCTGGGCTGAAGAGTTTAAGGACTTGCCTGCCATGTGATGGACACTTAACTTAAAGTTTTTGCTTGTAACAGAAAGAGACATGGAAAAGCCATTGAAAGGGAAAAGATGGAAATTTTCCTTTCACAAGGAAAATCCCACTGAAGCCAATAGGAATGCAATAGGCAAGGGGTGCAAGAAAAACACCATCCACAATCTCCCCTGCAGGAGGAGGGACTGTTCCCTGTGGTGAAAGCCCGGAAGAAGCTGAACACCTGTATTTCCCCACGGATGCTACCTCTAGAAAGCAAGTAGAGTCCTGCAGAGAAAAGGATGGAGAGGCTGGAGGACCTGGGGTGTCAGGGAGGGAGTGGGGCAGAAAGGACAGAAAGGATCAAACCCATGAGTGAGGACAGATGGGGACAACAGGACACAAACTGGGAGGATTACCAGTGGAAGAATACACCTTGGAGATAACACTATTAGGAATTCCCTTGGGAGAGGAGCTTTATGCCTGACTAAGAGGACTCATTCCTTGCTTCACAGAGAAGTCTCCAAGGCAGGCATCAGAGTAGTCACGCAGCAACTTCCAGTTAGCAGCTCAATCAAACGGAGTCCTCTGCTCACCTTACCCACACCAACACCAGGGTACAATTCAATCAGGGAATGCAGTCAAAAATACCCATGTGGCAAAAAGTCCTGCCTGTGCCTTTTGCATGAGAGAAGCTGGTTAAAGGAAACATTCCAAATTAAAGGAAATTAGTTCCAAATTAAAGGAAAAAACGGAGGAAAAAAACCCCTGCACCTCAATCCTGCAAAATATATTGCTCTATATTTAAAGTTTGGAAGAGGCCCTTGTAGTTTTTCAGCTGCTTATAGTCATCTGCTGCCTGGCAACTGGGGCTGCAAAGCCATGCACTAAAATTAACATCGTGCTTGTGGATTGAGGAAAGGTACTCAAGGACCAAGGAGATAAAGGCAGCAGCCCCAGGATTGCATTTCAGCCCAGAAATCTGAAGGAAAATGGGAAAAAAAACCCAACAAACTCAGAAGAGTCAAGTGCAGACACAGGCAGTAGACGCTGGGGTTTGTTTACAGTGAGAGATGATCTCTCTATTAATTCTGCTTAGGAGAGGATCCTCTCTGTGCTGGCTTGCAAAAACCAGAATGTGATCTGTTTGCAAAGCTACACACCAGCAAAGCTGAATAAACATAAACCAGCAAGGCCAGACCTGGGGCCTGACCTCCAGAGACATTTGCTCCCAGTCTGCTGCAGGAAACCTGGGTTGAGCCAAGGGCTCTCTTGCTGCCATTGCACCTTACTGGACGAATGCAGAGAACTCAGAATAACAAGGATGTGGAAGGAAGATTATTATGAAAAAGCTATCATCAAAGCCTGAGATATAAAATAGCAGCGTAATCAGAGTCACAAATTATAGAAATATGGTGTGAGTTTGTTAAAATTGTCAGGGCTATGCAGGACTGACAATTCGGGTTTGGTTGTTGGGGGCTGCACTGGTTCCTGGTCCCGGTGCTCACCTCAATACTGGCATGAGCATCACTGGCTTCAGGCTGTCCCAGTGCTGTCCCAAATCCAGGGTTCCTCCCTGATTTACACAGCACTTAAAGCACGTTTCAGCTTACACAGATATCCTGGAGCTGGCTTGGACCAGCCCAGCGCTGCTCTGGCAGAGGAGACGTGGGGCAGTTGATGAGGCAGCCCTGGTGCAGAAAACAGCTACGAGCAAATTTGAGGAGTGCTGCAGGCACTTCCCTGACTCCAGGGGAACCATACCCTCAAGGACATAATTACTGGAATAAAACCACAACACATTAAGCCAGGACATGACTTTACAGGGAGTTACACCATGGCACAGCTGGCCACAAGGCAATGGATAATTTGCTGCCCAGGAAGAAGCATGCTGCAGTGGTGGAGCAGGAGCATGCTCCTGCATGGTAAACCAGACTGAGCCAAGGAGCAGAGGAGTCAGCCTCCCTTAAGGGCCAGGGGCTGGCAAATGAGCTGCTGCATTTAAAGGCTGTATCCTTTTCTCTGCATAGTGGGTGCAGAGATCCAGGTGATCTCCTGTGCTGGTGACCTTCAAGGATCAATTTGCCAGACTGAACAAAGTTTGGGTTTCGAAGCTGTCACCTGGAACAGACAAGGAGCTTTGTACCTTTTCTCACTCAGGCAAGGGAACATTTTTGGTATTTGAGAGACTGGGCAAAGGAACATTTTGCTCTTCAAGAGAACCTAGCAGTGACTGTCCCTTTGACTGAACGGTGGGGGACATTTACAGACAGAAACAGCTACAACAATAACAATTAAAAAAGAAAAGCACCATCATGGAGAGAGAGAGATGATACAGAAAAAATTAAATTTCTTCTTGCTATGTCCTGGTATGACTCCATTAATTTAACTCCAAACTTCAAAAATAGTAATAATAGTAAAAACTGTTCTGTTCGTAGGGTTGCAGGATATTACAATACACATGCAACAAACCTCAAATAATATTTATTCACCCCAGAATAATTTTTAAAAAATCAGAGATAGTGTGTAGAAGACAGCCCACATAAGCAGACCCTAGTGAGGAGTTTTAGGTTGTATTTACCTCTCCAACCAATGCCCCAGGCAGGGTATAAGGGTCCCCTCCCCTTACGGGTATTCTTGAACAGTTGGAAAACTTCTGCAAGGAGCAGGTGAGCATCACAGGTCCCCCACTCTGAGGGGTACTAGGTGACATGCACACTCACTCCGAGCTGGACAGTTGGATTGGCAGTAGGATGGAAAAAAAGGCTGAGCTCAAGCCTACATGCCCCCTCAAAGCTTCCAGCAATGCAGGATGTCTCATGGAAGCTCCCATTGTGATGAAGCAGATGGCAGAGACCAGAAATCATGTACTTTGAAATACGCAGAGCATTGCAGGGCTGGAAACTGGAAGAGCTCCATGAATGCATATCATGAATAAAGATAATCGTGTCACTAATCTCTTACCAGCCTATGTAAGTTTGCAGGAGGAGCCTTTAATCTGGATGACAAACATGGTGAAAACTGTTTCAAAGAGACTGTCATAGCAGTGATCCCATCCGCAGTGCCTGACTCACACCTCAATTCCCACTCCTGCATTAATGCTAACAATGCTTTTCATTTAAGCCCTTCATTTAGAGGGTTTGCTGTATTAAATTGCACCATGGCTACAGAAACATAAAAAGTAAAAAAATAAGAAGACCTAATATTTTACCCCACTTTTTTCCCATAGCACTTCTGTCAAGGTATTGCTATCTACCTCAGAAATCAGATTCCAGGATCTGGAGGTCCTAAAACTTTAGAAGAAAGCAAAGACACAAGCATGAGGACATTACCTCTGTCTGGAAACCCTCTACCAGGATGGCCACCAGCAGATTAAAGAGAACGTAATTCCCAAATGTCATGAGAGCGATGAAGTAGAGAGCAGCCCAGGATGAGGTGGAGGCCATGCCATTGTAGAGGACCTTGTTCCAGTCTTCCTGAGTCAAAATCTGCAGAGGAAGGGTATCAGGACTATGGAGATACTGGAGGATAGCATGCTGGGTATCCACCCTCTGGATAGGCCAGACAAGCATCCTGCTTTTAGGGTTTCCACTGTAGCTGTAACCACAAGAGGATAAATCCCTTCTGAGCCAAAGAGAGAGAACCAGAGAGACTGTGATTCCCAACCACCAGCAAGGACCTTCTGCAAACTGCCCTGTCCCCCAAGTCCAGGGACAGCCATAAGGGAAGGTAACATCACACTGGTCAGACCTTTCCTCTGGTCAGCCAGAATGACTTAACCCTCCACAGATCTCAGGGTTAAAGGGCCCAGAGCTGCTAGAACAAAAACCTGCACATATTGGCTTTAAACCAGATTCCATCCTTTGTCAAAATAGCACTACAAATGGTTCTGATCTCCTCCTTTCCGTCCCTTCCCTCTACATTTACTTTCACCCAGTCCATGCCCTGCAAACACAAGAGCCTCCTGACTTGGCAGCCCCTCCTCACCAGGGTTCTGATTCAGTCTGGAAAACAGTCTGAAAGCCCCCATAAACCTGCACTTGTGGTTTTGGGTCATCTTCTTTCCATGGCATGGAGCTTCACTAAGCTCTCTCGGATGCATTGGAAAACAACCCCAGTCTCTGCAGCCTCAAAAAGCCCATCAGTTGTTGTATTTTCCATTTTGTACCTGGAAAACGGTGACAATGGCCCAGAGCAAGGAGTCAAAGTTCTTCCTGTCAGGCAGAGTGTCACCATCCCGCTCTGAAGCGAACTTACAGCCAAAGAGGTGCATGCCCAGGATGCTGCAAATGACAGGAAGCAGGGGCTCGACAATAGGATCACCACACAAATCAGTAATCATACAGCGGGGTGACTCTCTCCTGATTTCACCTGAGCAATTCCTTTATATGCTTTTTTTAAAAAGATGGATCCTTTGTTCACTGAAAAACATGTCTTGAGATCACACAAATCAGTAGCGAATTTAGGTCAAATCTGTCAAAGAGTTTCAACCAAAAAGCATGTCTGCTCCTTATTTTTCTTCTGCTTCATTTTTTGTAAGTCAAAACATTGTCTTTCACCATTTTCTAAACAAAATGTTTTGCCTTTCTGTTTTTCAATGACACATTTTCAGGAAAATATGCTTCAACTGAATTAGGAAGACAAAAGAGGTTTCTGTGAAATGCCTGAATACAACATATCAAGGGACTCAAAACAGTTTTTTCAGATTTGACAGAAGAACAGAATACCTTCCATTATGGATAGTTACTAAAAGAATAATCTGATTTTCCCTGCTCTCTGCTAGTAACCTGAATAATCAAATTATGTACAGCTCTACTGAGCACCACGCCTGCAAATGGCAGTTTTGGAGTCTCACTGGAGGAAGGGACATTATGCTCTGGAAGAGACTGTCTCGCTTCAGCCTTCCCAGTGCCTGCATTGCTCAAACATCGCAGCTGGCTGTAGAAAGAGAAAGACTCTTCTCAAAATCTAGACCAAAATCTAAAAATACAGGGCTACACCAACCCTGTTTCTAACATTTATACTTGTCTGAAGATGAGGCCATGAAAAAGCACAAGCACCACCATGTCTCGCATTCCTTTAGGAACATCATCCTCTTCTTGGTAATATTTTTATCACCAAGCTTTCTGATAGTTAGTAAGTAACGGGATTGATGTCTTGGGGTGATGTCAAGGAATCATCCAGCCTGAAAGATCTTCTTTGTAAACTATTTTGCAAAGAAATCTCATCTGGCTGAGAGAATTTAGGGCAGTAAACCACAGTCAGCAATGCTGTTCCTGGGATCGTTCAGCTCAGCCATGTTCTGGTACGGACTCTGTCACCTCCTCATCCCACCATGGGATCCCATCCAAAAACCCAGAGTAAGCTCAGGACAGGGAATTGGGAACACTCACCTAAAGATGAAGATGAAGAGCATCAGCAACATGCAGAAGGTAGCCACATTGTCCATGGTCTTCATGAGGACGACGAGCTGGCGTTGCAGCGCTGGCATGAAGCGGACCAGCTTCAACACCCGCATGAGACGAAAGGTGCGCAGGACTGAGAGCCCCCCACCCTGCTGGCCCACAATCTCCCACACGCTGAGGAGGACAAAAAAATCAAT
This sequence comes from Motacilla alba alba, assembly GCF_015832195.1. NCBI lineage: Eukaryota > Metazoa > Chordata > Aves > Passeriformes > Motacillidae > Motacilla > Motacilla alba. The sequence continues at coordinate 425,560 of NC_052033.1, forward strand.
GCAAGATGACAGACAAAGCCTTATTGAAAAGGCCGAGAGGAGGGGCAGTGAAGGGAAAGTGAAATTCAGAGAGAAGAGAGATGGAAAGTGGGCAGAGATGTGCTGCCAATGCCCGCAGTGATCTGGACTCTGTCCAGGCTTGCAAAGAGCAGAGCCCTACTTCAGTGTCAAAAATATGCCTGGAAATCAGTGACTGCAGCTGCAGGGGCAATTATAGCCTTTGCATGTGCCAAAAAACCAGAGATACTTAATCAGGCACTGGTTGTGCCATTTGGATCCCAGACTGTCCCAGGACATCGGGACTAATAGCTTTCTGCTCGGGCCTCTCTCTAAAATGACTGTAAAATAATCTCAAGATATGTATTAGCAATCATGCCTAACTGCATCAATTACGGAGAGAAGTGTAAAGTGTCACAGGAAGGTATTTATGCCAACTCTCCATTACTTTCTGTTTAATTAAACACCCAAATGAGGAGAAGCACACATAAAGAAAACTCAAGGTTTGTACCTAATCACCACAATGATCCCATCAAAGATGTTGTATGGATTCTTAATGTAGCCAAAAGGACCATAAACAAGGACTTTCAACAGCATCTCCAGGGCAAAAAGGCTTGTGAAGACGATGTTGCTGATCTCCAGGGCATTGGTAAGTTCCTCCGGCTGGAAAAAGAAGAGGAGGAAATTGAAAAAACAAACAGCCAGCTCCATATCCAAAAATAACACATGGAAACACCACAAGCCCCAGTACTGCAAGTGTGAGAATACTGATGCTAATGATGTGGTGAGAAAACGGCAATAGCTCACTCAGAGCCTAGGAGATGGAAGGAAAATACTTTCAGAGTGTTTAAGGTTTAGAAGTCCATTGTAAATTCAGCTGGTAAATCTGGACATGGACTTCACGTTAATCAGAGCTTTAGTACCACCTCAGGACGTTTAGGCAGAAGTGGCATGTACTTGAGGCTTAATGCTTTGACATCCCCCACACTGATTCTCCTTATGCAGAAGGGAAAGTCAGGCCATTTTCTCACATAAATATCCCTTTAGGGCCTGTCTTTTTATTTAGTAGCTCATCAAAAGATTTGAGCTAAGATTTTTCAAAAGCAGAGATCTGAGGTGATATAACCAGAATGGCTCAAAAAAAAAAATCAATCCCATTACTCAAAAGAAATCTCATTATCAGGTGGCTCCAAATCTGCAACTGAGGAAGGGCCCAAAACTGGCATTCCAGACAGACAATCTGAAAATAGAGGTATGAATAAACTACAAAAACTTAACAAACAGACTCCTGGTAGTCTTAGACCTAAATTAATACCACTTATGCTTTTTTAGCACGTTTCACAGAGGGTTCCCAACAATGCCTGCAGATGCCCAGTGCTCCACTTTCCCCAACAGGTGGGCAGGCATTACTGGGAAACATACGGCAGAAGACAAAACCTGGTAGTGTAGTCTGTGTGGGATCAGTCAGTGGCAAAGACAGAATCCACATACAAGATCACTTCTCCCCATTTAACCCCAAGACATAGTTGCAGCTGCTTGTTTCTGCTGAAACAAAATCTGCTTCATTAAAATCAGGAGCTGACATCCTGCTGGCAGATGGTAGTGGGGTCACATCAGCAGCGCCGAGGTGGCACATGGCAGTGGTCTGGCACAGCTCACCAAACACCTCAGACACTGTGGCTGCTAGGTTCCCCTGGGGTAGTTTGGCACTGGCTGGTCTAACTTGTAACCACCTATGTGGCTTTAGATGCCTGGACCATAGTGGGTTATGGTGGGTTGTGGCCAGATGTGCACGCTTACAGCAGCCACACTATGAGCAGAAGACAATGTGCAACACATGCAGTTGGCTGCACCTTCCACTTACATGAAACACATTCATGACTGGCCAGAAACTTCCTGTGACAGACCAGGAGCTGCCACACCACAGCACAGGCTGTAGGGTTTGACTTGAGGTGACCCAACCCCGACATGATGGCAACCACAAGAGTATAGACCTCAGGGGCAGGATCAATACTTGGTCAACTGTGCTTCAGAGCCTCAAAAAACTACAGTGACCAAGGGGTTCATAAATACATGCTAGCAAAAACACAGATAAATCCATGGAGGCATTCAAATATTTGTATCCAAGGGTTAAACTACCCAGGCCCAGCCTTTGCAGCTCAAGTTCCTCCAACCCAGCTTGATGGGGACCCAAACTGGTGTGATGTTATCTCAACATAGTAGTGAATCCCTGAGGACTTTCACAGATAATATCCCTGCACGGATATTGGCAGGAGCTTGTGATGACACAGGATAACAAAGGAGGAAACAGCAGCATTTAAAAGAAAATGTAATGAAAAATTTTAAAATAGAGGGTGTTGAACACAACTTATACCTCAAACATCCTTGCTGAAGAACAGATCCCTTGGCTAGAGCTTGCCAAACACACCATGCACACAGCACAAATCACCTACCACTGATCTACAGCTAAAATACAAACGCCGCCGCTCCCAATATTAAATTCATCCATGGTTTAATGCCGTAATACCTATGGGAACACTCAGACACAGGGTAATAAATAGGCCAAGAACTTATATGTCAAGCTGCACCTCAAGACAATTTGAAATAGCTACAATTCTACATTACTCACAAAAAAATGCCAACTCATTCATGATGTGCCTCCGTGCTGAGGCAGGCTGTGCTGTTATTAGTACCGCAGTGATACAGCTGGAAAGGAGATGTGTTCCTGGAAGCTTTCCTTCTCATCCATGAGCACCACTAACCTGGACCCTGAAGGCTGATTTCCACCCTCTATTCCTCCTCTGCAGTGGTACAGTGAAATCCAACTGGAGCCACAGGCACAACCCAGTTAAACCCCTTGCCCAACATCTCCCACAGTCACAACATCCCTTCCTCTGGCCCATGAAATTTCCCTCCCAGACCATCCAACTCAGGAGATACCCAACACCCAAATAGCCCTGGCACTGGCTTGTGAGGGCTATGGGTCAACCTGTGCTGACACAGCAGCAAAAAATCTACCTGCCTCCCATTACTTCACCCCAAAAAAGCTGCCTGCCCTCCCACTCCTCCTCCATACACTCTTTTCCACTTCTCTTGCAGGAAACAGTTTTCGATATCTGAGACACTGGGCAGACATAATAAGAATGAAGAGTGGGAACTGAACCAGAGGTGAGAATTAGTATCCAAAAAACTAATTGGTCAAACTGGATTGAAAGAGAAAGGGAAAACTTCCATGTCATCCATCCAGGAAAAGAGAAGAAAAGATCCTGAGCTGCCTGGAGCTCTGCTGGGGTGGGTAAGCTGAGTATCTACTGGAAGCACACTCCACTCTGACCAGGCTGAAATCAGCTGAGTTATTTTGCTTCGGGAAACTACACATCCCTAAACAGTTGAGATGAGGTGATGCAAATTACTTGGGGGATTTCACAGCCATCTGTGAAGGAGGGCAACCCCTCAAGACCCTCAGTCCCACTCAGGGGTCCCCAGGGCAGCTCATGAGTCCCCTGATCAGCTCATCATCCCTTTCAAGGGACACAGAGCTGCAGCTGGTCCATGGGGGACCCCTGCCATGACACCACTGGGAGATATTTGTACCAAGAGAAGGGAGCTATGATCATGATCCTGCCCCAGGGAATCTCAGCCAGGCAGTTGGGATTCAGACCCTTCTAAGAATGCCAGCTATGGGATTTTCATTCAGCCACAGATGTATAAGATAATAAGATTTTTTATGAGATGCTTCTACTCTAGAGAAATCACAAATATGTCTGAGACCTCTTTCCTGAGACATCATTATAGTACAGCAGGAACATGATTTTCTGTCCCATGGGAATTGAAATTATCATCCCATCCCAAACAAGAATTCAAAATTTCAGACTTGGGAAACTAAGACACAATGCACAAAATCTTGGAGGTTCCTCCCTCTATTTCAGTCCCCACTCCTTTATAACTTTGCTCTGTACTGTAAATCAACCAAAATTTAAAAAAACATAAATGAAAGTCAGCTTGAAGAAGAACATGGAACTTTTTGTTCCCCAACTTTCATTGGGGAACCAGTGGAAACCATTAGGGACCTAACCCCCCAACTGGACATTTCAAACACATCAGACAACATATTCCAATAAAGCTGGGGGTTTTTTGAGGCCAGTCCACTGAAACTGCTCCTCTCCCACAAACAGCTTCAAATGTGATAAACTGCCATATTCTGACAATAACTGTCTAATCAAAACACTATCAACCAGCTCTAGACATGATGTTCCTGAGAGACTCACTGACTCCTGGCACACAACCAGCTCCCTGGATCCTCACTGGGCTGGGAGGAAAAGAACAGGCAAAATCACTCAGATTTTCTCTCTGAGGGCCACAACACAGCAGCTGGGAGAAGTAACACTCTTTCTTTGACTAAATTATCTATTGTGGGGGAAAAAAAAAACCTTCCAGGACCACCCTAAAAAGGACATTTTTCAGGAAGCAGAAACTGATGTGCAGAGCCTGGGGTTTCTGTGCAGCACAAAGCCTCTGCCCACCACCCCCATTACATCACAGCTGCCACAGCCTCAGCTTCTCCGTTAAAAGAAGAGTCTGCTAATTCTCTCATCAGTAACAGCAGTGCCTAATTAAAAGGAAAGCATCCTATGATTAAACAAGCAACACCCAGAAAGAGCGAGATCCAAGTCTAATTCAACTGTGGTACAAAACACCAGCTCTGCCGATAAGCCCTTAGTAAATACTGAATTTTGTTTACAGGATATCTTGCCTTGCTGGACAAACAGATATGTTGTCCTGGATAAATCTTTCCCTGTTAGCCTTCTGTTTGTGTAGTGTTGATTTGTTGATGTACCAAACAGCACATTGACAAGTTGTGGCAGCACAAGAAATCTGAGCAGATAGGGCAGTGCCTCTTAGAGCATCACTGGGGCAGCAGGAGAATGTGAGCCTGGCCATCCACCCAGAGCTGATCCTGCCTGGCAGGGGGCAAGTGTGGCAGCCAGGAGGGCATGCCCTCTGCACCCTGTCTGGAGGATTCAGGCAGGGCTATCTGGCACCAAGCAGGGCACTGGCAGGGGGGATGGGAGGAAGCAAGGGAAGATGTCCCCAGAGTGCCCCAAGAGGTATAGGTATCTCAAAGTTGGACCAGCACCTTGCCCTTTTTTGGCATTCAGGAATAGGCTGTAATGCATTTCTTTCTCTTTTTTCCCCCCTATTTTTAAAGTTGAGTAGAAGCTCAATGGCAGAAGGGACATATTCCATTTCTATGTGGGCATATGCCTCTTCTCCCTGCACACAGGGCTCCAAGGTGTCTGCTGAGCAAGCGAGGCTGTGGGCAGTGAGTAGGGAAGAAGATGAGGACAGAAGCTGGGGCCACGCAAGCCCCAGGGCCTGTGTTCCCCAGTTTCTGAAAAACAAGCCCTGCTGCTGTATGAAGTGCAACCAAGTGCCCCAGCAGACAGTGCCCAGAGCTTACAAGGCTTCCAACTCCTGCCTTCCTCCGGCTGTGACCCAATTAGGGCACAGGGTATTATTCATCATCATTATCAGACCTGCACCCAGTGCTGTGGGTATGGCTGGCACATATCCATCCATCCCACTCCCCTTGTCCAGACAATGAGCAATGGGCTCCAGGCTGCAGGCAAGCCTGATCTTGTTCAGCCCCTGCTCCTGGGATGCCAACACAAAAGAACAGAAGCACCCCAGGGTCTTTCTCCTCTCTATCTTGCTAACAATAAAACAGAAAAACCCACTCTGTCTCACCACAGCGCAAAGCGAGGGATGGGATGACCTCCTGATCCCAAGGGAGATCTTTGAGATATCGCTCTGCTTCTGTGAGCATATCCAGAAAATCGTGAAAACTTCTAACCTATTCAAACTGCAGAGAGAATAAGACCTTTCTGAAATCATTACCATGGCAACTAGGAAAAATAACACAGAAAGAAAATAGAGACCTCAGCTATTTCACAGGAAACACCAACAACATTTTACTGACTCATCACTTGTAGATTTCTAATATATATACACAAGAAAGAAAATCAAATGGGTCACACAAAGATAGGATTTTCAACTTGACACTGCTGTGTTAAGATCCTCTCCACCCTCCATGTGGGTGCAGACACACACCAGGTCCACCCCGGAGCAGAAGCCAGACCACAAGACCTGGGGCAAAATGCAAGAAATTCTCACGAACAGAAGCGGCTCTTAATTAACAAAATGAGGTGCCCTGTCTTTGCCCTCTCCTATGTTCAGTTCCCCATGACTGGTAGCTCATGTCTGTGTCACCATTCAACCCACAAACCTTCTCCATGCACTGTCCCTATCACATCCACATTAACCCCCTGTATCAGTGCACCCACCAAGCCATGACCATCCAAAATACCACTTCAGTTCTCTTCAGTAAATACAGCTCCTGTCGGCTCGGGAGCTGCTTGTGACTTTATAAATAGAAACTCAATCCACACATATTTTCAGAAGTGACATTCATTGTCTTTGGGGTTCCTTGAAAGGTATCAGGCTTTAACTACTGTCCTGTGTCCAGCAGAGCAAACCTGAGCCATGCTTAATCGGGGTATGATAGGCTTCCTCTACTTGTCCTTTGCCAACTTGGTTAAAGAAAAAAATTCAGGAAGTAGCAGGATTGCAGCAGGTTTTGCTCTGCTCCTCCTGGGGCTGGAGACACAGAAAAGGGCAGCATGCTCACTGCTCAGTGGGCTGGAGAAGGACTGCAGGGATGTTCAGGATTTATAGGCATTTATTATAAGGAAATGACTTTTCAGACAAGTTAACAAGTCCAGTTACATCCCTTCACTGCATGGGAAAGAAGGATTTTCTTATGGGCTGAATGGAGGCTGAATATTTCATGCCACAGCAAGTAATGCTGCAAGAAAGGGAGGAAAGCAGCTTTCATTTCAGAGAAATCAGAGCTGTCTGCACAGGAGGGATTCCTCTTCCATCCCTTCTGCTAATGTCCTTGTCTTCCACCCAGCCTTCCCCATTCCAATCAACAAGTGTCCCTTCCCAGCCCACATCTGCAAAGAGAAGGAGGTGTCTGTGTCCTGTGGACATGGAACCTCCTGGTGCAAGACCTTCCTCTCTAACACATCTTTGTTGAGGAGCCATGGCAAAAACCTGAATTCCCTGGCCCTCACTGCCCATATGGGGCTGAGTCCCCAGCTCCCACCTCTCTACCTTGAGTGGGGTGCAAATGAGGGGATGAGCCCCAAATTTGATGGAGAATTTCACAGACCCACCCTGAAGGGACCTTTCATGAACCATGGCTGCCCAGACTCATAAACAGGGCCTGCAGACCACACCCTCCTCCACCAAGTCCTGCAGCTGGGTTCTCTTTATCACTCTCAGGAGGCACAGCATATATTCTTGCCTGAACTCCTTATCTCTCTCTGCTTGAGATTTCCGGATGAGTATTATCCCAGAAAATGCAAGAAAAACATGAACCAGCTCATCCCGCTGCCCAGGTTTCACAGGAGCTTAAGCTGAACAAAAGCATTTCCACTTGGTCACACCTTGTAAGAACTTAAGATTTAAAGCCCTCTATTTCTGGTTAATCTAAACCAAGTCTGAAACTTATCTCCTCATTAGTACTTGAGAAGGGACCAGAGGGAGGGAGGAAATAAAAAGAGGGAAAGAAAAATGCTGTCACTGTAGAGCTCCTGCACAGTTCTGCTGAACCTGGGTTTCTGATGCTGGTAACACTATCTCTAATGCTGACAGACATCCATGGGGAAAAAGCCGCTCGTTTCCTAACATCAGCAAAAAACCAATTATAACAAAGAGCTGAAATCCAGCAGAGATGAGGGAAAAAGCACTCGGCTCCTGCCCCCATTCCTGCTGGGGGCTGAGCAGGGTGGGAATGGACTCTGTGAGGGCATGAGTGACAGCAGGGCAGAGTCACAGGTGCCAACAGCTTTGGGACAAACCTCTACCAGGAGATCTAAGGAAAAATACGGACTGATTCCTGGGAAAACACCAACAATCAGAAGTGCTTACAGATGAAAGCGTTTGTGGTGCAAGCTGAGGGTGCTCCAGATGCTCTAGCTGAATTTCCTGGATCCCACCCAAGGGGAACAACCACCATAATCAAAGAAGAAACAGAAAAAAATGCCTGGCTATCTGCATAGAGCAGCGATTTTTCATCCATATAGGGATGAAGCAAGTTTTGAAAGTGCGCATCATTTTTCAATTTCACCTAGCTGGAGTCAATGCTTGGACAGAGATAACATGAGGGTATGGATGGCAGCTGAAACAACAGCTGTAATGATAGGATTTAAGGTAGCCCAAGCATTTCCAGCCTCTGAAGTATATTAACAGGAAACTCCCCAAACAGGGAGTTGAAGGAAACTTTTGCAGGTGTCTACGAATCTATATAGGCTCATCCCTAAAGCATACAGAGAACTGATTTATCTGATAAAAAAATAACCTTTCCAGCTGCATGAAATCTCATTTAATTTTCAAATAATTCAGTCTCTAGAACCAGGATAAAGTCTGCTTTGTAGGCACAGCCCATTTTTTAATGACTAAGAGGACCATGGCATTTTTTACCCCTGGAAGAGCTTAACTGACCCACGAGTGGGTCAATTAAAACACATGACTTTCTACAAGACCGCAGAAACCCTTCCAATCCCAAGAAGCAGAAGAACCCCCAAGGTCCATAAAAAGAATTACCTTCACTAACAAATAGAAAACTGGTTTTGAAGTTGGTAATCCTAGCGATTAACAGCTCTGATGACTTCCATTAGTGTTGACTCCTCCAGTATCAATTAAAACAAGCCATTATTAAGAGTAATTTCTGCATAAGCAGGAGCTAATTGAATACAGCACATGCAAACCCACAGGGCACCGCATTTGCCTGCCAAAGGAGCGCCCCTTGCAGCTGGAGCGTTGAGGAATTAAGTTGACGGTAGCTCCAAGCCCTACACTGGGCAAAGCCAGCAGGCGCTGAGGGAGGGAAAAGACTTGCTGAGCTGCCAAGGCTTTGATTGCTTGGCTAAGAGCAGCTGGCACAGGGCTGGAGAGATGTGTAATGGAGTTAAATAGAGATGTGGGATGTGCACCTCAGTGGAAGTGGAGATACCTCTATAGGAAGAGAAGGCAGTACATGAACGTGAGGCCTTGTGAGCTCCTGGGAAGAGCCCTAGGCAGGTGGAGGTGTTCTAAGGAAAGGCTGTTTCATTGATTCAGGGATGCACAGACCCGTGTAAGTGCCCTTCTAAAACAAAGCCTAATGAATCAGACTCATATGGGGAAGTATCAAATGAGAAATTTCACCACAAAGCTGGTCTGTACCATTCAGTTGCAGTGAGACAGCCAAGGTACAGGGTTAAGGAGTCCAGCACCAGTTTGCATCAGTGTGTGAAGCAGAGAGCCCCTGGTGCAGCACCAGCTGGGACGTGGACATGGGACAGGTCTTTGAGTCACAGTACTCACAGGAAACCACTCAGAAAATAGGCAAGAGATACCAGAAACATTTTACAAAACAAAGGGATTCCCTTCCTTCCTGACCTGGGGACCTGACACAAATCCATGTGCATCAAAGAAGCCAAAATATGTGTGCCCTGGATTGACCTGGCACGGAGCCAGAGAGGCTGGAAGGACACGGTGCTGTCCATGGCTGCTCTATGCAGCCAGACAGGGCGAGCTGCAACCAATCCCCGGATCTCTCACAGCCTCCTCAGGAGGCAAACGAGCACAAGATCTCATTTTAGGACATAGGGATGGTCAAAGGACCAGCCTCCACATATCTGACAAATCTGTAGCTGCCATCTACCAGCAGCAAAATGTTCAATGGGCTTGAAACTGGTGGGGATTGGGATGCTCTTGACCACCAAGTCCTGGGAGCAAAGTACTCCTCATCCCAAATATGCCCTTATCTTTTGAGGCGGTGCTTATACAGGGTTCCAGACCTGCTACTCTCCAGTCTGCCCAGAACTTTGGACACACAAGCACCTTGAGACTTGGAGCACCAACCTGTAACACCCCCACTGCCCAGTTCCCATACACCATTTCTCCATGGAACAATCCAATTTTCCTCCCACTGGAGAAATCAATCAGTGGGTGTTATGACAGCTAATAATTTCCAGTTACTTTCTTCCCTGCACATTGAATTCAGGCAGAAGCAGAAGTACATAAGTACCATTTGGGTGACTATTAATACATGAACCTGCAGCCTAATGGTTGCTTCATGCTGGCAGGTTTTCTAACCATTCACCTTCCCTCTCCATCATTCTGGATATCTAAAAATTTAGTGTTCTGTGATGCTGATTAAGACAATACTCTTGTTCTCAAGCCCTAACTGTTTACATAAATAGATACTTTAATGCACTTTGCCAGCAAGGTTTCCTTTGACTCCGTGGCACAGATGGTTGATATTTCCATGCTGCAGCAGCTATTAGATTGTAATGTTACCAGTGACAACTCTCCATCATCTGTACCCTGCTCTCTCCCCTGCAGCAGGATGTACCAGGAATTCAGCTTGAGATACTGCCATGGGCTCAGGCTGCTCCTGTCTCCTGCAGAAGGAGTTTGCCCACCTTGGCTTTGGGCACTGTGGATCCCTACAACACACTGCTGTAGCAGGAGTTCCTCCAATGGCTGCACTCATGCTGGGGACATGTCAGGCATTGCCCATCCCACTTCCTTGGAGAACTACCTCCAGTGGATAATGAGCTTTTCTCCTTGGGTGCTGTCCCAGAGAGTCATTCACCCTTGTCACCTCTCCAATTTGACCTTAAAAACCAGCAAAAGGCTCCCCACAGGTCTGAACAAATTCTTTTTTCCTTTCAGAGACACCAGGGTTTTGGATCAATCTAGATCCAAGTCCACAGAGGACTCAGGGAGGGATTTGAACCCATTGCAGCTTTGGGGAGGCCAGTGAAGGACTCTCCAGTCTCTTTCTTGTTATGTTAACAATGGCAAAACACCGCAGAGACAGCAGCTGAAACTCAAGTGTTATCTAAACAAAAGAATATGTAGGGTATAGTTCACACAATGCGAGTTCAGACAAGGAAACTCGGAACAGCCAGGAAGCTCAATGTGAACCAGATTTTAAAAACAAAAACAAAACCCCCAAAGCCCTTCCTCAAGGAAGCCCTTGCTGAATTCTTTCCCCTACTGAGGAGTCCAACATCACGCCCCATACTAAAGCCTTTCCTTTTCACTCCAAGAAAGGAGCTGGAGAAAAAAAAGTAAAATAAAAGCAGCACATTATGGAACAGAGCCTGGCTTACAGCCAGGGCTGGGGGGAAAGTAGCACAGAAACCCTCTGGTTTAGCAGCACATTTTACTCCTGCTCTCTGGCAGAACAATCTTTTGCTAAGCCACAGCTGTTTGAACCCACAGTGCTGCAGAGGCTCAGCTTCCTTAAGGCGAATCAGTCAATTGGTTCAACAGTGTATTTAAAATCCCCCTGAGTCTACCTTTAAATCACATTTATATTCCTCTACCCAAAGCTAATAGTTTCTACCTGCATTTTGCTTCATCTCTGTAGAAAAACAAGCTATTTAGCAGCCACATTAATAATCTGTGGCAATCTGGTTGTCATTTCCCTGATGGAAAATTTCACACTGCTGCCCAGCAGCCACAACATGGCAAGTGCTGCGAACACCTCACACTGCGCTGCCTCACTCCCACTGCACCTAGAATCAGAAGAACAGCAGGAGTTGGTTTTGGATAGGTGGGGTGTGGAGGAAATACAGAATTACAACCAGTCAGGTGTACCTACAGCTCAGGCATGTGCAGGAACCACATGGAAACGACTTAATGTTGAGTGAGAAAATCAGTCAGCTCATGTCAGAAGGAGCCTAGAGGAAACCCAGCTCTTGAAGCCCCAGTCATGTGATGGTAAAATGTGTGTTGGCAATTTACTGTGGAAGGTGGCCTATGGAGAAGAGCTTTGGGTGGATGAGGAGGTTCATCCAGCTGCTCTGGCCATGGGTGCTCAGTCTGGCCAGGTTGACTGATGGGTGAATACAAATAAACAGCAAGAGGTGGGAGCCACTGTTTTCAACACACTCCCTATTGCCACTCATTTGTATGTGCCTTCAGAGAACCACTGTCATCTTAAATATCCCAACCAGGCCTACTCTGGTTGCTTTGTCTGTTAAACAAGGGACTAGAAGATTTTTTTCAGGTCTTTGCAGGCTGCCTGTCCCAAGGTGAGATGTCAAATCTCCAGAGGAGCAAACTTTTCTCCCTGGCTGTTACAAGGAGCTCAGCTCACCAGCTTCTGTCTTGAAGTCCAGGATGGTCTGGTGGTCCCAGAGCTGCTGAATCCCACCCAGCTTTGCTGGGGGCAGATGGGTGGGCAGAAGCCTCTTCCTTCTTGAGTAACCTCCAACCTGTCCCTCCTCTCAGAGAGGAGCAGCCCCTCTGCCAAGGAGCTGCTAAACAACACAATATTTTGATGTGACACCTTAAAATAGGCCCTTAAAATATTTACCCTAATATAGCCCAGTGTGCCCAGGGCAGCATGTGGAAAGCCCAAGAGGTAAATACTGTCTAAATAAGCAGAGAGCTTAATATAGAAAGTCATGGAGTCAAGTACTCTTCAAGCGCCCTCACATCTTTGCAAACTTCAGTGAGTAAAGATAAATTTGACGTGGTTGATCACTCACACTTTTAGGAAAGGCTCTTCTAAAAGAAAAAAAAAAACATGTTTCAGTGTTAAAATCTCTGCAGGAAGGCCTTGTCCAGCATTTTGCCCCTCTAACTCCTGCTCTCATAACTGTCAGATTATGAAATTGCCAACTCTAAACCTTATGAGGTTACAAAGAAGCACCTTTCTGCTCTCTGCTGCCACTTCGAGAAGATGAACTAATAAAAACAAGCTCTGCTATTCCCTCCAAATGCCTGGGAGAAAGGAATCTGGAACAGTAGTAGCTTCAAAATACCATTAAAGAAAGCAACCACTCACAGTGTCTGGAGTCCCCCCCCACCACTTATCAGCTCCCTTCACCCTTGTTCCCTGAAAACCAGGCAAAAATCTGCCTCTTGTCATCCAGATGTTTGCTGAGACTCACCACTGGCCAGGGCAGAAACCAGAAACCTCCTGCCCCACTTTTCCCAAGGCAAAGAATTAAGGAATTGTGCTGCACTTAGGGTGTTTGACGATGGGAGCTTACTCAGCCACCCATCCCCAGTGGGGTGGTCCTCCCCGGATGGGAGCCCACACCAGCATCTCCCAAAAATGCTCCTGGTAAAGAGCAACAAGCTTTGACAATCTGCCCCTTGGGCAATCACAGCAAAGACACTGGGGATCTGCTTTCACCCTTCAGCCAAGGGAGGAATAAAAGTGTTTAGTGGTTTTTGTGAACCACCTCCTCCCAGCTTCTTTGGGATAATCTTCCCAAGATTATTAAATAAAGGTAGAATCACTCAAGTTTCCCTGCAGAGCTCCCACCAAGGGCAGCAAATGAAGGTGAAACCAGCAGGACTTTGGAGTGCACCACTATTTATTGTGTACTGAAAACAAGACCTAGCCAGCTAGACTGCATCAGGGCATCAGGGGGAAGGTGCTGGCTGGAAGGGACACATTGAGCACAGCCACGTCTCCCTGGCACTCGGTCACTGAGGCATTAATGCCACAGGATGACAGGGGAATTGGGAGTTGATCCACAGCCCCCACTGCTTCCACCGGGAGCTGGGGGAGAAACACCTCTGCGCGCAACTCAGCAAACATGAAACATGCCAGGAAGGGAGAAAAGGGGAGTCATGACTTGAGATGCAACGAGCTTCTCAGCCAAGACTGGTGCTGGCAGAGGGGTGGCTGTGTTTTTCTGGGATCACAGAGCTCTGACATCCCAGGAGAAACAACATGCTGGGAGCTCTCAAGAATGGGAGGGGTTTATAACAAGGTTTTGTAGCATCCTCGCATCCCCACTAATAAACTCTTCACCCCAAAGGGAGCATGCACCTGCAGCCCCAAGAGACATGCTTGAGACAGGATCAAGGGCACACACCATGCTAGGCGGGCCCCAGCAGCAGCCACAAAACTCATATGAGGCCACAGCATGCAAAGCCTCTGAAAGCAGAGTTCTTGTCATGGAACATAATGGAGATGTTTCAAGAGGAACACAGCAACTCCTTTTCTTAATGACCACATAGAGGGGAAAGCTCTGCTAGGTGACAAGCGGTGAGAGGCTGGAGCACAGGCCTGCAAGGACTTGATAATTGAGCCTGCAAGGACTCAGATAATTGAGCAAAGGAATAGCCAGTGACGAGTCTATTTTGGACTCATCATGCTGCTGCTGGAGCGTTCACTGAGGAGGCAAAACCATTTTTTACCTCCTCTCCAAGGAGTGCAAATTCAATAGAGTTCCCTGTCTGCAGCTGCACTGACCCCAGAGCCCACAGCTGCTGGCAGCACCTCAAGCACTGCCAGGCTTACAGTGACCTGGTGACAAAGGACTGCCTTATCTCCCTGGTTCCCTCACCACAGACCCCAGCACCACCTGGTGTTGCCCACGGGACAGTGGTCTCAGCATGGTGCTGACCATCCCTGGTAGGGCTAGGATGCAGGAGCTCACATAGCCAGGTACCAGTCAAGGTGATTGCTGCAACCTGGAAGCAGGCTCAGAGGAAAAAGCCTGCCTTATTCCATTCTGGGACCCTTCCCAGAGCATTTTAATGCCTCTCACCCCAAACCATCCCACCAACAGCTGAATTCAGACTCATAACTCCACCTGCAACCCCTCTGCACCAGGAGCTGCCAGGACAGCACTCACCTGCTCATGGTACTCGATCCCCATGCTGAGTGTATTAATGAGAATGGCCACCATGATCCCACGGCCAAAATATTTGCTGTCCACGATCTTCTGGAAAGTCTCACACACCACGTGCCAGAAGGCCAGCACCAGATGGGCTCTCCTGGCCCGGGCTCTGCCCCTTTGTGGGTCCCGCTGGTCACTGTAGTGGGCATCCTGTGTGAACTCATAGACCCCCTCACTGTCTGAATCAGCTGTCTCATTGTCCGACAGCTCAGCCTCGCTTGCCAGTGCTGTAAGGCAGTAAGGACAGCTCTCGGGGGTGCAGGAGCCACCATCCAGCTTGGTACAGGGGCTGGAGATCTTGCAAGAGCTTTGGCAGGGACCTGAAATGACAGCAGAGCAGGGAAAGGGCAGCTTGTCAGCTGGGGCTGGGGGCTGCAGGAGGCAACCCCCACTCCCTGTTAGCACCAAGCCTTTGCCTCTGACATGACAGGCATTTCCTGATGGAAAAAGGGCTTCTGCTGGGTTAAAACCTGGGCTCCCCAAATGTCTTCTCTCTGTTTATGAAACTCTCTTTGCTGCCCCCAGATAGATACCACCACAGCTGTGGACCCTGAGCACACCTCATTACATCTCTAGCCATTACAGGAAGGAGGAAGCAATCGATTCCCTCAGCCCTGGCAGGCTCCCTACTAATTATCGGGAGGACTGTTAGCAGCCTTCTTTCCTGTTCCCTCTGCTGATGCTCCAAAACCACTAGCTTCCCTCTCCACACATTGGCCTCGGTGGCAGCTGCCAGGTGTATCCTGGGTGAAATTCCAGCGGGATATTCCCCAAAATTCCCACCAGCTGGCTGCAAGGAGAAAGGCAATGCATGCACCTGACTCCTGCATGGCAGCATTCAGCAGTGAGAGTGCAAACCCTGTGTTAAACCAACTCAGAGCCCAGTTCTGTGTGTTCAGTCTCTGGGCAGTGCTGGGCTGGAGGCAGGATTTGGTCTCTTCCCTGCACAGCTGTAAAGGTCAATGCCATTGCAGTGGGGTGGAAAAGGCACTGACTACCTGGGAAATCTTGGCAGAAACACTTCTTGAAGGCTTAGAGTGTTTGGACTAAACTGGCCTGAACTCCCAAACTTCAGGATGTGGAGGGGAAAGGAAAAATATCTTCACTTTCTTGAAGTGAAGATATGAAATCCCTGATCCAAGAAAGATGCATTCAGTGTCTGACTCTTACAGGCTTCCTGAGCAAATCACAGATTTTTAATATTCGGCATCTGTGATTGTCCTTGAGCACTCACACAAAGCAGACACTCAATCTCCATGAGCCTTGTGTCCCACGGGAGCAGAGCTACACAGTACTCAGGCGTGTGATCGGACCCAGATCTGGAAGGTGTCCATCTGCAAGCTCTAGCTTATTTTGGGAGTACAGGATTTGGGAAGTGCTCCCTGTAAATGGTTCAGGAGTGGAGAGAAATAATGAAATTTTGTCCTAATATTTAATCTAGACCCATCCTCTGCAAAGTTTAAAGCCATTCCCTCCTTCCTGTCATTACATGTCCTTGTCAAAGTCTCTCTTGTACTCTTCTTCTAATCTATAAGATGGGTATTGCAAAGAAAATGGATTAACTGAAAGCCCTCATATGCCTTGGATTATTGTAGATATGAAGTCTGGGAGGTTGAAACCTCCCTCCTAAATTTGGCTATAAGAGACATTAGATTCCTATTCATCTCACCTGGAAAGCCATCGCCTTTCTCTGTAACATGGACTGAGAAGAACCCTGCAAAAATTCAGAGAGAGAAAAAAATTAGGACAAAAATTGTATTTCTGGAAAGCAGCCCCAGATGAAGATCCAGCCCCAGCTCACCTGTGCTCGGTGTCTCTAACAGCTTGTGCATGGTGCTGTATGGGCCGGGCGGGATGTTGAGGCTCGTCAGGGTGCTGCTCCCAGCACCCACGGCCGCCTCCCCCAGGTTCCTCTCTTTCAGCATCTCATGGGAGGTGCTGGAGTGCACTGTGGGGTACACCTTGCTGCCCACTATGTTTTTGGGGATCCCTTCTGGGCTTGGCAAGCTGAGGCTTGGCTGTGTCAGGGATGACCGGCAGTGCACTGGCTCAAAGTGACAGTCAGCATGGTAGATGCTGTGCACAGACTCCGTGTTGCTGGGAGAGGCACTGGGGGCCCCCAGGGAATTGGGTGCTGAGGGAGGGAGCATCAGCTGGTTGGTCCCATTGTGGAGTGAGCCAGTCTCCACATCGCTGATCTCCGGGCTGGCACGGGGTGCTCGCAGGTTCCCATTGCCTAGGTGGTAGTGGTGGTGGTGGTGATGGTGGTGGTGGATGAGGTGGTGCACAGAGGATCTCTTCCTGCTCTGGCGCTTCCTGGCATGCCGCTCGGCCCTTGCCTTGCTCGTGGGGCTGCTGAGGAAGCCCATCCTCATGCCTGCTGCCCTGTAGGCCTTCACCAGCTGCTTGCTGCCTTTCCGGGCAATGTAAACCAGGTACTTGAGGAGCTCATCATAGCAGCTTCCTGGCTCTGAGAAACTGGCAAGGGTGCTGGCGTTGGACAGGTAGCGCACGCGCTGCTCCTTCATCAGCTGGCTCTCACGCTGCTTCGTCTCAGAGAACTGCGTCGCTATCACCACCAGGCACAGGTTGATCATGAAGAAGGAGCCCACCTAAGGGACAGGGCACATCAGGCACCTCAGTGTGACCGTGGCACCCTACAGATTTGCTGGGGACAAAGAGTGGCAACCCCCAGCCAACCCTGCCCCCTGTGTCACCCAGCAGGGATCACTGGCTGGGCTGACTCACCCCCTCAAGCTCCCGCCCCAGGGACTCCCACGCCAGCCCTCCATGGAGGACATCAGAGATCAAAGACGAGAGAAGATTATTTTGACAAAAATCTCTTGGTCTTTTAAGATGATGTTTTTCTCTCCCCACAGACAGCAGTTGTAATTATCACAATTAGTGACATTATGATGAATGCACTGCGCCTTCCTGATAGGAGAGTTTTTCTGCCAGTGTGTGGGCAGCTTGCGAGCAGATCCCTTTCCTCTGCTAATGGGATTTGCGGGTGACTGTTACGCAAGGGCATCAGCTGCCTATACCCACAGCTTGGAGATTTGCTTTCCAACAAGGGTTTCATGAGGTTCTGCCTTCTGCAGAGCCCAGCCTGGGTCACAGGGAATTACTGATATGCTAATGGGCTATCACAAACTGCTAATGTTACTTGCATGGCATCTGGAAAAGTACTGCTTGCTCTTCCTCTTCGTCCTCTTGGGGAGGCTGAGAGCAAGGGTTTGTTTCTCTCTTGGGGAAGCTAACAGGAAAAAAACCAGCATCATGGACTAAACAACTGTCTACTTTCTCGTCAGGGTTTGAGTCCTGGTTTGATGAGGAGCAGAAATCCCCACAGTGACCTAACTGATAATGTGCAGCTATTTTTCTGGACTTAGACCAATTGTGTAGCATGACAAGAACTCATCTCACTTAGCTACATCTGAGTGAGGCACCTAATGATCCTTTAGAGTCAAGAGAGAAATAGGCACATCAAGTCTGCAATGCATCTAATTTATTTTGGATGTCTACCTTTAGAGGAGATGAATCACCCCCTTAAAGCACCTATTTTTCTCCCTTGACGATAAAGGGAGTCTAGACAACGAGCTCAGCCAGTCACTGTAGACAATTCTGCTTGCATAGATGAAGCCCATCATGGAGCCCACCCCACAGAAACTCTTTGTTGGCTCCTTTGTGGGTGGTCTCAGATGATGTTGTCAAGTGTGGGTGGGCTGTGGGCAGTAGTCTCTTCCTTCCTTTCTTAACGTGTTCTCTGAAGTTCGGGACTGTTTTCCCATAACGTTCCCATAGCACCAAGGACCCAGGAAGATGGGTTCTGCAATGTGGGGGAATTTTTGGGCAGCCTCTTCCCTTTCTGGCACTCAAAAACTGGCCAGGTGAAATTTGCCTACTTTAAAACTTAAATTCAAGGTGGTAAACAAGAGAGAGAAGCTTGGAGCACAAGGAGAGAAGTAGTAGAAGCAGCAGCAACAACAGAAGTATATCTACCACCGCTTGAGCACATCTCTTTCCTTCCTCATGTTTGCAGCTAAATGCAACTGCAGCACAATTCCATAGGGAAGCTGCGTTTCTCCCAGCAGGCTGATTGCTACTTCAGCTTTTATATTCACTGTATCCCCTGCCCTGTTCCTCTGGGTGACTCCACTCTGCTCTCAAATGCCAGGAGGACCCCCCCTGCTCCCCTAAGGGCACTCACAATGATCAGGAGGATGAAGTAGATGAAGTTGTAGAAGGAGTGTGCATCCATGACAAAGTACATGATGTCCACCCAGCCTTCCAGGGTGATGACCTGGTGGAGATAGGAAGGGAAAACAAACTCCTGAAGGCTCAGTTATAACAAAGCGCACAGGCAATGTTTCTTCTGGCTGAAGTCATATCTGACACCTCATAGTAGGTCTTGGTGCAGTACAAGATGCTGAGGAACCAACCAACTCCTGCTCCTCCCAATGCCAACAGCCTTGTTACCAGCTGCCCAGGCTGAATCTAGCCCCTTTCCATCTGGACTTAGGGCCACTAGTGCATTTTGCAGAAAGAAGAGCAGTCTCTAGGCACTGCCCCACACCAACATCATCAGACTGCACACCCACAGGGGTTTGTTCATGCATGTGAGGTGGAGACATTCTCAAAACAGGCGTCATATTGTATCCCTAATGCTTTGAGCACCTGTGCACTACTATGTAGGTGCTCACTAGTACAAAACAGCCCCCAGGAGTGCAATTACACAGCCCCTGGGAACATTTTGGGGGCAGGACCTGCTGTTTGCCCACCTTGTGACAACTGGCAGACAGGGCTCACCTGAAATATCGCAATCCAGGCGTAGCCAATGTTATCAAAGTTGATGGCTCCCTTGAAGGGGTTGTGCTCCCCAGCAGAGCAGTTGGTGTAGTACTGGTTCCAGTTCACACAAGATGTGTTGGTGGTGTCATTGTAGGAATAATAATCCAGAGTGCACTCCAGACCCTCTTCCCTCCGCGTTGGGATACTCCGACAGTAGCGCATCCCATTCTCCCGGGGCTGGGAGCAGATGAAGGGATTTTCATCTTCGTTCTCTGTCTGGTAGTACCGTTCCAAATCCACTGTGTAGGGGCTGAAAGAGTCCAGACAAGCTGGGGTTTGCACACTGATTGCAAGCAATCTGGCAAAGAGACAGCTGTAACAGCATAGAAGTCTGACATCTGCTTTTCTGGATCTTAAAGCTATTTTTTAAAGAAGGAATCCCCTTGGACTGCAGCTCCACAGGGTGATATGATGTCCTTAACTGGGTTTTGAGAAACTGAGGCAGTGCACTCAGCCCCTTGGCAATCCCTTTGATGGCATTATTAAAAGTTACTTCCTCTGGAAGCACTCTGGCTTTGACTTCAGGAGACTAAGAGAAGGATTCAGCATGACAGGGCTTCTCTGAAATATATTTGCTGCAGTAAGATGGAAATCAGTCAGTTTAAGCTCCTGTATGTCCTGTTCTTCTGGAGATGCTGAGAATCGTTTAGGGAGACTATGTACAAGGACCTCCCAAGATTCCTAAAAATCAGAGACAGGGACTTTATCTGCATTTCACCGTGTCAGTTCAGCCCACAGGTAAGGTCTGAATTCCCTCTGAGGGTCGCCTTACCACAGCAAACCAAGCAAAAATACTCTTCAGGGAGATGAAACAGCCCATGACCAGTCAGAAACTGGCTCCTCGCTCTGCACACACTATCTCCTTAATGCTGCCAGGACTCCCACTAAAGCTTGCACAAATATTTTTAAGCCTAGTTCAGCCTGGTTAATTCCTGCAGAATTGCCTGTAATACCCTTCAAAGCCCATCTAAAGCCCTGGAATTCTAGCTCAATTAAACAGCACCCAAACCTGTGGCTCTATTGGATTTTACTCAGTGGTGAGGCTGTCCCCCTGCTCTGCTGACATTTACTTAGCAGGGACATGTCCTGGTAATGCCACTTCCAGCCATCCTTTGAGGGCATGATCTGCAAGAGGGAAGAGGTGGGTGGGAGAGGTTGGAAGGTGCCTCGTGCCAGCTTGTCCACAACAGCAGCAGCAACATGGTCCTGCTGTGTACAGAAAAGAGGCTTTGGGCTTGTAGGATTCCTCCATCCAGGTGTGAATCCAGCCAGATCCCTGGGGAGTCAGCAATCCTCTGAAAGGTGACCAGCATGGCAGAACTTGGCAGAGACATCAAGGGTTTGCAGTCACCTGCCTTTCTCCAAGCATTTGATGGGATGGAGGTGGTGGAAAAAAGCAGGTAGGTAGAACAGGCATGGAAACCCTAAAAGAGGCTGTCAGCTACCAGGTATTTTAACTACTGTCCAAACAGTGCTACATCAGGCCAGCACACTGATCACAACAATTCTTTTAGCCTTAAAATTCAGGGATCTGTAAAAATTAAGACTTTGGGATAGGGACTATCTCTTGCTCTGAGGCTGAAAATTATCTAGCATCAAAAATGCACAGTAGTTCCATTAGCTTTCCCTGGGGTTTAGGTGGGACTACAAAAGTTGTGGCAATAAACATCACCAGCTGCTGGAGGGGATTCAGACCTGGGCATCTCCACACAGAAAAGGTCACACATTAATGATATGCTGAATTTAGAAAGCCTGAACTCCCATTCTCAGAGGGTTTTTTTGGAGGCTTTCAGCAATCAGAGAGGTTCCCAATTGCCAGCTGAGAGTTAAGGACAGCCTGCAAATGCAAATGGCAAATTGTCACAGCTCGCTCTGTACCCTCTGTATGTGCCCAAGCAGGAGTGATGGTGGCATTTAGGAGCAGGGAGCATTTACAGAAGGGAAGGGCTCTTTTACAGAGGAGATCCTGGAGGGACAGCCTCTCTCAAGCTGGGGAGACACTGGTGCTGCCCACACAGACTCACATGCTGAAGTTCTCAGGGAGGAAGCAGCGGTTCCTGAGCAAACCTGCCCACAACTGGACTCCCACAATGCCAAAGATGAAGAAGACGAAGAAGCAGAGGAGTAGGACATTCCCCAACATGGGCAGCGTGTCCAAAAGCAGTGTCACCAGGATGCGCATACCTGAGGCAAAGGGGAAAAGTTTACATTGAATTTTCTTGCTCCTGCTATGTCCTCCTGACCTTTTCCTTTCCACTGATACTTTTACACCTGTATTTCCTTCTACTATTTTCCTCCTATCATCATCACCTACATGTGGCTTGTGAACAGTCGCAGCTTCTCATCCCCTTTAGCTTTCCCCCAAAGCTTCTGGAACAACCCCTTTCATTCACGCCTTGCTCCTGGACCTACCTTTCCTGCTCCTCAAGTCCTCTTCTCTGAAGTTTTCTAGCAATTATATTTCCTTTCTTCCCTCAGATTAAATTCTGATGTTCTCTTTTGCTCAATTGTATTTCCTTCTCCACTCAGTATATTTCAAAATTCCCTTCCCTCCCTATTTCCCCTCATCTACCCTAAATGCCCTCTCTTCCTTAAAATACAGGACTCTCGCTGGCAGTTAATTGTCACAAGTTCAGGAACAGCCAGTTCTGTAACAAGGACAAATTGATGATGACTTCAACTTGACATTTACACACAAAAAATTTATTTCATGTGACATCTGTGTAATATTCTGCTCATCTCTCACCTCTTTCCCCATGTTCTGCACTGTCTCACTTGCTTATATTGGCTTTTATCTAAAGAAAGCTTTACTGTTGCACCCTTTACTTTGATACTTCAGGAGGACCTTTTCCTCTTATCCTGATGCTGTCACCTCCTCTCTCAGGGATTTTCTTCTACTCCTTTACTGGGAACAGCCATCTTGCATCAACTCCTAATTAACTAAAATTACTTTCTGTGGTTATTGCATTGATCATCAAACAAAGCTTATTTTTTATTTTTCCTACCTTGCATTTCCATTCCACTGTAACTACATTGCAGAGAAGACAAGATAAATTACCCAGGATTTCAAAACACATTAAGTGAATTACATCCCCAGTTAGACATTGGTGGATAAATTCAGCTGTCCACTAGTACAGCAGTGGGGATAAAAAAACCAAAAAACAAAAAAAAACCCAAAAACCACTGCAAACAGGATTCTGCTTCTGTAATGATTGAAACATCAGCAGCACAGCCAGATTAAGTTCAAGAGTCAGGAGCAGGAAAATAAATAAATAAATAGATCCCAGGCACTTCCAGCATCAGCATAGAGAACTGAAGCTGATTAGTTCTCATCAATGCATTGGGCCAGTTCAGACAGGGGAGTGCAGACTTGGATTTAATTTGGCCAAAACAGTACTGGATTTGATGAACAGGATTGTTGGACCAGGAAAAGGATGCTTCTGGTGCAGTTGTACTTATATTTACCATACCTGATCCATACAGCATCTGAGAGGGACCGTGCTCAGTGTCTCTCATGGAGCACTGGGATTTGCCCAGCACGGGGCAGTGGGAGGGTATGTGATGGTCAGTGCCATGTGGGCTGGGCTGCCATGCAGCAGCAGGCAATGCCACCCACTGCTGCTTAAAGCAAGGCTGAGCCTTTGTCCATGACTTGATACACCAGGACTGAAGAGTCACTGCCCATCCCACCCAGGTCTGCTTTGGAGATGCTGGGGGTTTGGGCTGTAAGGACCAGCTCTGGGGTCTTCAGCACCTCCCAGGGGGCTATCTTCAGGCGCAACAAGACTTCCTCATCCCAGTTTCTCCAGGGAAGGATGGAGTATCCCAGGGAGGGTGGGACCAGCATGGCTCAGACCCCACTGCCCATACTGCCTGGCAAAGGCTGTTGGCTCAGTCAATCCCTATCACCTGCAGCCATTAAGCAGCCTCCTCAGACTCTCTCCAGATGAGAAAGGAAGGTGTCTGAAGACAGTCCTGGATAACTTATTGACTCATCTCTGATACCACAGGTGTCAAAAGGAATCCAGACAGTGGTGGTAGGACCCAGCACTGTAAGGCTTGGGCAAATGTTTGATCTGTGATGTAAGATCAAAGCATCTGGGTTTGCCCTCCCATCTTTGGGGCATGGATCCAGACAGCTGGCCCCAACAGTGAGGAATAAAATCTGACTTACTGGGGACCCTGTTAATGGCCCTGAGTGGCCGCAGGACTCGAACGGTACGGACGGCTGAGAAGCTGACATTCTGCAGGTCCAAGGAATACTCCAGCATCCTGAGAAAGACACAAAACCATGGAGGGGTGTCATGGAGAAATGTTAGATTATCAAACATTATAAAGCAAACATTAAATGCCAACCACTCACAGAGGGACTTGTTACTGCATGTCTCCCATCAGGAAAGTTTGTTTGCGTGTCAGGATAAAGTCAATGAAGGGGCATGTGATACACCAGCTCACACAGCCACAGATCTTTCTTTTCTCTCTCTCTCTCTCTCCCCCCCACACTTTGGTTACTGTTTTTGCACAGGTCCAGGCAGAAGCTTCTGAAAGTCCCTGCACACTCCAGAGAGGAAATTTCCAGGCATAGCCCTGCTTTTATCAATTTTACAGATACTGTAATGAATCTGAGTTTGTTGTGCTTAGCACCACCACACTCCTGAAAGGAAGAACATCTTCTGGTGCAGACCCCTCTGTGGGACACAGGAGATGATCAGCACAGGACACTGAGCTCTGCTGTCTCTGCTCAGCAGATGCCCTTGACAGGTGGGACCAAAACTGGTGACACTTGCAGATAAAAAATGGGGCCAACATGGACCTAGGAACCTCCCAGTGCTCCCACTGTCTGACAGGGCTATTACCCAGCTCAGGACATAGAGGAGCAACATTCACAGGAGTTAGTCTAAGGATGCACCTGGATGGCTGCAAGTCCCTGGGGTGCCCCAGCACCTCTCATTCTTCTCATGGCACCTTTGCTCAAGCACAACAGAGTCATCAGTCACAACACCCCCAGGACTTTGCTCTCTGGACATGGAAAGATCCAAGAGCTCTGCCCAGAATATTCTTGAAGAGGCAGAGCTAGGCAATGGTAAGAAATACAGCCCTGAGTGTCCCTGGACAGTCAGGCTCCCACTACCATAGGCATATTAATCTATATACAGCATATTAATCTCTTCCAAAAATTCCATCCCCAGACAAGCTGGGTGGTTCCCTCCCTCTGACTCTAATGGCTAGAAGCCTAACTTCCAGCCTGAATTTATTCAGGACAAGCTCATATCCATTTGTTCTTACAGCAGCACTGTCTTTAAAGTAGCTTCTCTAGCTGTTATTTGTCCCTGGGGTTTACTCACCCATGTATTTACGGAGGACAAAGTACATCTTCTCTCAGCCTTGATTTTGCAAAGTCAAACAAATCAAGTTCTTCCAGCCCCATCTCAGACAGGTTCTCTGCTTCTCAGTCACAATCTTCCTGCATGCTTGCCCTGGTCTGAATTAATCTCACCTGATTAGGCATCACATTTCTGAAGGAGGTTTTGGTCCTTGCACCAAGGCATCAGTGCTGTCGTCCCTTTCCTCCCTGCTGGAAGTCCCGCAGGATCCATCTGTGCTGTATTAGGTTCACCCTGGCTGCAGCACACTGGAAGCTTCTGTTCTTGCTGTGATCAGCCAAACCCACTCTCCTCCCTCCTGGCCCCAGCAGGTGAGGGGTGCCCCAGTGTTGAGAAGGCTCCCCTTCCAGCTCCCTTATAAACAACTCCATGTTCAATGCAGTGAGGCTTTATCAGATAGGCTCTAATGAGAATGATGTTGATGATGATCAAACCATATCTAAGTTTAAAATAACCTCAACGTGTTCCTCTCTGCTTAACTGATCCCCACAGCAATGGGACAGTCCCAGGAGATGGAGGTTGGACATGCACATATGGATACTACGAATTTGTTCTCAGCCCCTAACCAGAAAGGAATGCAGTGTATTTACAAAATCCCACCTGACCTGGGAGTAGAAAACTAGTCCCTTCCTCAGTGCACAGGACTTCCTGCATTGGGCAAGCTTTGGCTAAGGTAAGGAGAGGGGCAGTGGTTTCCCTGGCTTTCATTGCAGTCAAGTTTCACTTGCTGTTCAAAAAGATTTCTGTGTGGTTGGCAATATTCAGGTAAAAAGCCCATATCAAACATACAGCTTTTCTTTCATCCATTATTAAACAGAGGCTGCCTGCAAAATTCAGAGCAGCACGTGGTTAAATGCACCAAGACAAATCATTTTCTGATTAATGACAGCTCCAGACACACTTCCAGAGATGTGAGTGCTTGTAAGCTGCAAAGGATGTGCTGTAAAATGCATTTTGGTTTAAGTTATTAAAGAACAATTATAATGCCAAATTTAAAGGAACAAACTGAACAACAACCCAGAGGCTTAAGCAAACACTTGAACACCAAGACCAAGAGCAAGAAGGTGGTCTCCTGCCTATGCTGCTGGGCACTGCTACCAGAACTGGTGTTGTAGCACTGTCAAGCTCAGCTCCAGACACAGACTACAGGGTCCACACCTTGCTGGTAACCAACAGCTCAAGTGCCTTGAGAGAACTCAGTATTAGAGAAAAGAATGTCCGTAAAGCTCAGTCACTAAAGAGCAAGTCCAGTGAGACGACCACCAGTCCCCAGCTCTAAGGTCACTTCCCAAGGCAAGGGGAAGCATGGGAAGAATCAATCCACATCCCTGGCAAAGGAAGATAGGGAGAGCAAATGTCAGGCTGTCACCATCTGGTGAAGTGACAGGTACATTTACCAGCATATATAGCATTTATGCATTGGAAATCTGCAGTGTAAAAGGCTCCTGATGAAGCTTCAATTCAAATGTCATCTCTGCTCAGAGGGGAAGGCACGATGCCTGTCAGCACCACTGCCACCAACCTGGTGCCCAGCCAAGTTAAAGGCTCAGAGAGAAACTCAGCATTAAATAGGATGGATTCACAGCTCATCAGGGTGATTAGCAACCCCCGATCACTGGAGTTATTCAGAAGGAAAGCGGAAATATTTAGGACTTTCTAAGAATAAAAGTGGAGCATCTGCAAAGCCAGACATACAACGGGCTGCTAGTGGGAGGCAGAGAGGGAGCTGATGCAAACCTTTGGCAAATGCTTCTCCAAGCAGGAAAACTCCCAGAGCTCAGCTGACAGGCAACAAGGATGGCTCAAGATGGACCAGGCAGGAGAAATTAATTCCTATTCCACCTGGAGACAGTGAGTTGTATCATGCTGGGGTTTCTCCCATGTAAAACCACACATACTGGGAAGGATTGCCTGGATGCAATGCCAGACAGCCGTGAGGCAAAGGGCTTTCAAAAGTGATGCTCAGGGCATCACAGGAAGGGTTCAAAGGGCTCTGCTTACCCAGAGAGTCCCTTCCAGAGCACAGAAATTCCAGCGAAGTCTTTCCCACACCGAGCCAGCATTGCATCTCTGAAGCACCCTGCTCTCAGCTCTGACTCTGCTCCCATCTCCAGGATCAATTTTTTCTCAGGAAGTAGAAGATGTTGTGAAAACACAGCAGAGTCACACAGAGATTTTCTGCTGAGGGCTTTCCAAGGAAAGCTTGAACTCTCCCCTTTCACAGCTGGGTGCTGGGGGTGCTGCACAACCAGGGGATGTGACCAAGGTCACACAAGGAACCAGTGGCAAAGCATCAGTGGCTGCAGGCATGGCCACCCCCAAGAGCTGCCCACCCCCTACACACTCAGAGCCCTGCCCTGCTGGGGAGAGATAGACTGAGATTTATTCAGCATTAAAAAGCTTCCAAAACTGGGCATATAGACACCCTTTATCTACAAAGCACAGCCATCAGTGGGTGATATTAAGCCATTGGTGCTGGAAAAGACAAGTGGAAATTATTTAGGTGGTATATCTTGAAAAAGCTGGAATGAAATTTCCCCCGGCTCTCACCAGCTTGGCTGTGCTCTGCTTTCACTCAGTGGCTGCGTTTGGAGCCTTGCGAGGCGCACTGCATTCGTGGGTGTTGCTTAATTTTAAAAATACTCATTTCAATCAAACTGAACAGAATAAAAAGAATAGCACACAGAGAGCATGAACCCTGCAGCCTGCTGGATCTGCCTGCACCATGTGTCCCAGCCAGGACACTTGACTAATGAGGCTTTTGAAGCAGCAGCAAGTTCAGCTGAAGAACTGAAAGAAACTAAAAATTACCTTTTTAAAAGTCCTAAAACTTAAAAAAAAAAAACCTCCAGGCTTTTCACAGGTGAATTTGAGTCAGCTCAGCTGCAAGGGAGACTGCTGAGGGCTTTCTTTTACCCAGCAGGTTTCTGTGAGTCAGGGATGCAGCTTGTTCAGGATGCTTTGCTCCAAAGGTTGTGGGAAGGCAGCATGGAGCATCCACAGCCAATGGATTTCATCTGTGCCCAGGTCTTGGCTACCCTTTATCCACCAAAAAGTAACTTAAAACATTAAATTGCACAGCTCAGCCCCAGATATTGAAGTCCTGGAAGTTCATGATGACGAGTATTGGCTTGATGTTCTGGCACTTCTGCTCAGAGCACAAAGCAACGAATTTGGGATTAGTCAGGACACAGTGAGGCTGTGGAGGAGGCTCCCAGTTTCCAGGACACTCATAGCCATCCTGGAAAGCCCAGGAGAGGGCCAGGCTCCTGGGAGACGGTTTGGTGCAGCTTTCCCTGTGGCCCAGAGGGGCTGGGGCAGTGGCTGCACATTGGGTAATTGTGTGTGCAAATCAGCCTCTTACATGGGCAATTACACCCCGGTGCTTGCTCGGGGTGCCCAGGCAGCACAGAGGGCACTGCTGCCACGTCCTCTTGTGCTGCTCCTCAGGTCAGGCGGCTCAACAGAGGCAGAGGGAATGAAAAAGCAGCATTCATCCTGCCTCCCTGTGAGTTTTGTTTTTAAGGGATGAAGAGACTAATATATGGGGAAAATCAGCCTTTGCAGTGGGAGGCTGCAGCAGGGGCTCCTGTGGGCAGCCCCACACCAGCTCTTTCTTCCCTGTGTCTGAACCAGGGAGCTGAAACAGCTCCTTGATCAGCCTTGTACAGCTAAAATGCCCTTCAGAGGAGCCCTGCTTGCCTGTGGAGCAATCTGGTGCTGGGGGTAAAGGCAACATGCTGGAAGCTTCACCAAGAGCACCCAGCAGGAATCTTGCTCTGGCTGCTGCAGCCATGGGATCACAGCTCCCTGCAGAGGCCTGTCTGACACCATAGCCCTCCTTCTATTCTGAGCTAAAGAGCTTTTCAGACCCCATCCAGATTTAAATGGAGCAGGGATGGAGTGGGGGCTGTGTCATACCTTTCTCTCCTGTCACCTATGAGCTCAACAGGGCTTCCTGCAGCCTATTTCATCCCTGAAATTCAATGCTCAAAACCAGGAGGGAGAAAGACCTTAAGGTCTTTCTTAAGAAATCCTTAAGGTTGTTTATGAAGGCTTCAGTGGAGCTCACTGTTTAATACAGCCTTCCACAGAGAGAGAAAAAATATCATAACAAACATTAGAAATGTTCAGGAAGCAAAGAGAGAAAGAAGTGGTGTCTGTTCCTGAATTAAGCAGCCTGCCAACCACCTCCAGCCTCAGCTCCTCTTTAATCGTAAGCAAAATATTCCAGAAGTGTTTAACTTTCCTACAAAATCTTTGAAGAGGCTTGTTACCATTACAATGAGCAAAGCACAAACAGGGCTCCTCAGTCTTGGCCAAACAACTGACTGAGCCTGGAGTAACCACAGACCCACACAGCTCAAACAGGGGATGATGCACAGCCCTGCTCAGTAGGGAGCAGAATGTGGGCACAGGAAGGCAAAGAGGAATCCCATGAGCTCTGACAGCTCCAAATTATCCCCTGGTGTACAGCTCTCTCACAGGAAAACAATAAACCATTAGGGATTTTTGTTGTTTTGGGGTTAGAATCATAGAATAGACTCATAAAATCTCCTGAGCTGGAAGGGAACCACAGAGATCAAAGCCTAGCTCCTGGCCCTGCACAGGATAACTCCAAAATCACACCATGGGGTTTTTTGATGAGGATGGCTTAAGGCCCATTTTGATCTACACGAATGCAGAGGTCATGGAAGTCCTTATCTGAACAAAGTCAGAACAAGCTGTGTTCCTGCAAGCTGCTGGAACTGCAGCAAAGTGTGGGGCTAGGGCTTACTGCAGCTAAGCAGAAGGGGGACCTCAGTCTGTGGCTACCCTCTTCCCACAGACTGAGCAGAGAAGGTGCTCCTGGGCCCTTCTGAGAAGATAGTTAATTGTTGGGTCCTACGGTGACCAGGGAGACACCAAGTCAGGGCACATCTCCATCCCACAGCTCTGGCTTACCAGCCCAAGCTCCAGTCAGCATTAAAGCAAAACCACTTCTGCATATTTTGGGATGCAAACAAGCATCCATCCTCAGTACATCTGTATCTTATGCTGGAAGAGGTCAGAATTATATTGAATCATCTTTAGAGGGCAAGAGTTGCTTGCAATGCCTGTTAACCTTCAAAGTGTTCTCTTGCAAGCAAACTCCCCAAATGCCCTCCTCTAAAAATAATGAAACATAATTATGCCATTCATCACTTTTTGTCCCTCCCCCTTTTCCCCATGCAACTCTGTAACCTCCAGCCAAAGCCATGTTTCCCTAAACAGAGTTTTGATAATACAGCACTATTCTCATCTCCAGCAAGTTTTACTGTAATTACAGAGATGTGTTGCAGACATTACACACTCTATAATTAGCACTAATTGTATTACATTGTCACAAAGAAGTCATTTACACTCCATGAGTTCATGAGATTGGTCTGGACAGTTTAACAGAGATGAGAAGCACTTAATGGCATCCCACAGAAGTGGCCAGCAGGAGCAAGGACAGCATCCAAGAGGCTCTCCCAGAACTCCAAGAGGGAGGGAGATTTGGAGCAAAAATGCACAAAAAGGCTTCTTCACAATGATAACCTCTGTCAGATCTAGAAAGTTCTCAGAGAATGGGGAAGATAAATTGGGACTTTTGGGGGGGGGAAGGGGGGAAAATGGGGGGAAGGGCAGGGTGGGTAGAAGCCTGTTCTAAACTGGTGGTGGCTGGGAAGGATTTCTATGGATGCTTTGCCCGTGGGAGTGTACAGCCCCAGTATTACATGCTTTCCCCACCTGATGCCCCACAGATATAATTTGCTGCTTCTCTTCTTCCCTGACATCACTTTCTGCAGCCCATGAGAAAGGAAGAGGCAAGGAAAGCAGAAGAGCTGGAGCTCAGGGTCCTGCTAGGTGCTGGAGAGCTCACACTGTGCTGCTGCTTCCCTCCTCCCATGTCTTGCACATAAAGGGCAGAGAAAAAATGTGAAGGCAGAAACAGAATTGCTTCATTGTGGTCATCGGGACCACAGGAAAACCTCAGTCCCCTCCCCTGGCATTTCACTGGGGAACCTGGTTGAAGCCCTTATGTGAGACCTCCATAAAAAACATGACTCGCTTTATCTGCTGTCTAAGCAAACCCAGCTGGGTTTTGAGGACTGCCCTGGCACACACTCTCCAGGGCCCCAGTTTGGTTCTGGCCTCTTTCCTGATGCCTGCTCAGATGCAGGACTCCTCCATGCAGAACTCAGCTCATCCCTTGCTCCTGTGCTCTGCTGTGAGTGCCATGGGCTGGGTGCTCATTGGGGTAGTTTGCCCCATCTGGGAACCAAAGACTTGTACTAAGGGCTACCTGAGGAATTTCCCTCTGTCTGGATGGGATTTGACCCTGCAGCACTTACAGTGTTTTTTACCTATATCTTAGGTCTACTAAGGGCTTGAGTCCTTTTTTTTTTTTTTTCTCTGCTTCAGCAGTGTCCCATTCCTGCAGCCCCTTTGTCTTTCCCTGGCCCTCAGCAGGCTCCCCCGGATTGCAGCAATGCTCTGAGTAGGATGCAGCACTCCAAGATGGATGGGCTAGGATTGGAAGAGAGCAAAAGGGCACAAAAGGGATCAGACAAAGCCAGTGCTGGAGGAGGAGAGGCTCTGCTTTGTATTTAAATCCAGTTAGATCCTTTGCCAGCTGAATTGGTTTTGATGGGGCCCAGATGGGAACAGTTCATGCACATGGAGGAAAGAGCCATCACTTAGTGAGAGGCAAAGCTGACCTGACAGAAGGCACGAGAGGGTCAGGCTACCATGCTGCAAAAAAACCTCGGCAGCAAAAAAATGTCTCTGCATGATGGGGATAGAGGAGCAGCTGCTGCAGGGGGGGGAACTGTGCCATGATGCAGCTCTGCCCAGGAAGGAGATAATTCTCACATACCCAAGCACCTGGCGAGGTGCAACAAATATGCAGAGATTTCTTTGCTTAAGCAAAGAGAAGTGTGATATTTTGGCATAAGAATAAGAACGATCCCAGCTGGTGTCCCTCTAGAGAGAGGTCCCATCATGGTGGGTCCCCGCAGAATAACATCAGGGATAAGTCTGGCTCCAAAGGTTTTGCAAGATCAACAGGCAAAGGCAGGACCAGGCTGGGAGGGCAAGGTTGCAGTACCCCGGCACAGTGGAGTTGGGAACAGCCCAGCATCTGTGACCATGCTTCCCCAGATGGGATGTCAGGCCTTG
This sequence comes from Motacilla alba alba, assembly GCF_015832195.1. NCBI lineage: Eukaryota > Metazoa > Chordata > Aves > Passeriformes > Motacillidae > Motacilla > Motacilla alba. Next base: position 457,745 of record NC_052033.1, read on the forward strand.
TTTGGGTTGGGCTCTTCATCACAATTAATTCCACTATAAGACATAATAGATGAGAAGAAATAAAGGTGGCTTAGCAAGCTCCAGCCCTTGGATATGCTGCTGGTGTCTACAACCCTACCAGATCTGACTGGACCTGTGGTTCCCTCTTGTCCAGCATCCCATCACTGCTGTCCCTAACGTTACTCAGACATTTCAGGAGGAAACCCTGAGCCTTCTCCTAAACTGAGGAGCCAGAGGCTGGTGGGGCTGGAAAGTAGGAGGTTGTGGCTTCCTGCAGAAGACAGCTTTCTGGGGACAAACACAGTTCTTGAGTCTGAAGCTCACTGAACCTTTTCACCTCTTCAACAATGAATTTTTCAAGCCAAGGGTGCACTGAGAGACCTGGCACTTCCGTTTTTCTTCTCCCAGCTGACTAGCAGAGGCATTGGCCATGTCCCTGTGAGGCCAGCAATGGACCATAAGCAAAACTCATTAAGGTGTTGTCCCTTCTTGGACCAAACAAGAAGGGGCTGTTGCCCCTTCTTAGGGACTCCAAACCCATGCCAGGCAAACAAGCTGGGAGTGGCCTCTGCTTCTTTCCAACAAAATCTAGTAAATTTGATCCCTAGCTCTATCAAAAGAGGCAAAACCCAACTGTTTTCCCAAAAGTCTTGGGGATCTTGGGGCAGGGAGGGGAGGGGAGGACCAGCAAGAAATTTGTGTATCAAAGAAACTCAGCTCAGTGGCCAGTGGCCAAGGATTTTCATGTGTATTTCCAGCCTCTACCAGGAGACTCAGATGCTGGAAGAGCTTTTAATTCAAACCAGGTGCCTCTGAAAGGAAAACACTCAGAAAGGCGAACTTGATCACTTTCCCTCAAGAAAAAAAAAGGTATAAAACAAGGGCAATCGTGCACGTTTCAGTGAACAATTCTTCCTGGCACAGCCCTCCATGCTCCCAACTGCCCACTCCAATCATGGAAACTGGAACCTTTGGGCTGGAGGGAGGAGAGCCAAGCACAGTAACCAGCAAAGCAGCCCCAGGCTGGTCAAAATCCACCACAAACAACTTTTGTCACCCTGCCCTGCTCTGCTCATGAACTGAGCATCAGCTCTCCCTTAAGCTACTGAGAGCACCAGAGGGGCGGCTGCAGCTCAGGAGTGATCCCTGCTGGGAAGCTGGAATGGACAACACCAACAATCAACACCAGCCAGCCCCTAGCCTTCACTGCTGCAAACCAGCTGCTCCCCCAAATCCAATGCTTGCCAAGCACAGCCATAAATAACAACAGAGAGACTCAGGAAGAAGGGCACCTGCCTCCCCAGACCTACCCTGCAATGACAATGAAGAAGTCCAGGCGGTTCCATGTGTCTCCCAGGTAGCATTTCTTCCCAAAAATCCCCAGCGCGATCATTTTGACGATCATTTCCACAGCAAAGAAGGCAAAGATGAAGTCATCAAAGCTCTGCAAAAGAAAGGAAGGGAGGAGGGATGCTCCTGCACACACTTGCACCAAGGGAGGGAATTAGAAACCTGAGTCCAGCAAGGAGTCCTCTTGCATCTCTAAAGGCTAAATCCCTGGGAAGAAGCTGTGCTGAGAGCAGCCCTGTAGTCCAGGGCCCAGCCCACATGGTCCAACAGCACCCACAGTGACAGGATAATGGGACATGTATATTTTGGGCTCTGCTTTTACTGACCATCAGATGGTTGGCCTTCCCCAAGGACTCCAAGTAAGGCTTAGCTAGGCTGGGGCTGGCACAGCCTGGCAGGGGCTTTGCCTGACGGCACTGTATGTTCTCATCTGAGCACCAAAACCAGCATTTTCCAAGTGCTCACAGGACAGACAGTGCAGGCAGGACCTGACATCCTGGGACACCACGCCACCATGACTGGAGCCAGCTCAGTCCTTCCCTCTCCACATCAACCTGAGGCTGCTGTTGAGCTTCCAGCAGTGCTGGGGCTGGTACCTGGAGGATCCTGCAGCGCGGCGAGTCGCAGGCAATATCCTCGCAGGGGTGGAACATGCCCAGTGTCACGCAGTTGAGCAGAATCACCAGCATGCTGACCCTCTCAAACCATCTGCACACACCCATCAAGGAGGCAACAGACCCAGAGGTGCATCTACAAGAAGCAACATCTGAATTGGAGAGCTTTTCCTGGTCTTTAAGGCCAGGAGCAGACCAGCTTCCCTACGTTAGGTGCTCTCTGAGTTTACATATTGAGGTACCTGCATCTGTTCTCCCCATGCTGCCATCAGTGGCTACAGCTGATGTGAAAACCACTCTAAAATGAAAATTGCATGGCAAGTGTGCTGAGTGCTGACGTGATGGATCAAAACATTTAATTAAATGAGCGATATCAACTTTTAGAAAAAAAACTAAAAAACCCCACACCATTAATTTCCTCTCCTAGAGTTTTACAGAAAAGCACTTTAACATTACAATTTTTATTAACCATGTCTCAGCTTATCCCAGGGGCGTTTCCTCGAAGCCACTGCTTAAACTTTCATTCCCAATCCAAATCAAGACTGCCAAAATCATTAATAAACAGCCTAAAAGCCTTAAAATGAAGGCCAACAGAGCCAGTTCTCTACCCTGCCTCCTGCGTCTCAGAGCAATTTTTAAAGAGCTGAGCTGCTGGGACAGATATTGGATGCACTTTTGGGGCAGAATAGAGTGTGCTGCTGCAGCACATCCCCATAGGGATGGTTCAAACCTGGTACGCAATTCCTGCATACTTCTGGGGACATTTCCAGGAGCACAGAGATAGGAAATCCAGGCACTGGTTCAGTGTGGTACTGGGGTTATCTTCCAGCCTAGCATGAAAAACACCCTCTCAACTGCCAGAACCCACAGACAGCAGGGCCATGCTCCTGCCTGAGTGCCAGCAGCAGCTTCTCCACTCCAGGAAAATAAGCATGCCCCTTGTCAGACAAGAGTTTTCACTGCAGCACAGCAGCGGGTGGTGTTGAGGAGCCCGTGCTGTAGCGTTATCTGCCTGGGGAAGCCGAAGGTGAGGATGAATCAGCAGGTGTCTCTCCACTGGGCACACAGGCCTGGGGTTGGCAGCTCCTGCCACCCATCCTGGGCGAATTCCTGGAAAACCACATGGGGCTGAGTCACAGTTTGGTTGTTGACAATCTGGATCTTTTAATCGGGAGAAACGTTTACAGGACATTGGGCTAGACATTCCAACTGTCAGGGTGGGGCTATGGGCTGGGATATTTAGCCTAAATGTAGTCCTGTGGGGGCAGGCAGGGGGGCAGCCAGAAGAAGGGGCAGCTACTGAAAGTAATCCCCAGCTTGGGGGGCGGGGATCCCCCAGCAGAACCAGCCACATCCAGGGCTCTGCCAGCAAGGAGCTGCAAAGCCCTTGGGAACATAAAGAATTAAAAAACACCCTGTATGATCCCAAAGGGGTGACAGAAGGAATGTCACCTGCATAGGCTATGAAGATATGCAGCAGGGAAGTGAGGATGTCCCAGGACAGCTGAGTTGGTTGGGTCAGAACCTGCAGAGACAAATGGACAAGTCCCCAGACAGTCAAAGATCCATTCAAATTCTTCTGTGGCAGTGGACAAGAGCCTTCACTGGATGTGGATCTCTTCCACACACTCCATCTGAGCTGGGGGTGCTTTTGTCCCAGTAGGCAGCTGCTGATGCTGGCTGGGGACCGCAAACTCCTGGGCAAGCAGAGATGGGCACACAACTATGGTGGGCATCAGTGTGGAGCCACTCTGATCTCACCTCCTCCCTGTCCAAGACCCAGCACAGCCCTAATGCTCACTCAGGGCAGCTGAGCAGAGCCAAGCCCACCACAGCCTCATGTCTGGCACAGAGGGATGAGCAAAGGCTGAAATGGAAGAGCACAGGATGGCACCAAAGACCCTGTTCTTCCCTGGCATGCCACAGTCTGCATCATGCCTCAGATGCCCCTCAATACTCATTAGAGTGCTGGCACTGGTACCAGTGACTGATTGCAAGTGGAGGGAAGCCAGGAGAGTGCAGCCCCCCAAATTGCCACAACCTGCCCCACATAGGGCACCAGCTGTGGCCAGCAGGGATATTGGGGGACCAGCACCACATCTGTGCCTCCAAAAGGGTCCCCATGGTATAGCCAGCAGCCCCTACCTGCCCAAAGACATGCTGCCTCAGGCCAGAACCTCCTGTCTTGGCACAGCCACGGCCTCCCCCCATGCTGCCCACCATGGCTATGGCATCCTATCCTGTCCTCCCCTCTCAGGGTTGCCCTCCCCACATCCCAACTTGTCTTGCAGGAACAAACATCTGCAGGCAGGAAAACAGCCTGGAGAGGGAGGGGGACCCAGGGAGCCAGAGGGGTGTTTATTTGCTGAGGGCAGAGGTTTTTTACCTCAAATTTAACTGCAGACCACTTATCAGCACATTTCTCCCCGTAGCACATACATTTCAGTCCAATATAACACTTCACCCTGATTAAATATTCCCGGGACAGGCACCCCAGCAGTGCCGAGGGCAGTATGTTAATGTGCAGCGGATAGATCAGAAGCTTGGGAGGGGAGGGTGTTGTTTTTTTCCCCCCCACTTTTTTTTCCAGCTGAATGAAAATTCAAGCTCTTTCTTCTGCTAATGGGATTTTCAGAGGCACACAAAGTGCTGCTGGCTATGGCTTTGTACCGACCCTCCTTTGAGCAGAGAGGCTGACAAAGAGAAACTCTTCAATTAGCAAAAGCAGAAGGTGCTTTTTTGAATGCCTCTCACTGCTGCAGGGCAGGCAGGGAAGGGGCAAAGCAGCTTTGGGGAAGCATCAGAGACAGTGTTGGTCCCTGGCCAGCAGTTCTGGTGAGGAGGAGAATACTTGAAAGCAGGGGCAGAGGTGGCATTGCCACCACCCAGTGTCACGCTGAGCCCACAGCCCTCACTGCATGAGGTAAATATTTACTGGGAACAGAGCTGGCCTTCAGGGTCCTGTCCCCTCCTCACACCAAGCAAGGCTGATATTTGAGAGAAAAAGGATTAATAATGGGGTTCATGACCACGCAGCAGGTGATTACCCCATCCACTTCACTCGATGGGTGTCAGAAAGTCACCACTTTTAAGGGTCACTTGCTCATCCCAGCGTATTCTTAAAAATCCACATTTTTACCGTTAATGCACTGAAGGCAGGCAGCCAAAATCCTCACAAATTCTTTTCAACTAAAAAAAAATCTGTTTCTGCCACACAGAAATTCACAGTAACACTTCTGTTGTAACCTGACTCTTAAAATTCATAAGATTAAGAGAATAGAAAAAAAGAAGGAAAATGTCCAGAAGTCACTCACTTGTTACCAAAGGAGCCCTTTCACAGAGCAAGAGCCCTCAACCCCTTCCCACCACCAGTGCTCCCAGTGCCACCTGCCTACGATTCACAGCGCCTGACCTTTCGTAATTAAGAGGCAAGAATCCCAGATTCAATTAGCCAACACTATCCAGCCTAATATAATTAAAAGAGAAAGATATTGCATCATGCTTGCTGTGATTTGGTTGCAGAAGTTTGGATCAAATTCACCAGTGAGTGAATTAAATCAGCATCTGTTTCCCAAGGGCAGCAGTAACCAGGTGAGATGGTCTGTCCAGCTGCATCCTGGACTCCTTCCAAGGAGCTGGAGCACTTGCACTGGTTCTGGTGGGCTCTTTGGCTTGGGGGTGAGGAGAGCAGGCACCTCTGTGCCCCAGAGATTAGGTTCCCTTTCCCCGGGGAAGTGCTGCTGACTGAGCCAAGTATGGAGGGGAGTGTTAAGTGATGCTCTACAGGGACACACACTCTTCTGTGGGATTAATATTTATTTCTTCCCTTGATGTTTTGCTATTCCCAGGTAGCTCCCACCATTCCCTCTCTCCTCCTTCCCTGCATTCCCTCCCTCCCTTCCTGACCCCTCCTCCGTGTCTCCAGCAGAGTAGCAGGTCCAAGGACACATGCTGTCAAGGCTGGGAAGGGGGGTGGGACAGCCCCCCACCCCCCACCCCAAGCACAAGCAGTGTGGTGGGAGCAGGGCTCTGTGAGCAAGGGGAGGCAGCCCTGCAGCACCAGGGGCTGCAGGTTTGTACCACGCAATGAAATTCTACCATAGCAATGCATAGAACCCCCTGGATCCAGACAGGTGACACTGGGCTCTCTTTGCTGTTTTTTAGGGCAAGAGTCGTTGTTTCAACACAGAGATCCCATCCAGGACCAAGTCCCCCATCAGCACCCACAGCCATCACTTCTGTGCCAGGAGAAGCCCTCACTCACTGGGACAGCGGCTGGGATTTGACAAATGTGTGGAAAGCGCTGGCAAGGCCTGGAAATTTTTGTGCAAATGTGATATGAAAATTGGGTTGAAATGACAGCCTTCCCCTGCAGTGTCACCAAGTCCCACCAGCTTAGGAGTGACATCGGGATAAGCTGCAGACGTTAATGAGAGTGGAGTTTTAAGCTTCATTCATATCATCAATTCCAGAAATAGCCCCTTTGACAGAAGCATAATGGCACTTCCAGGGCCTGGCCTTTGGGGGGTGGGAGAAGGCAGGGACTAAAATCCTAAAACATTAATTTAGGCCGTTTGCAAGGGAAGTTAAAAGTTCTCAGAATTAATCTGCCTCACAGATGGAAATAACAACCCCTTCCTAGCTTTGCCTCTCACTGCAGCAAGCCAACAGGAAAAGGCTCTTCATGTCATGACAAGTTAAAGGTTATAGGATTCCCATCACAGTCCTGGACATTTAATTAGATTTTTTTTTTCCTACCACATTCCTTCCAAAGCAAGACTGGCCTCTGTATTTTGCTTTTAGCATTTGCAGGAAGCATTTCCACCTCTGTGGATGCAGCAATGCCAGAGGTGCTCTCAAAGTATCTCTACCCAGTGAATCCACTTCCCTGACCTGCAGCCAAGCATTGCCAGGGATCTGCCCCCAGTGTCATTGTAACGCGGTCTCTACCCTACAGCTTTGCCCTCCTGGATGTTTTTCAGGCCTGCTCCCACTTGGCACTCTGAGGGACACAAGCTCAGGCTGAAGCAGGGAAGATGCTGCAGGGTTTACAGCCTTTCCCGCAGCATCACAGCACCACAGCAGCAGTAGGCCTGCTTTTCCCTGGAAGGATGAAAAAGCCACTGCAGGCACAGCAGCCCCGGCATATTCATGGCACATGTGTGATGCAGCACCTGCCTCCTGCCCTGCGGTCTGCAGGGATTTGTGCCAGGAAAGTCCCATCACCAGGGCATTCCTGGAAAGCAAAGCTATGAGACTCCTCCAGTGGGGCTGCACAAAGGGGTTTAAAAATTCAAGCACTGCTCAGAGAGTGTTTCCATTTCCACCGTGTGGCAGTCTGCCCCATCCCAGGTCACTGCAGCTGGCAGGCTGAGGACACACTGCCAGGAGCTGGCATGACCCCACTGAGCCTGGCATATCCCCATCCACAGGCTCTGAGCTAGGAGAAAGCCAGGCAGGAGCATCCCTGCCTCATCACTGCTCTTCAGCTCTTCGAAACCTTTTCCCTCCCAGTGTAGACAGACACAGGAGGTTCTTTTAATTCATGCAGCTTCACAATTAAACCTGGGAAACCAAAACAGGGTGATTATTCATGGCAGTGCTTTTGGAAATGTCATCTCTAATTCATTTCGGCTTGCAGACATTCAAAGGGATGCACTGCTGGCTGCTTCCCTCTGCCATTGAAAGACAGCACTCTGCTCCCATCCTGGTGAGACTACGGAGTCCCTAGTGACCCCGTAACACATAAAAGGGACTGTAAAGCCTAAAAGTGGAGGAAAAGGGGGATTTCAGGGAGAAATCATCTTATCATTTTTCTCCCAAGGACTTAGAATCAGCACTGTCAGCTGCAGGCAGAGATGTTCTCCTCTGCCTGTGAGATGCAGCCACCTCTGAAGGAAGAGGCAGGATTTGCTCAGCAATGTGGAGGAGCCCTGTTCAGACACCCGAGTGATGAGGCAAAGAATGATGCCATATTTAGAGGGGATGGGGAGTGACAAAAAAGGTTGTTTGGTTAAAAAAAAAAATTTGAAACCCTGATGAGGTTCTTATTTGTCTTATAGTTTCAGTATTGTTTCCTGGTAACCCTTTAGATTTCTACTCTAAGGGCTTTTTTTTTCCAGCAACCAGAAGGGTTTAAAATCTTATTGCTTAAAGAGAGAAAAAAAAAATGAAGATAAAAAAAAAATCCTGCCAGCTGAGTGACTTGCATAATCACCAAACTTCAGGAGCTGGAGCTTTTAAGAAAAGCCCTACATACTGGTTGCAATTGACTCCTGAGCTGGGAGGGCTCGGCTGCTGGCAGCCTGGCTCTGAGACCAGCATCTGCAACGATGGGTGCTTTAGTAAAATCAATTAATATAATATAATATAATATAATATAATATAATATAATATAATATAATATAATATAATATAATATAATATAAATTCGATTCTATTTATTATATATTACATATTAATAATAAACATTATATTATATTATAATGTCAAGCAGGAGCACTTTAGGCTAAATTTATTTTGGCTTGTCATCCTAGTCCTTCCCTCCTCCTTCTCCTCCTCATGCCTACCTCAGCACCAAGAGCAGTGGCCAAAACAGCCCAAAATGAGCTAGTACAAAAGGTCAGTGCATGGCCCCTGCCCTGGTCCAGCAAGATGGGTCAGGTGGAAGCTCCATGGAGTTCACCAGCTCTTTCACCAGCTGAAGCCATGTGCTGATACCCCAACTCCCACTGCGCTGCATCTCCTGGAGAGAAGGGCAGAAGAGAAGAAGGTGAAGCCTCGCTTGCTCAAACCAAACTCCACAGAAGCTTCAACTTCCCCCCAAACTCCCTCTCCCAACAGTTTGGCACCTTCAGCTAACATTTGGGTGGCTCAGGGACAGGCACTCCTCCCATTCACCCCGCCAGAATGCAGCTGCAGAGGTGGGAGCACGTCCCCATCCTCTACCCAGACCTGTCCCTCCCAGCTTCCAGCTCAGCCTCTGCACCAGCCAACACCTCCTGTGACAGAGCCAGGGGATGGGCTCCCTGCCAGCAGCTTACACATGGCATTAACAAAGATGTTGTCATGAACAGTAAAATCCTTCCTAATGGCCAGGTCTTCCACAGGGAGTCAGAGGCTACCAGTTAAAATACTCTCAATATGCCAAAGCCACTGCTGAGGCTCAATAACTTATTTAAGACCTTTTCCCCCACCATGTCTTATAAAGTTCACAGTTGATGGACACTAAACCCCCAGATACATATACTTAAACTCACTCACTGTAAATGTCCCTTAATAGCATCTGCCCCTAAAGCTCAACAGTGACAGTTGCTCTCCAGGACACATTCACAACACCCAGCAGTGCCACCTCCTCACAATGCACAGCCCCAGCCACACTCCAGGACAGAGGAAAACCAATGGAAACCCTGGGAAATGCTGCAGCATGTGCAGATGCATCTTCCCCTGCTGCTTACACAGAGCAGCACCTCATGCAGAGCTGCCAGAGGCATCTCTTCCTCACTAAGGGAGATATTTGGGATACTAATAAGTTTCTGCCATCCATGATTCTGCTTGCTGCTGCACTCAACACAAAAACTGTTATGCAAGGCTGCCTAAACAAGTTGCAGTGAAATCTTTGTAACATCCTACACCGACACATAGTTGGGATATGTCACATATTTGTCTTATTTTGTTCCTTCTTTGTCCTTTTTTAGTCTCCTTCTACTTTTTCCCCCTTGGAAGTACGCTGGTTCCCATGGAAACAGTGATGTTATGGGTATGGACAGAGCTCCAGTGACGTCCACAAGTTCAGTATAAAAGCAGATTTATGTAACGGTGAAAGGAAGGAATTGAAGGGATGGCTCTGCGTGGTCACACATGAGGGCTGCCATGCCAGGGAGGTGGTGGTGGTCAGACAAGTTCACACTGGAGGGGAAAGAATGACAGGACAGGGAAGAGGAGTTCCCAGACTCATGGAAAGATGGATGAGGATAAAACTAATCCTAAGCATATATATATATATATAAAATTTTATCTGTGTTTATTATTTATATTTTATTATTGATGTATTTCCTTCAAGAGCATCTCTCACTCTCTGATGCTGGTGCAGAGGGTAGATGAGATCCTGGGTACCAACCCTGGGAACAGAAACTCTTCTGCTTGTACTCCCTGGGAGCTGCAGGAGCACAGCCTGATCCTTGCTGCTGCCCCAACTCCAGGATGGAGGCCCTAGCTGACAGTGCCTGGCTCCATGGCCAGGGAAGGAGATCCCCTCTGAGCCAGACCTGCTTGAAGCATGAAGCTGGAAGGGGATCATTGTCAGGAGACTCCTGCAAGCTTCAAAGCCTGAGCAAATCAGGCACATTTCCTCTTTTTTGCAAACCTGTGATTTAAATCCCTTCCTAGGGCAGTGCACAGATGGAGGGAATGTCTCTCCTCCTCCTCCTTCTCCTCCTCCTCTGCCATCAGTCCCCAAGGAAGAAACCTGAATGGCTTCCAAAATGAGGCATTGCCATGCCCTGAGACATGCCACCTTGAACCCCCATTTCCCGCAGAGGCTTGGCTGGCAGGCACCACACTGCACAGAGCCAAGACCTCCAAATATCAATGTATTAATAAAAGGTAGGGAAGCAACAGGCTGCTAACATCCCAGGGACGTGCTGGGGAGAACAAGCCTGCGCTAATTGTCCTGGCAGCTCCTCTGCCTCCCTTACCATCCTTGACAAGCTTACTGTCTGCTCCCACCAACACTGGGTTAGCTCTCTTTGGCCAGGAAAACTCTGTGCCCACACCTGCAGAGCCAAAATATTCGTCGTGAAGCCAAAATATTCCCTGTGAAGATTAGCACCGTGCCTGTCACAGGTAAAACAGGCTGTCTGCCTCCCTCCCCAGACCTCTCCCCTGGGGACTACTCTCCCCCCACCTGCCACATCCCACTGGAGGATGCAGCCCTCTGAGCACCCAAACTCCCACATGAGCTGAAACCAAATCCCAGCCTATTAAATATACACAAAGTAAGTGCATGAAAGATTCATCCAGAGCAGAGAATGTCATTGGGGCAGTGCAGGAGATGGGACAGGTCTGCAGGATCACCACCACCTCTGCTGATTAATCCAGCACGTCCCTAATCACCCAGACAAGTGGAAGGCAGGATGGCACTGAGTGAGGACCACAAAACCTGGTGAACATGGGGAGAGACAGCAATTACAGCTGGTCTGTGTGTTCCCTGCAGCAATCCCAGCTGGATCTTGGGCAGAGAGAAAGGGAATTCCCTCTGCTGTCTGAGAGCCAGGGGAAACCTCGGAGGAAGAGCTCTTGGTGGGCAAGCTAAACAAACAACCCCATTTCCATCCCAGACACATGACCTGTTTCTACCTTGCCCCAGCCTTCCACTCAGCCCATTCCCATTCATCCAGAGACACTGGGCAAAGGATGCTCATGCGCTGACTGTGACAGACAGGGAAATCATGGCACAGGGCAGGATCCCGGGAGGGAACCCTCCTGGAGAGGCAGAGCATCTGAAGTACAGCACAGCCCTCACCAGAAAACCCCATACTGCCAGACCCACAGAGTCATCCCCAAGAAGTCCCAAAAGGCAAATAGGAATGAGGACATTCCACAGCACCTTCCACCCACCCTCTTTCACCAAGCAGAGAAAGGTGTCCACTGCACTGAGGCCAACATCTTCCAAGGCCCCTAGAGAAGCTCAGGCTTTGGGGTTTGTCCATTTGCACTCCCCAGCTGGGCAGTGTGGGGCTTGAGGGAGGAAAAAAGGAGACAGGAGGAGAGGCAGAGACCTGGCTGCAGTGGCTCCAAGAGGAGCCAAAAGCATCCAGCTCTTGGCCACATCTGCTGCAGCTGCGCCCTCCATGTCCCCAGCACAGTATTTTGATTGCAAAAGGGTACAAGCTCAAAGTCTCTAAGGAAGCCTGGCCAAGCCTTACAAAAAGCTCAGAGGACAAATCCAAGGACAAACCCAGAATAATTTTTAGCCTGTAGAACAAGCAAGGGCAGAAGGGATGGAAGGCCCCTTATCACTTCTGAAGGGTACAAATAGCTTAAAGCAGAGCTGGGGGACACAGACCCCATGTCCCCACACCTTCTCCTTTCCACTTCACTGCTGCCCTAATCTGGGGACACTGGCCTGGGGGGGTCCCCAGGAGTTTCTGAGGGCAAGGCCTGACTTGCTGTGATTGGAAGGGTAGCTGAGGGAGAGCCTCCTTTGAGGAAACCTTGCTCTGGGAGCTGTGCATGACCAGGGGAGAACCAAGCCCTTCCCGCTTACTCGTTGGCATTAGCCAATGCCAGGTACAACTTTCCATTCAGTGTTGGTGGGGAAAGACAGCTTTGGGGTGACTCAAACCACCCACCAATCTTTGTGTATGTTTTCTTACCCGGCTGCAAGTTGAGGGAAAAATACTATTGAAGAAATTATGTTTACAAAGTCTGAACATGATGATGATTTTCCAAATGGCCTGCTAAAGTGTTTCATTTAGAAACTGAGCCAATGTTTCCTCAAAAAAAAAAAAAAATCAATGTAAAATACAATATTTTGTTGCAGGTTAAGTACTAATTAGACTGGAACCATCTTACACACTTTGGGTTTTGAAGTCAATGATCAATAAAAATAAGAAAAATAGCTGTTTCCAGTGAAAGCAACACAGAGCTTTTACAACGGAGATGAGTAGCAAGGAGGGAGTTCTGCAGGTGGGGAAGTGGAGGTCAAGGCTACCCCAGCCCACAATCCCTGCCTTTTTCCCTACATGGAAGAGGCTGCAGCCAGTATGTGACTTCACTGGGAGATGCTAGTGCACCTGACTCAGTTTTTGAGGTGTCTACAAGGAACACTTGTCTGCAGGAACAGAAAAATCCCAACAGCATGTCAAAATCCCACAGTGACTAAAATCCATCCCAGGCTTATGTAGAACGACCAGGAGCAGGAAGCTGCTCTCCCCAGGGCTGAACCACCATGGGCAGCAGGAGAGAGAGCAGGGACTTAGCAGAGTTGGGTGTTTGGTCTAACTGAGCCCTGCAGGCAAATCCATGGCAGGAACTCATGGATTAGCATCTTGCTTGCAGAGAAGGAGGCAGGTGGTAGAGGGAGGAAGAAGCGGGAGAATAGGGTTGGGATGGTGCTCAGTACAGGAGCCAAGCTCTGCTGTGGCACTTGAGTGGACACAGGGGATGCCACCGCAAAACACCTCCCAGTCTCACACACCCACACAGCTGCAGCCAAGGCAAACAGGGCAAGACCAGCTTAAAAGCAGGATTCACCCCACATGCTCCAGTCCAAACCTTGGCCTGCACTCAGATGTGATGTCCTATACATGCCACACCCCACTGCCCAAAGAACAAAGGTAGATGTGGAGGGAGGGTGTACGAGAAGCAGCAGGGGTTCTACTGCAGGTTTTGCATGATGGATGTTAGATGAAATATCTGAAATCTTAGAAAATATTACAAAAGTGGCTATTTTGCAAAAGTTAAGGTACATCCTATGGAATCTGCTTGCAGGGATGGCACTGCCCCTGGTTTCCTCTGCCGAGGCAAGGACAGCTGGTAGAGAGGGGCACAGAGTGAACCATGTCCTCTACTCCTGCAATTCCCTCCCAGCAACCTACTTGCTGCTAGTGGTAGTCCAAGTGTGATTCCAATATTTCCAGGTGAAACAGACCAGTCCAGCCTCCCCTCCAGGCACGGAAAGTGAAGGAGAAGGATGAAGCCTGGCTGGCAGCAGGGGCAGCTTCCCACCTTCCCAGCAGTCAAGACGCAGGCAGTGCTCCAGAGCTTCCGGGGGGTTTGGGGCATTGCAGCATTGCAGAAGTTTCAGCTTCATGACAGCGCATTGGTGTCTCCTTGCAAAGATGGGAAGTGGGAACAGACAGGGAGCAGGGTGAGCACAGGGCTGGCTGCCTGGGGTGGCAGGAAAGGGTGCAAGATGGGACATGGCACCAGGGATGCTCATCCTGCTCCCAGTATTTGAAGATCCCTCTGGGTATTCCAAGGTGCTGCTGCCACAGGGAGGGGACTTTTCTTCCCAAGGATCGGGTAGCAAGCTTGCCAGGGTGCAGAGATATGCACCTTTGTGGGGTAGCACCCACAGGGCTGAGAGGTGCAGGAGAATCTAAGGGAGAACCATTCCAGTGCTACCACCCAGCAGTGGCACTGGCAGGTATCTGGCCAGTGCCCTCCTGCTGGCCTGACTCAAGTAGGAATTTATTAAACACAAAATACCCACTTAATTAGTGTCAGACTTCAACAGCAGCTAACAATAGCCAGGGAGCTCAGCGAGAGGATGGCACATGATCTGTAATGCCTTGAAAGGCCTCTGGCAGCAGCCAGGGACTGGCTCCGACCCCAATGACTCCTCCTGTGCTGGCAGCCCTGACAGTGTGGTGTGACAGTCAAACCTCTACAAAGGGAGAGCAGGGACTGAGCCACTGCCACCTCCTAGCGCCTGTCACCTGTGTCAAAACCTGGCATTTAAAATGGATTTATTCCATTCATTAATTCCTGTGGAATAAGCCCTGGTTCCTGCTGGGTGCCCACTGCCCTGGGAGCTTTTGGTGTTGGAGAGAAATCAGGTGGAGAGACCCTGGCAGCCACAAAGGCTCCATTTCCACATCCCTTCCACAGATCATCTTTACTGAGATAACTGGGAACAAGGTTGGTTTGAGAATGTTTGGGTGGAAATTGTCATTTTGGGGTCTTTATCCTGCCAAGGGGGACTGGGCACCTTTGGTGCAGATGTCCTGACCCTCACCATCAGCAACTGCTGGGCTGGGACAGAGATGAGAAACATTCTTGGAAATCAGCCCCCAGTAAGAAGCAATTCATCGTTTCCTTTCCAAGACCTTTACTAGACCCTACTTCTGCAGCTGGATCTGGCCCTGCACACTGCTGTGTCCTGGAACAGCCTCAAGCTGCTCTGGATAAGCCTCACTCAAGGCATTTGGTCACTTCAGGAACCTTAAACCAAATGATTTCTAATGCTTTTGATCTCCCAAAAAGCTTCATGAAAAATGTACACAACTCCCCAGGTTCCCAATCTCCTGCACATCATCTGAGCCTCACTCATTTTGGCTTAGGAAAAGCAACAAGGACGACCTATGGCATTTCAAAATATCCTTGGAGCTGTTTAGTCCCAGCTCATTCAATTGCCTTCTCACTGGGAACCCAAGGCCAGCACCACTTGCTTTGGAGCTCATCCCACAACAAGCTAAAAGCCACAAAGAGTCCTGATATTCAGGCACACACAGCCCAGCATATAATCATGGAATCAAGGTGAAAAATTCTGTTCCAACCACCCACAAGGAATAGCAGGCAGGGGAGAGGAACACAGTACTAAGCTAGCCCTTTAGTTTGGCACACCAGAAACACAATGGGCATTCCTAAGTCCAGGTCTGGACTCAAACTTCAGATTTCTTTTCCCTTTTCTTTTTATATTGCCCCCTTCTCTGCATGTGACTCATCCTTAGGCAGCATCTCCAGCCAGAACACAGCTCCTGATGAGCTGCTATTGATTTACACCATGTGAGGACAAGCTTATTGGGGAATAAGGGTGCCTTGTTCCCATTCCAGGATTTGTGTGTCCCTGCACATGAGTTAATTAAAAAGAGCTCCGGGAATAGGCAAGCCCTCCTCAAGCTCCTGTACCTACCAAGGGCACACAGCCCACCAGAGCCCACCCCTGGCACCTTCCACACCCCCACCCCAGATGCTGGGTGATGCTCAGCAGGTGTGACAGGAGGGTTGGGTTTGGGGTGACAGCCCCAGGGAAGGACCCTGCACCCCTGCCCTGCTCCCCCAGCCTGGACACAAGCATGGGCTCTCCCAAAATCTTTCAAAGGGCAGCTCCTCCCAGCCAGCAGCATGTTCTGGCATGACACTGTAATGGGAGCAAAGTGCTTTAAAATTTAAAGTGGGACAAAAGAATTTCCACAAAATAAAAATTACAGTTTCTCTTCCATTAATAAATATTACAAGCCTCACAAAAGGGGCTGCAGTCTCCAGCTCCTGCCCCTTGCTGTCCTGTCTCCCTCTCCATCACAGCCTCATTGTCCGCTCCTGCTCCCTGTGCAGTTCTAACTCCTACTCTGTGTGGTGAAAACTCTCTGAAATGGCCAAGAAAGCTCAAACTTCCCCATCTCAGCCCATTGCTAGTACCTCTCTGTGATCCCATGTGGTTTCATCATCTGCTGTCTAATGCAAAATGAATATTCCAACCAATAAAGTGGAAAGCAACAAAAAAAAGCTGAAAATAAAGCCATCAAGCATGGGACCAATGTATGTTTGTCTCCTTTCTAATCCCATTATTGCTTTGAAATGGGCTCTAGATATTACTGCTCCCTCATTAACAGCTGCTCTAGTTTCCCTCTGAACCCTGGAGACTGGACCCTGATGAATTTTGCAGCCAGAAAAAGTGTTTTTTAACCACAACAACAGCAACACAGACAGAAACTCAGATCAGAGCATCTCAAAGTGCTAATATTTATCTTTCCTCTGAGCCTGCAAGTAGACAAGATATTTTGGCTGAGGAGAGGAGGTGCAGAAGTGTGTGCATGTATGGAGCTGAGCAGGACATGGACGCTTTCAGGCACAATACATTTACACCTCATGAAATTCTCATTGCTTTTGCCTATAACAAGTGCAGTGACCGCACCAGGCCATACTAAAAATACTGGAATATTCCGCAGCAGGCACTGGAATGCCACTGTACCAGCACAGCTCAGGTCTCGAGATGCTCAGGAGAGAAGCACGTGCTTGCAGCCTGGGGTATCAAATGCCTCATTTTACAGTGTAGAAGATTTTGGAGGAGATTTTGATCTCCTCTACAACACTGCAAAGTGCAACCAAATCGATTCCCTCAGGACTCTGTCCTTCATCGTGTCCTGGTACGGGGCAGCCCTCTCATCTTACTGAGTCCTGAGCTAGAGCAAAGCAGTCCTGGGGTTTCTCAGGGAATATTTTCAAGCAGTATGCCCTGGGAGAACTGCCCAGTCCCTTCCCTCAGCAGAAACACCCTGTAGGTGCTGAGGGACCCTGCTGCAGTCAGGGGCTGCAAGTTTTTCCTGCTGTATCTCCATCTTTGCTAGCTGAGGAGGGGACACAGAAGGGCTCAGCACTTCATTTCCTCACAGGCATCCTGTATTGAGGGGCTGGGGGCTCCAATCAACTCCCAGCCATTCCCAGTCCTGTGCCTGCTCCAACACTTCTGTTTTGGCTGTGAACAGTTGTTCTGACCAAGCTCAAAATGCTCCGGGGACAGCGAGCACTGCCAGCAAATACATTAGTGAGAGCAAAGCAGCTGGGGGAAAGGAGATCAGCTCTGTATATCTTGCCAGGCTGCTTTTCTCCTGCCTTCCCTCTCGGCAACTGTAAATAAGGAGAACTGAGCCGGATTAGAGGTTACTGTCCTGATCAAGGGACTTCTGTATGTCCTAATTCATTTTCCCCTGATCTGGTCTTTCCCATCTCATCTGTGCCACAGCCACAGTTCCTCCTGCCCTCAGTGCCAGCAGGCCAGGAGGTGCATTTCAGGCACTCTCAGTGGGAGATATCTCTAAATTACAAGAAAGCAAAAGCAGGTGGGTTTCCCACAAGAGTAGCCACCTGCAAGTGGAGTTGCTTCCCACTGAGCACCAAGCGAGCCAGGCAGCCCTGCTGGCAATGCCCACAATCCCGCAGCACAAAGGATCATGTCCAGACTGAACAAAATGGGGAGGGAGCAAAAAATCAGGCATGGGACCATCAGACAGCAAGTAGAAAGCCAAATGCCAAAGCCTGGGGCCTTTCCCCTGCCAGTGCTGCTGTTGCCCAATGCCTTGCTCCTGCTGAGGGAAAATATTCCTGAATCATGGGTCCCCAAGGCTCTGGCAGAGGCAATCAGGCAGGAATCTGCCAGCACCAGCAATGACCAGAGGAGCCAGATTCGTGCTTAAGCCCTGCCTGTCACACTGTGAGCTCCATCCTGAGGCAATGCAGATTTGGGATGGAGGAGTCTCAGGGGACAGTTCTGGACATGACCAGCCCAGCTATCCCTCTTCAGAGGGAGGTGATTTTGCAGGAGGACATAATGAAAATAAAGCAAGCTGTGGCATGCAGAGGAGAAGATGCAGGTGCTGGGGCTGGGACCAGCCCTTGGTCACAGGAAATATTTATTACAATTCTCACTCATCAGACTGACCTTGATCACGAAGAAGGAGTTGGTGTTGTACACACATAATTAAATTATAATTTGGTTTTGTGCACAGAGAGGTGTACAAGTGAGCTCAGGGCTGTCCAAGGATGCAAAACACAAAGACGGGCATTTTGCCCTCTTCTCACATCACCACCCAGCCAGCATCTTCCCAAGGATCTCCACTGCCCCTGCAGGACAAGCTGTGGGAAGTACCTTCCCAGCTTGGACAGGCATTTTGGGAACAGGTTGCACTTCCCAGCACAACTCACCAGCCCCCATTTGTCCTCAGGTTCAACTTGCTCAGCTTTAGGATCCCAGCTAAGCCCACCAAATTCAAAGCTCCACTTCTGCAAGAATTTCGCTGCTCATTCCTGGTGAGATTGATCCTGGAGACCCAGCAGACTGCTCAGCTGGGAAAGAGAGATCACATTTTCCTTGCAAGGGAT
Source organism: Motacilla alba alba (assembly GCF_015832195.1). Classification (NCBI taxonomy): domain Eukaryota; kingdom Metazoa; phylum Chordata; class Aves; order Passeriformes; family Motacillidae; genus Motacilla; species Motacilla alba. The sequence continues at coordinate 476,314 of NC_052033.1, forward strand.
TTTGGGTTATGTTTGGGCAGTGGGAACAGGATTGGAGCTGAGACCAGCAGCCTCGGCCCCACCACCACTGCAGAGGTGGGAAATGGTCTACACATTGCATCCCTATGCAATACCCCATGCCAGGAGCAGTTCAGCTGCTCAGCATAGTGCAGGTCCTTCACTCATTTCCTTCTTTTCCTTCACTATCTGCACTATTTATTACTAAATAAATTTCAGAGGTTGGGGCATGATAACAGGGCTGAAAAGCCTGGCTTGCTTTTGTTTTCCAGACCCAGAGGGATCCAGCCTCTGTCCCCAAGAGACATTAAGGGATCTGAACTCACATGGCTACAACAAGGCTCTTCCATACAGAAATTCTCTATTTTTCTCTTAAGTTCAAGGAAATTCAGATAGATTCCTTCTCATTAGCTTCATCTTATCCTAAATCTGAGCAAGGCTTGTGGTGACAGTGCCAAATTAAGGGAAGGAGGCTTCCTTTTCAGACCCAGGCCCCCTTTGCAGACCTATGGAGCCTGACTTCTTCCAGGTTTCACCCTGGAGGCTTGACCAGCTGTCTATTAAAATCAGGTCATTTATTTAGGTACTTAGATCTGGACTTCAAATAGCTAAAATTAGTCAGGAAAGTTGCACTTTTCAGGCTTTCTCATCCCATGCCTCAGTTTCTAAAATCAGGGAAGAGAAGAAAAATTATTTCTCTCCAACCCTTTCAAAAGCACTTGGAGATCTTCAGATGACAGCGCGATTTGGTGCAGACATATTCATTATTCTTCCCCTCCATGGTGCAGTGTTAAATCTTTCTCCATATAAAGTCATTTTCTAAATTAGGTAAAGACGGTGAGTTTTGTGCTGAGCACATGTGGATATTTTTATAAAATGTTTAAAACTTCTTGTCTGACTTTTTCTTCCCTTGAAGGACAACGTACCGAATTAAACCCTTCTGTGACCCCGTTTCATTTCACCCTCGAGGAGTTCTCAGCAAAACTTTGCCAAAAAGTAACATTAGTGAGTTCTCTTCCTCACAAATCACAAATGGCAAAGTTTGGCCTCATGTGCTGTTTGGACTTAGTGGGAAGAAAGGGGTTGGTGATGCTCTGGGACAGCCCCCACAGGGTTTAACGCACTGCTTCTGCTATCCAGAACCAGACAGGCGAGTCTGCAAGAATCCCACAGGAAATGCTGTCACAAATGGAGCCTCCAGCTCATCTCCAGTTTCTATCCCTGCCTGGTTCTGCTCAGCTGGAAATGCTGCCAAAGTGGCTGTGTGGCTGCTGGCTCCACTCCCCAAAATGTGCACCCTGATGGAATAACCTGTGGTGGGTCCCAAGCCAGAGAGAGGATATTCTCCCCACACAGGTGGGCAGGACTGGGTATACCCACATACCCTGGATCCAAGGCTGGGGACAGGCACCCTCGTGCAGAGGATGTGATCCTGGGATTAACCTTTGAAGTTCCCTCTTGCAGAAGAGGGGATTTTTTTCCCCTGCTAATAGAGGATTGTATTGCTGGTAGTGATGCAGAGATGGGATAGATCAGCCCTTTACATCTAGTCCTTCACTGGGAAATCCACCCCCTATAGGGAGCCTGGCTGGGGACACACTCCCTGGCTCTGAGGCACAGGTACAGGGGAACCTGGCTCCCCACATGGCTCTGCATTAGGAAAACAAGACACAGTTGGGTCCAAGGAGATAGGCCCAAAGCTAGGAGGACAGATATGAAAAGGGGGAAGTGGCACTGCACCTGCCAGGGAGCTACTCCTGCTGGGTGCTCCCCATCACTCACTGGCTGCACTGGGGCTGCAGAGCACAGATGGATCCTAAGCCCAGACAGCAAACACAGGAAAGGTCACCCCTGTTCAGCCCAGCAATCTGGAGCAAAGCTGGCACTGTGTCAACAGGGAAAATGTTTGAGCTGAAGCAAAATAAAACATCAATGCCAAGAAATGTGCCTGCACAGGGGTTTGAGAAGGTTCGGTGTCTCGGCAGTGGGCTGGAAGGGGGGTCACAGGGGACACTGTGTCACCAACCAGCTTCAGGCTTTAGGTGGCAAAACCCTTTGGCACTCCCTGTGCAAGGATGCCAGGAACATGAAGGGGAGTATCTGACTCCCAGCCTGCATCCTACCCATGACTGGTAGTGAGAAGAGCTGGGAATGCCAGAGAGGACCCCCAGGAAGGTTTTGAAAAGGCTGTAACTGCCAGGAATGGGGCAGCCAGTGGCTCAAGATGTGCCTGGCTGGTAGTGGAGAGGTTGGGAGCAGGGGGTGGGAACCCCTCTGACCCCAGGGGAATAAATAGCTCTAGTGACAATAACCATGACCAGGGGGGATGTACAGGAGCTGTGACCACACACTGTCCCCTTCTCACAGCCACCAAGACCCCTGAGCAGAATACCCCAGTCGGCTCACCCCTGCACCACCACTTGGCACAGCACAGTTTTGGGGCTTCCCATGGTGCCCCCACTCTCTTTGGGAACAGAGATGATTCCTGAAGACACAAAGCAGGACTCAACGCATTGGGAGGAAGGAAGGGATTGCAGATCCCCAAGGGACACAGCATGGGAACATCAGGGACAGAGGATGGCCAGCACTAGACCTGGCATCTGAATACCAAAGTAAAAGTTTCTTATCCTCCAAAAAAACTTTCTGAGCTCAAATTTCTGTTATTTTTAACCTCACTGCTGCATTATAAATAACCACTGTGTCCAGTGCTTGCCTCCCAGGCCAGCCACTGTGGGTTCCTACTCCAGCTGGGGCAAACTTTATGGCTTTAGTTTTCCAAGAGCTGATCCAAAGACTTGGAAGAGAGCCAGAGAAAGGCCTGACCTCCAGGGAGAGGCCAAGGGAACCAGAGCTGCCCCATGGAGCTGCAGGGTCAGGAGGAGCTGAGACCATCCCTAGCAGGAGTGGAAAGTGTCACTGGGAATTATCTGTGGGTGGGTGGGAGAGTGGGTCCAGTGAGGGGATGTTTCCCAGGAAGTCAGGCTTCTCCCATGGAGAGCATCCCAAAAACCACTTGATGCACTCATGTGCACAACTTGGTTGTTCTCCTCCAAATTTACCACCTTTTCAGGGCCAGCACCCAGTCAGCCACCCAGCTCTCTGGGGATGGAGTTGACATGGAACAGTTTGGGTGCAGTAAAGCCCCAGAGATTCGAGGGTCTCTATGTCACTGTCACAGCCCCAACCAGAGCTCCTCAGGGTCAGTGTGACCCAGGGACTGGGCACCAGACCAGTGAGAAAGGAGGATGGGGGGAGTGTGAGAGATTCTGAGCCTTGGGGGCAGCCCAATTCACTCCAGGGGACACATTTAGGGGACAGAGTCTTTCCCAGACCCTGCCAGCATGCAGGGAGGGATAGGCAAGGGCTGCTCATCTCTTTGCCAAAGCCTCTTCCCCCTCCAGCACTTGCAGCTGGGGATGAGCAGAGCTCCCGAGGGCAGAGCAGGCCAGGGAGGCTGCAATGAGGGGCTGGTTCCCATTGCCATCTTTCCTATTTGCGCAGCAAAGGTCACTCCAGCATCCTGGCAATTGTTCTCACAGCCTGCAAGAAGGAGATTAAAACCTCCCTGTTTGGCAGACACAAACAGCAAAGGAATAATAAAAAAGAAAAAAAAAAAAAAACAAACCACAGCAAACCAAAGCAACAACAACAACAACAAAAATCCAACAACAAGAAGAAAATATTCAAGCTGCTCCAAGGCATTAAATCAGTCCAGCTCTCAGCACAGTCCCCATGGCACTATGGCTGCATCCCTCCCAGTCCAGGGGGTCCTCACACAGGCAGGCTGGAGAAGAGGCAGACCTTTTTGACCTTTTTTAGCAGCTCAGAAACTTTTTCTAATGAAAGGTTCCTTAAAGCACCGGGAATTTTGGCCCCAAGCTGTCTGTTTTCTGTATTTTTGCAGATTTCACTTGTGGTTCAGAGGAATTCAGGCACAATTAGAGCCATTGCTATTCACTTGCCAAAGAACAACACAGCCACACCAGGACCCTCTGCCCAGCGACACCTGCCCTAAAACCCCAGAGGGACCAAGGGCTCTACCCTGCACCTCCTCTTTGCACCAGGGTGATGGCTAATGCTAAGAGCTTCCAGGGAAATGCTTGTGGAGGACAGACTCCCACTGCCAATCCCAGATGCCTATCCCAGAGCCATCCTGGCAGGGGGAACAACCTGCCATTCCTTACAGATGTTTTCTTGCACCAGGAAGATGAGAGTCAGATGAGGTGCTGTTGGATAACAACCCCCTCAGTGATCCCATCCTCTTCCAGCCTTCCTTCCCTGCCACAAAGTGAGTGCCCCATGCAGGGCTCAGGAAGCAGCTTGGCTGCTTCACTCCCAGCTTTCATGGGAGTTTTCCCTGCCTCTGGCACCTTTTCCTTCCACACTCTGTTCCCAGGGGTGCCTTTGGAGGTGTCAGGACAGCTTACACTTCCCACGGGGTAGAAGAGGCTGTTCCTCTCTACAGACACCTGTGCTCTGAACAGGGATTTTTAAAGATGGCCTCAAACCTGAGGCCTGGGACGCAGCATCCTCCTGGGTTATTGCTTCTGCTGGACCCCCTGCTCAGCCTTCAGCCCCTCCCTTGCACACCAGATTTGCATCAGGGACTCTGCCCTGCTATGCAGCCCAAAATAACTCAGAGGACAGGTCCAGAACCTGTGCACTTCCCAGATATTGTACCCAAGTAGGGCAAAGCGGAACAAGACCCAGCTGGCCTTGGTCATTCTCTGAGAAGTCAGTTGAGCTAATCCCACAGGCACTGGAGAGGACGGACCTGAACTCAAGTCCTGGAAAAGGAATCAACAATGGGATGCCTGGGGTGGTTTGTACCCCAGCATGGCACAGCCGGACCAAGAGGGAGGTTTGTAGAGCACTTAGTCTGGAAAAGTGCAGCTGCAGCACTGCCTGCCCCATCCCACAGCACTGAGAACAGGAGAGCAGCAATCACTACCAAAACCAGGCAGGGAGAGCCAGACAGAAGCCTGCACTCCATTCTTCCCTTCTTCTTCCACTTCTGCCTGCTCTTCCTTTGCTTCCCACGGGATCCTCCCATCTGCGGGAGCAGCAGCGATGAGAAAAATCAGGGATCGGCTGCAGAAAACAAATGATGAATTAAAAAAGACTGCAGCTGCTCATGGCAAAGCCCCACTTCTCAGAGCAGCATCCCACCCTGCCGGGGGTCAGCCACCCCCGGAGCGAGCTACGTGCCCAAATCAAAGGCAGGCGCAATCAGAGGGATCCAAGTAACACACGCAAATGGGCGATTTGCAAATAAACAGAGCGAGCCAGCGGAAACGGCAGGGGAAGGAATGCTCTCCGCTTTCAGAAGGTTGGGATCTGCTGGTGGGCAGCCCAGGGAAGGAATGCAGTGACGTCTGTCCAGCTAATAAATTAGCGAGATGAATAATTCAGGGTGAATTATTCGCCTGGTTTTCCTTCCCCTGAGGAGGTGCTGAGCTTGCAGCAGGGACCGGGCAAGAGCCAGGGATCCTAGCAGGAGACAGGGACCCAGGTGAGGCATTTGCTGCTAAATGCTTCCAGGCAGGGCCTGGAATTTGGGCAGTTTTCACCCTGGTAATGGAGTGAGCGGGGAACAACAGAGGCTGGGATGTCATGCCAGGAGATGTGGCAAGTGCTAGGGACCACACACATGTTCTCATGATGGGTGACAGCTAAGGGCACAGCTAGTTTGGATCACTGGCAGTATAGTGTCAGTGAAGGGATTGCCAGGGTGGGCAGAACACTGCCTCTGCAGTCAGCCCCCAGGGCCATACCTGCTGTCCCACTGCCTGTCTCTGCTCCCTCAAAAGTGGGGTCACGCCCACTGGAGGCACCCAGAATCAGATTTACTGTATATCCCCCAAAGTACCCCGCAGATCTTAACCTCCAGCCTTGTTCATGGGGAGTAAGTGGAATCTGGGTCTCATATCTCCCATCACCCCACAGTTTGTCCTCTCCTGGATCAGCCCCTCACCCCACAGCTCATCACTTTTCAGGGTCCCTCAAACCAGAGCCGCCCCACATGTGAGATAGCAATGTGAGCCCAAGACTCTGCAGGTACAGAGCAGGTTCAGTCTCTCTCATGTGCAATGAAATCCCCCCAAAACACTGTGGTCCCAAAACCTGAACTGGGGAAAAACCTTGAACATGTGTTGAGAGAGTGGGGAGTGTGCAGGAAGCACATCCATCACCAGACTTCCCACGCCCCAACTCCCAGCCCCACACCAAGCCAGCCCACTTGGGTTTCTTTCCCTCTTTAACAAGCTGTTGCTCCAGGGAGTGGTTTCCTGAGCAGTGATGTGACCCTGCTCCTAGAGAGGCAGGGACCGGCACTGGGATTCATTCTCAGGGTTATAAAACCCCATAGCCACCCCCAGGCTAGATTTTCCCTCTGTGGAGCCATAATGGGAATCCAGCAGCAGGGAGTAAAGGGCAGGAACTTCCCCATAAGGGCCCAGCATCCCCATGAGCCTTTCACTCCAGCAGTGATAAAGAGGAAGACGAGGAAGATGATGATGTTCTGTGCCTCCACAGCAGCAAAGGGACACGTGGCCATGGCAGAGGCTGCCCCAGCTCCTTGGGTGCTGGCAGGAGGATGAGGGTCCCAAAGCCACAGCAAAAGGCAGAACGTGGATGGTGTGGGGACAAACTGCAAAAGCCCTGTGAGGGGCCATGGAACACCTTTGCCCCACCATTACTGAAACCCAGAGTGGTGCCCTTGGTCAGTCAATGGACAGACCGTGAGTCCACCCAGGTTATTTTTATTAGAAACCATGAAGTCATTAAAATCTAAATCCAAAGCAGCAGCTTCATTCTCAGGGACACACTGGGGTAAACTCAAGAAGGAGATGCTCCAGGACTGAGCCAGGACCAGCTCTGCCCTGCATCTTCAAACAACCCAACTGCCACAAAGAGCCCCAGCAAACTCCAAGTTGGGAGCAGGGGAAGGTGACCCCTGAGGACTCCATCCCTCCATGGCAGGGTCCAGCCAGGGAGATGCTCAGAGGTGGAGAGCAGAGCAGCAGCGAGAATGCTGCCGCATGGTGCCATAAACAACTGCCAGGTTTATAAGGCCCCAGGGACCAGGGAGGCTGTACCATTACCAAATCCCCATTTTCCTGGGGAAATAGCAGGTGCTGAAAAGCAGCAGCAGATATAAGATGTATTTATACACATGTATATGTATTTTAAGAAGTAAAATACAAAAATTGTCTGTGTGAGCAAGAGAAAGGTTGTGAGTGGTGGGAGAAAAGCCAGAGAGCTGCCAGTTCCCAAACACTCATTCCACTTCACTGATTTGGAATGACACTCTCCCTGCAATTCCTGCATTGCTGATGGGGATAGGACAGACTTCGGGACTTCCTGAGCCCCCTGTAATCCCAAGTCCCCAGGATCTGCCAGTGCAGATTGGGATCCCATGAGATCCCAACCCCTTATGCTGCTTGTATGCAGGGAGTCATTCCAGCAGGACTGCAACAGAGGGACAAGCCAGCAGAGCCAGCCATCCGCTGCTTTCATGCGGCTCCCCCAGCTGAGCTGCAGGGACCTTTGGGAGGACCATGACAGCAGGATGGGGGACACGGAGCCACCCAATATTCACCCCACAGGAGCAGGATCACAGGGCTGGCTCAATCCCAAAGGGACCACCCCAGGGATGTCCCCCTTCTCCCTGCTACCACCTCCAGGCAGGAGAAAGCACCCCATGGGGCTCAGCACTGTCCCTCTCTAACCCCCAGGAGGCAAAGCAGGAACATCATCCTCCTTGTCAGGAGTTTCCATCACACATCTCCCCCTCCCTGGGTGGCAAAGAGACTCATAAGGCACATCCTCTCTGGAGCCAACACCCAGGAGGAGCTTCCAGCACCAGCTGCTTCCCTGGAGGAAGGGGAGAGCTAGGGCTAGGGAAGAAGAAGGCCATGCACAGAGAGAATAGCATGAGAAAACCAACCCACTGTCAATTGTGCCAAGTTGTGCAACACTTGAAATGTCACTGTGGGTTCCTCTTTTGTTCCCTCAGCCCCAAGCAGGAAAGCCAGAGCCCCCCTGCCAACGGGGCCCCCTGCCCTCCCCTCATTTCATTTCCAGCAAAGCCAATGCCTGTCGGGTTTCCCCACAGCATAACCAGTTCAGGCAGCTGCTGCTAATGGTGCGTGTCAGCAAGAGTGAGCTCGAGCCAACAGAACCGTGCCCGGCCCTGGGGGTCACGGCAGAGTGAAACCATCCCCTCCGGCTGCTGCCGGCATGCTGCAGTGCCTCCCTGCCATCCCGTCCTGGTTCCCTCTTCTCTCCAAGAAAAATATTTCAGCTTTTTCCTCCCTCCAGGCAGCAGTGCCTCTGCATATTTTCAGTGGGTGAGCAGCAGCTCAGGCCGGCAGTGCTGGAGCAGCAGCCGCCCCATCCCGCATCCAGTGACACTCATGATGCCTTGGGCGCATTCTCAGGTGTCCCTGTCCCCAGCCCCACCACTGACCCAGTGTTAAAAAACACTCAAAACCGGGGCAAACGACATGGTGAGCAGCAGCCCCAGCCCCGTTATCCATTCAGCAGCCCTCCTTGGAAAGCAAACCCAGCGGGAATTGCGTGCCAGCTTAATAAAGAGAGGCAAGTGGCTGCAAACAGGAGAGGAGGCTCGTTAGAGGTTACGCAACAATTTCTTATTCAAAGGAGCTGCTCCACAAAGTGCGGCTGGTGAAGCCGCTCGGGTTTGGCCGGCGCCTGCTCCGGGCTCAGGTGGCCAGCAAGGGTGGGTGCAAGCCAGCGTCGGCAGCGCCTGTGTGGCAGCGAGTGGGGACATAATGTAAAATGACAGTATTTACTCTCCACTCTCCAAAAACATGCGTGCGGGGGGTCTCCACAGTGTCAGCTGCCCCAACCCAAGGCTGGTGCCCCTCTATCCAAGGAAGATGCTGTGCCATCAGCCTCTCCAGCAGCAAGAAGCTGCTGAGGAAATGGGGCACACAGCACCCTGCGAGCAGCTTCCCCAGCAGGAAGCCTGCCTCAGTAATTTTAGATCATGGCAGTTTGCTAAAGCACTCTTCGCACCTCCAGCAGCAGCCTGCAAGCTCCGTGTTCTCCCCAGCTTTTATCTGGGCAGGCGTGGGCCAGCCACAAGGAGCGAGGAGTGCTCGGCGATGCCAGCTCACCCAGCCAGCTGCTTCCCCGGCTGTCCCGGCAGCTGGAGTCGTGGGAACACACCAGAAATTGCTAGAAAAGCATGAAAACAAATCACACTTCTCATCTGCAGCTCAGGATGCTGCTGGAGGAAAAAAAAAAAAAAAAAAAAAAAAGGCGCTGCTTGTGCCCGTTCTAAACTCGTTGTTTCGCTGCTGGTTTCACTGACTCCCTACCAGCACGAAGGGAAAGAACAGCCAAGGACAGGGGCTGAAGCACTGAGACCACGGGCACTGCCAGGAGCTCTGTTTGACTCCCAGTGACATAGCTGGAGCACAGTTACACCAACACTGGAGCCCTGGCCCCCCTCCAGCACCGCAGCTTGCCTGTGCTGCTGCACCCGGAGCGGTACAGGGGATGCATCCTGCACCCGCCCTGGTACTCGATGGCCTCACAACCTGCAGCATCCTCAGCCTCGTGCTGGTCACAGGGCACTGCAGGTAGCGAGGTGGGAGAAGGAAGAGGGCGAGGAAGCTCCCACTGACACACTCGGCTAGCAAACAGGTGGTTTTTCTACCTTTTCATACACACAGTAAACCCCACCTATTTAAAGGTGATGAGGTATTTCAAGCCACGCTCGTTAGCACCTGCTGTGAGCATCTCCGAAGGCACCGATCATTCATCCCGTCTGCCCACGGGGCCTCGGCAGCGACAGCGGGAGGGGCTGGGGGGGTCCCCAGGATCTGTGTCACCTTGCTGGGAACTGGCACGGGGACACTAATACCAGCCCGTGGTCCCTTGTGCTCATCCAGCCAGGCCAGGTGAGATGCCTGGTGAGACCCGCTGTTTCAGCGCCCTGCAGAGACCTGACGTTCTCATCTCCTCCACTGGCCAAGCAGGGTAGGATCAAGCCCCGTGGGGGCTGCCAAAGGCATTTTCCCCTTCCCCCTCCTCCAGCCCAGCTGCAGCAAAGGGCCGTGGGAGGTGGGAACGAGGCATCAAAAAGCATCAAACGTGGCACCGAACCCGGCCATAAATAATCTCCTGAGCACAGCCGGGTTTTACAGCCTTTCCCTCACCTTCCTCCGGCAAACCTGAGAGCGTCCTGGATTCCTAACCTGGAAACGGAGTGAGACGGTGGAAATAGCAGCGACTTTCTCCCCTCCTCTGAAAGGATGGGGGAAGAACGCAGCACTGTTAGGGCGAGCTGCAGCCTCACCAAGCTTTGTGGTACAGGGACAGTGTGACCCCAAGAGGACTCGAACCACAGCTCCTCCACTGCCTTCCCATCCCAGAAGATTTCATCTCACGTTTAAGACGCAGGATTGCCAAAAAGATCCTGCCTCACGTGGCTTTTCCTGTGTGCCTGGAGGCAAATAATCTCATCTGCCATATGCATCAGTTCAGTGTATAAAATTCGTGGAATAATAACAAGGATTTTTTTTCCTCCTCCCTGCTGTGCTCTCCTGCCTGCTAGGGGTGCAGACTCCCCGGGAAGGCATTGGCTGCCTCCACACTGTGTTGCCCAGCACGGCTGCACCCATGGGTGCCACATTCCACAAGCACGTGCTTGCTGCTCAGCCCGTCTGTCCTTGGGAGATAGACTAGGAAAAACAACCCGCCCTCCCCACCTTCCCTCAGGGTATTTAACGCTAACGTGATAATCTCGTCTCCACACACACACACACACACACACACACACACGAGTTTTCTTGGAAGAGCAATAAAAGAGAATAAAAATGTGAGTCAGGAATGCTGGACATTTGCTAAGCCACCACCCTGGAAAGGCTCACCTGGCCAAAAAGTGAGGGGAGGGATGTCCACAGTTCCCATCCATCCTGATGGGGGCCTAGGGGGAAAGCACTACTTAGCACCCTGGCTGTACCCCATCTTTCCTGGCTGGGAATCTTCCCCACTCCCTCAGTTTAATCTACTCTAGCCTGAAGAATTGGTTATGGAAGTGTAGTGGGTAAGGCACCATGGCTTGGGGGTATAAGTAGATTTTCACAAGTTCCTGCAAGGCTGAAGGCAGAGGAAGCTGCCCACCAGTACCCTCGACAGCCAACCACCAGCTTCAGCATCCTTCAGGGCTGCCAACAACAACTCTGCCAACACCAAAACCTCTGTCAACAGCGAAGTCTCTACCAACACTGAAACCTCCACCACAGCAGCAGCTCACTCTCAGCCTGTACCAGGCCTTGGTAGGTACAGACCTATTGATTCAGGGGAATTAATTGATCTTCACTGTTCAAATACTGACCTCAATTAGAGCTAATTTTCCTTTTTCCTCTTTTTTTTCCCCTTTGCTGTCTCCTTCCCCTTGGCTCTGCTAGTTTAAATACCAGAATATCTACACTGGCCTTAGGGAGATGTGGTGCTAAGTGTACATTTGTATCCCATTTATAGCCAGGTTCTTCACAGCTTTAATAAGCAGGTCCCCAAAAAATGGGAGGAAAAGATAGATACCCACTGCAGGGGATATTTGCTGCCAGCTCAGAGCTGCAGTCATTTAGGGGGTTTCGGAGATGGCACTGCCAATTCTGAGCTCTGGGTTTGAACAAATCCCTGATTTGGACAGCTCTCAGATGGATTGGTACCTCAGTCTTTCCCTGGGAATGATCCCATCCATGTCATGCATGTCTCAAAGGATAACCACAGCTCAGTGTCTCTGCAGCCCACCCAGCCTCCAGCCCCCCACTTGCCGGGAGTGCAACAGCCCTTGAAGTTGCTCTAATTATCTTTATTTCCTTTCACTGATTCCCTACCCGTGGCATCCCAAGCCAAAGCCCAGGAGAAAACAGCCGGGATTTCAGATTTAATTAAACCTTGCTGAGCAGGCTCCAACCTTCCTCTGAGGCCAGCACTGATGCCGTTGTCACTAAGCCTCCTGCACACAGCAGGATGACCACCAGGGAGCCAGAGAGGGTAACTCTTGCCCAGTGCTGGCATGGGGGTACCTGCTGAACCCAGGGGTAACTCCCATCCCAGAAGTAAATACTTGTCGGGGTAAGAAGCCCAGTAGCTGGAAATTTTATCACAATTCCCTATTTATTTGTTTATTTGACCAGCTTTCTGCTGCTTGAATGGAGGTCTGCGATCAATCAGGGCACAGCACAACCACAGAGGTGTCTCTTTGCTGCCAGCCCCAACAGCCAGAAGAGCTTCAGCACAGATTTTCCAGTTTTAATGTTCATCCATCATGACATCCGTTTCATGTTTGACCAGGATGGACCTACAACCCCAAACTTTCCCACAGAAAACACCCCACCCCCCCCACAGCACCTGCTCTTGACTCACATTTATCTTCCCATAACAAATAAACCACAGGGTAAATTCCAAAAGTTTCCAAGTTCCCCAGTTCCACTCAAAACGCACTTGAGCAAAGTCAGAACTCCATTCCCCAAAACAACTTTTGGGGAGACTGCTGAAGGTGGTACCTAAAGGTCTCTCCCAGCCCCCCACAGACCAAAAAAAAGCTGTGAGAAAAAAAAATAAATAAGATACAATAGGTAGGTCTGAAAGCTCACCAAAAAAAAAAACAAAAAAAAACAAAACAAAAAAAAAAAAACCAAACACACCAAAACAAAACCAAAAAACAAACAAACAAAAACAAAAAAAAAAGGACCAGTTCAGTTCACAGCCTTTAAAACACCAAACCTGTAAACCTTCCCAAACCCACATACCCATCACATTTATTCACATGAATGTTTAGGGATACTCCTAAGTGTCCATGCAGGCTTCCCATTAAAAACACATTGCGACAATGGGGGAAGAAACACATTTGCAAGAAATGCTCCAACAGCTCCAAATAAATGAATTCCTAAAATTTTCAGCCTCTTAGTGGATAAATTTGGGGAAGGCTGCATTTGCTACAGTGGTTCAGAGCAATTGCTGCACCCAGCATGCGTAGGCAACTTGACATCCACAATGTATTACATGAACCTTAGCACAGTATGACCCCAGCAAATCCTTCACACATGCCAGCTACAAATCCTAATTAACCTGTAACAGCTCAGGCTGGTTAATGAGCTGCTGAGCAAGAAGTGGCAGAGGCTGTGTGTAGAGACAGCGTGTGTCCTGCTGCCTCCCCCTTGCTGAGTGCTGCCCACAGAGGAGGGGCACTCCCAGCCTCTACACCTCATTTTGGTGGCTTGGAAAACCCCAGCTTGAGGATGAGGTGACTCCAGAAACCACAAAGAAAACCCAGCTGTGAGTATCCTACTGTGACACCATTCTGCCTGTGGTGAGGTGGTTTCCAGCCCTCCAGCCCTGAGCATCTTTTATATTTCTTCTCCTTCAGTAAAGCAAAACCCATCAGATTCAAATTCAAATTATTTTGCACACCCGTCCCCTCCCCGCAAGTCCTGCTGCTGTCATGAGGAAGATAAAAACTGGATAGCAAACACCTTCCAAATCTTCATCAGCCTGGGAATACCCTACTGGCCTGCCCACGGGGCACCTTACATGCCTGATTCCCATAAAGCCCCTGGTTTCCTGCAGCCCTTGGGACCCTCCTCCCCCATTTTCATCCTAGCCCCACCTCCCTGCAGCAGTGGGTTCACCTCGGGATAAGCCCCACCACCACTCTGCTCTCTCAGAGCAGAGATCTAACAGAGGATGCTAAAAAGCTACCGGGCTGTTTCTATGGGTACGTGAGGCACATGTTGCTATGTGATACTCAGTCCGTTTCCATGGAGACAGCAGGGCTGTCACCACGCAGGGCTTATTAGTTGCCATGGCTATTAAAAGGCACTTGTCCTCTGGGGATCTGGAAGGACCAAGGCTACCACCTTTCCCTTCTCTCTCTCTCTCTGGGATGGCACCAGCTCCCTAGAATCCCGGTGGGGACCTGGCCATGCAGGTCTGACACCACAGGGATGGGCAGCTCCAAGCTAAGCTGACGAGGGAGCCCAGTCCTGCACTTTTCCATGAACAACCACACGTGCCCCAGCTCATGGCATGTCTTCTGCATAAGTGAGCAGAGCATCCCAGCCACATGCTTTTACTGGTGTGGTTACAGCTGACAAAGACCCCACAAAGCAGGGTGAGCACACAGAAAGGTCCAGTTGCCATCTGCCCACTAGCAGAATCTTTGCCTCACTTTGTATGGTGGATTTGGTATGGCCAAATGTCACTAGGCAAAACCACCACAGAACTCAGCCCTTACAGACAAGGCAGTGCTGCAAAATGCAGACAAGAGCATCATCTGCCCTGCTGTGGACCACCCTCCTGCCTCCCTCAGCCTGCTGCAAACAGCCTTGCAGGGTGGCATAGCCCCTGCATGCTACTTCCAAAGCCCATTTTTCCAAGCTTGGAGAGCTCCTTGCTCCTTTCTCCAGCCCCTGGCACAAGAACCAGCCCCCAGTCTCACCCTGCTCCAGCAGTTCGTGCCACAGCCCAGCACCTACCATTCCATCATCTCTCTAACTGCATCATAGGAGTGGAAATAGACATGCAAGAAAGTCCTGGGTTTTATTTATTTTTAATTTTTCCCCCTTTAGACAGTCCCAGGACCCATTTCAGAGCGCCCACACTGCTTAACCAGGACAGCATCTGAACACATCTCCATCCTGTCTCAAATCACCTCCCCAACAGACCCTAAATGGATTTTTATGCAGCTCTATAAACCCTTATGGAAAATACTCACATGTTCTATTAAATAAATTAAGGGTATTATTTTCTCATCATTCTGTTTGATTTTTCTAGGAAGGATGTAATTTTTTCATTTAACTCCAATGGACCAAAATGAAGGAAAAAAAAAAAAAACCACAGTCAAAAACCCATAGAAAGATATATTACCCTGTAGTGGAAAATTAGATTCCTCCTACATGATACTATAGGAGGATTTAAATATAACATATAGGAATATAACATGTTATTAAATTGTATAGTATCTTTCTAGAAAGACCTACAGTATAGGATTCTAAAAATTACTCCCAAAACCTATTATGCTTCAATCTAGCCCAGCTGGTTTACTTTCTATTATATGCTGCAACTTTTCCTAAAAGGCTCAGGTTTTAATTGTGTCTTGAAATGTTGTTGCAATCACACTCCAAGAACAGCTCTAAACGCCTCCAGAAATGACAGACACAAGTGGGAAGCCCCTGGCCTTGGGGTGGGATGGAGGTGGGGGTGGATGGGACTTGGCACTCTCCACAATCAAAAACCACTGTAATTAGCAGCAGGGGGAGGGATCCAATGGGAGCCCAGGTGCTTGGCTTCTTGGGAATTAAGCAATTCTGTATTTCAATTCCATTGCTCTCCCAGTACTCACCCCCCCCAAATATTTGGGGTATTCAAGTAGTTATTGGTGCTTCAGCACCAGACACTCATCCTCTTCCCCCCGTCTTCCAAAGAAAAACCCAAAAATGGTTACAGAAAAAAGTTGCCTGTAGCAGTTGCCTTAGAGACTCTCCAGCTTGGCACAAAAACCCAAAATCTTGTAAAAAATGGAAGAATTTAAGATTTTAATCAGTGACAACACATGGGAGGCCAAGAGCATCAACGCACATCCTTGCCTTGACAGCAAGATGCATTCACCCCTCGTTTAGCAGCATCCTAAGAGCCAGCTGAGCACAGGGACAGAAAGGGAGAGGAATGAAAACAATGAAAACCCTGTCGCTTTCGAGTATTTTCTGTCCCCGGCAAAGCAGCCTCTTGCTGCCCAGGCTGATTCTGGACCAATACCCCACTGGCCAAGATGTTTGTGTTCCCATTTCCTTCATCTGCTGCCAGAAAAAGAAAAATTCAACAATACAAGCGAGGCAAAATATTTCCCAGAACTGCGCTATTTCTCCCATAAACTTCACCTCACCGCCAGCACGGCCAGCAAGCGGGGGAGGAAAAACAAAGGAGAAAATCCCGACTTTTAGCAGTATGAAATGTTTTTGCGACTGTCTTGAAATTGCTCTTTTCTGCTGCATCCTCCACTGTCACTCCTGACCCAGCTTCCACTGTGACCACAAATCAAACCTTGTGGGATAAACTCACTGCTCTGGCATTTTCACTGCTTGGCAGAGCCCTGGCTCCAGTTGCGGCCTCTGGCTAAGACAAACATAGCCCCAAGCATGCTTCAGTGGCTGCCTTTCCACTGGCAGCATGCTGCGGCACGCCAAGGTGGCCGAAGGATGCTATTTTACCACCTTTTAAGCCTTGTGATGAGTTAGGGAGGTGATGGCATCCACCAGCAGCAGCGCAGGGACATGGCAGTGGTTTCACCTGGCAACAGCATGCGGGGGATAACCAAAGCCACAGCACTGGGGAAAGCCTTCAGTGCCAAGGGGTGTTGTATTTCATGCCTGAGGAAACAGAGCTTGAGGAACACCAAAACAAGGAACTTCAAAAAGGAGCAGTGTTGGCCAGGGAATATTGTTGTATGAGCTAAGCTGCTTCAGAGAGATGGAAAAAATCATGCACTGACCTGAAGGGGTGATGGAAGGACTCGGTGTGCAGGGGCTGAGCTTGAGACATGCCACCAGCATCCACCCAAGGGGCCTGAGGGGAAGCTGGGTGGGAGTGCAAATACCTGCGGCAACACCCCAGCACCCCAAGCTGCTCCAAAGACCTGAAGTCAGGGAAGGGGGCTCAGGTAAGTGTCCCCACATTGCCCTGGCACGCTGATGTAGAGGCAAGGTTACTGTGAGCTTCCAGCTTAGGCAGACTGAGGTGTCTCTCCAAAACCTTCTACCAACACCAAGTCCCCATCTGTTCAGCTCCTCACTTTTACCCTCTGCTGCACATTTAGATGCCCACCAGGATGAAGGTTCATTTGCTTTCCACTAACCCCATCCCTAACAGCACTGGGAGATGCAGGATGCATCTCCCACCAGCTCCTCCAGAACCCAAGAGCCAGAGTCAGGACCTGGCTGGCAAGGAAGGCCCTGGAGGCAAACAGTGTGGATGGGGAGTTACAAACTAAAGGAATCACTCCAGCACTGGCTCATCCTTGGAAACAAGATCATTTTGACTTGAAGGTCACTGGGAAAGGAGCTTTGTGACTTCTTTCTGTGCCCTTGCTCTTCCTCCATTGCAAAAGCAGATCTCACCACAGTGCAGTCATGTCCTGGGCTCTGCTCAGCCCATGGTGGGGATGTGTATGTACCCACACACACACTGTGGACAATTCCAAAACTACCCTGGAGTCCCCCCAGATGCTCTCATGGCCACTGCCAGGCTTGGAGCAAGGGCTATGCTCAGGGACCTTTGCTCGTCTCAGCCCCTTTTTGCTCTGGACTAAAGCAGCCAGGCATTCACAGGGCCACCAAGCTTCTGCATGGCCTTGAGATACAGGGCAGAGGCATTTTCTGCACTCAGATAAAGGCTATGGACCATTCCCAGTCAGATTTGCCAAGGTTCCCAGTGCCCATGCCATGGCCCCCAGCCCTGCCCATGCTGATCCATCCCCATTGAGTATCTCCCTCCCTCCCCTGCCCTCTCCTGTCTTGCTGTGCCTGTGTGTATTTGGAAATAAGATCTTTCCAGCTGAACTGCAAAATGAAATACAGAGATCACAACTCCTTGAATAGATTTAGTGCACACCCCCCCAACCTCCAGCCCACCCCCCATGCAAATTCCAGGCAATAGTAAAAAAAAAATCCAAACCAGAGGTGAAAAAAATCAAGGTGTTCAGCAGATGAAAGGGGGAGGTTGGGGAAGAGGTGGCGGGGCGGGGGAAGGCACTGCAAAGCACTTTCCTTTCGCCCCCTGGTTCACCACAAGATCTGCAGCTTGACCCCCACTTGCTCAACCCTCTGAGCTCCCAGAGCTGAGACAGCCCAGCTTCATGGGGCTACAAGACAAGAGAAAACAAAGCCCAGCACAAAGCCAAGCCCAGAACCCAGCTGAGATGTGAACATCCGCTGCTGGAGGAGCCAGAGCCCATTTACTGAGATGAAGGCAGAAGTGTCTCCACCCTCACTGCAGATGCCCCGTACTGGCCTTGGGGTCCTCTGCTCTTCTTTTCCTGGAAAAACACAGGATTCCCCTGTACTGCTGCCATGAACAGTTTCTGAAGAAGAGGCTGTGATTTGCCCACAGCAGGAGAAATTGCTCCCATGGGAACAGCATGTTGGTGCATGGAGGGGATTGTTGTGGGGCAGGATGTGCACCATCCTAAGGGACAGGATGGAAGGAAAAAACAGAAGCATCCTGAAAAAATACCCTCACCACAGCAATGCCCCATCCAGGCAGCAGGGCCTGAGGCAATGGGTGAAGAGATTTGGGGGCTCAGAGCACCATTCACAGAGACTGCTGCACTAACATTGGCTGTGCCAGAGAATGGGGTGAACACACACTACTGAAAGGGCAGTCACATGGGCAGCGAGTTATCCCCTACATAAAACAGAGCCCAAGAGGTGGAAACACCCACCTCAGCTAGAGGAAGGACATCCTGCCACAGCTCAGCCACATAGGGATGCTCCAGCTCAGCTTCATGAGAGGAACATGACAGGTCAGCTTGGCCCTTGCTGCCACTGTCCATCTGTTTCCCAAGCTGCTGGCCCTGTGTGCACCACACATGTGTGGGTACAAAGCCCCAGGACACTGAGCACACTGAGCTGTGAAATGCCCTGCACCACCCCCATGGCCAGCATGGTTTTGGGTGCCTGGGGTCAGCTCACATCCACTGGGTCATCAACAGAAGTATCCACGCAGCATCGAGGGCTGAAAGAGAAGAGCTCACCCCTCTCCCCGGGCTCATGGATACCCAAAGTCCTGGGCCAGGGCTACTGAGGGGCAGGCTGAGAGGCCCATCTTATCTCCCCAAGCCATCCTTAACCCCCAAATAACTGCCTAAGGGGCACAAAATCCCAAGGACAGGGAGAAAGGCAGTGGATAAGAGTATGAGACTCCAGCTGTGATCCATCCCAATTCCAGAGCCAAGAAGCTTCACCTGTACCTCTCCTCTGAGTTGAATCAGGCTCCACACCCTCCAACGCTGAGCCAGCCATGGATCATAAACAATAAAGCAATTTATACAAGGCAGAAACCTTCAAGAATTATGCTATATGCTTGCCATATAGTGCAAACACATTCCCCTCCACACGTGGCTAGGTCCTTTGTCAGAGGAATTTGGATTTTTGACCTTAGAAGTCAGGATGAATCTCTGAAGGAACATCAGAGACAGACCTGCACAGTGATCCTGAGCAGATTATGGTCTCAGGGGTATATCCTGAGACATATTTATGGCCCTCCAAAGCAAGATAAGTCAATAATCACATACAGTAGCAGTTACAAGTCAGATATTAATTTAATTCCTTTCCTCCCTCTCTGCCCAGATAAACATTAATTCAATGGAGCATCAGAGGACTCCTTTATTTATCTTTCCTACTGGAGGTTTTTTTCTCCCATTAAGGTAGACTTGCTACAGCCAGGCTATCTAGACATGATGGTTGCCAAATTAAAGACATTTTGCATCCAACACAGGCATGGGGACCACCAGCCCAGACCTGGGATTCATGTTATTAGCAGCTAGCACTGATGTGGAGGCAACTGGTTAAAGAGCAGCCCATCAAACACTTAGAAGCCTCGTTCGCCCACAGCAGAAGGAACATTTTATTCCTACAGACCCTGGAGCCAAGAAGGAGCAGAGACATTTGCTCCTTCCACAGGATCCATACAATCTGGCCCTGGGAGTTGCACACCCACCCACAGCAGAGCTCCCACCACCTTCTCCCCTTCCCAGAGTAGGGCTCTTCCCAAGACTAGTCTCAACTCAGAGTTAAAATGAACTTTACTCATGATTAACATCTTTACTTGCATAGTGTGGCTGGCAGCTTAACACCAAATAAGTGTTTTGGCAGCAGGAGTCACAGGCATGGGGGTGAGCACTGCCCTCCAGAAGGCAGCTTCAGCCTCGACACGGGTTAACAAGCACTTTCTATTTGAATTAACAAATCATTAACAAACCCTCTTTGCCATCTGGGCAGGGGAGGGCTGGGCTGCTCTGGCCACCAGCATCTCGGGAGGGAGCTCAGAGGCCATTAATAATGCAGGAGGAGGGACTGCAAAACCTGACCTGATTAAGGTATGAATCAAAGGAAATCCTGGAGGCATAAAACCTCCCCGGGGGTGGCTGGACAGCAAGGTGGGTGAATCTCTGTGAGATTGCCCAGCTCCACTGCTGCTGGCTGTGGGTTTGCCTTCAGCCCCCAGGGTTAGGGAGCATCTCAAAGCTGGTTCAGTGGATGCACTGGGAGAAACCTCTTGGAAGAGAACCAAATTAGAGATAAATGTAAGGATGCTTTGCACCAGAAACCCAGTAAGTGTGGGGCTAGCACCTGGATTACAGTAAATAAATCCCCTTTTCTTTATAAGCTAGTCTGTGCCAAGCTCCAGCTCTCAGTCATCACCTGTTTAACATTTTGTTCCCATTTTCAGTCCTCTTCTGCTCTCACCCTTGGATTTTGCATCCCGAGAGAGAGAGAGAAAACTGGAATGACACAGGTGACAAGAAAACCCCAACACCAAACAGCTGCCATTGCCTTATGCCTAGGAAACATGCTAAAAATTCCAACCAAAACAACATTTCAGGCATGGAAGCCAAACCAATGGACAATTTCCATCCACTTGTGACTAAACCAAGTCACAGTTTGGGGCTGAGTCACGGGCACATCCCAGTCCCACGTACATGTGCACGGCTGCAGCACCCACCAGGACCTGCCTGGCCATGCCGCACCTCAGGCACGGGATGCTGTTCCTGGCACCCCAAGAGCCCCTTTCCCGTAAGGCACTAACCAGCACCACCGCAGCCAGCACAGAGAGCAAGCCTCAAGGCTTCCCTCAGCAAATATTCAGGCTGAAAAATGTGTTTTTTCCATCTGCTTGAAGCTTCTTTGCTGGGGCTTTGGTAGGAAGCAGATATAAGAGCATCCCAAAGCATGACCAGTCGTTACTTACTCCATTATATAAAACCATGTGAATTTCCTCTTTTTCTGGGTGGGTTTTTTTTTTGTTGTTGTTGTTTGTTTGTTTTTGTTGGGGTTTGTTGTTGTTGTTGTTTTGGGGTTGGTTGGTTTTTGGGAGCTTTTTTGTTGTTGTTTTGGTTTGGTTTTTTGTTTTATTTCTTAGCACCAGGCCAGATTCCTGGGTGAGAGACCAAGGCTGAAGAAAGCCAAAGCCAAATGAACACAGGTTAGGGGAAACCTCTGCATGCATCACCATCCAAAAGGAACATTTCACGTCTAGCTTGCTCAGCAGAGAGCCAAGGCACAGAGGAAGGGAAAGCCACGATCTGGCCTCATAACAAACCCAGAAACACTTAGGCCCCCTAGTTAACTAGGGAATTCAACTCTCTCCAAACCACAGTGAAGCTTCAAAGCCCTCCCAACCTGACTCTGGATGCTCCTTCCACAGTTCCCCATGGACGGCCCCATTCCCTCAGACTCTACTCCCAGCCAGCAAAGCTGCCGGGGGCAAAGGCTCCCCACGGGTCCTCTGCCAAGGGAAAATTATTTCATGATCCAAGTGAAAAAGCCATCAGGGAGGTTAATTTTGGCCTAAAGTTTTGTTCCCTTCCAGCAAAACAGTAGGGAAAAAAAAAGGAGAGTTGAGTAAAACCTGGGCAGGGAACCTGGGGTAATCCAAAACTTGGTCTTTTCAGAATGGGGGTGGGGGGGGGGGGGGGGGGTGGGGTAAATGAAAGAGATTTAAAATAAAAAATGAGAAAGCAGAGTTTTTCAGCACAATGCCAAAGCTTCTGCAGGGGATGCAGGGGGAGAAGAAAGCAGAAAATTTTCTGTGCATCATAAAATCCTGGGCATTTCCAGACTGGCTCCAACAGCCCACATTACTGAACAGGGCAGAGAACATAAAAGCCGATCAAATAGAGAGCAGGGAGTCATAGGAGACATGTCAGCCCCAAGGATGAGTGGCGGCTGGGGTGGTCCAACCCCATGTCTGCCCCTCCTATCCTGGGCGTGGGGGGCTGGGGGGGAGCTGGGATCTCCTCCCCAGCCACCCTGCCCTGGCTCCTGGCCCCAGATGAAAAGCAACCCCATACAGGCCATTCATTTAAGAGCTGGACTCGATGATCTCTGTGTGTCCCTTCCAGCTCAAAATATTATGTGAACTGATACCAAGCAAGTCTCCAGAGACGCTTCTCCACCCCACATGGGAGCAAGCGTTCCGAATGTCCTACAAGGAGCCGAAGCAGAGCTGTCTCCGAGCAGCGTGGGGTCCTCAGGCAGGATGGGGCCACCCCTCCCGGCCGGGGCTCCCCGCGCCGGGATGACATAACCACGAACTGCATGAGGCCGAGCCTTTTGTCTGTGAGCCGGGAGAGAGGGAGGGAAAGCAAGAAAGGAAGAAAGAAAGAAAGAAAACTTCTGGAAGTCATTACGATTCCTTTGCTCCAGTCTCCTTTTTGGCAGACAACTTCCCTCTCCCCTTCCCTCCCCCTCACCCCACCCCAGCCCGCTTCAAAATGCCAGCCTATGATTTTTAAATGAGAAAAAGCTGTGCTGTACTCCAGCACTTGGATAAACTCCTACACAAACTTCCAGATGTGACACAACAGCCTGGAAGGGGGAATTCGCAGAAGAATCTCCTTAAAAAACATATACACACGCAGGGAGCAAAGGAAGCGCCTGGCTGCCGGCACAGCTGGGCAACGGACAGGTCCAGAGATCGCTGGTGAGATGAGATGTCACCTAGATTAGGATTAAACTGCTCCTGGCTCTTGCAGGGAGGCAGGGATTAGAGGAACGCTGGCTGCTGCACCCAGCTCTGGGAAGTGAACACTGCCTGCTGCTCCTGTTGAGCTCCAAAAAGGTTTGTGAACAGCAGGGAAGAGGATTTGCAGTTATTTGTCTCTTGGGAGGAGGGAAATCACCACAGCACCTCTATGCTGCCCTTGCTGAAAGGTGATGGGTTGAGATCATCACGCAGGAGCTGGAGTGAGCCCAGGGAGGTGCCAGCACCTGCCCTGGTAGCACCAGGATGCTCCATCCCCGCCAGGAGGGCCAAAGGGCTGTGGGAGATGCCTCAGTCAGGCATCAGCCAGACAAGCCAGGTTTCTCTTCTCCCCGGGAGCCAAGGAAGGGGCACAGAGAGAGTAGAGGTTTGGCAACAGTGGGAGAAATTCCTTCTGTCTAGGGAGGGGTGGGAGGCATCAGCCGGTGAACTGGGTCAGGCAAGAGAAACAAGCTCAGGTGCCCTGGGATGGATCAGACACAGGTGAAGCAAATGTATTCTGGTTCCTTTGTGGGGTTTTTATATGAAAACGAGATCCATTTCAGGTCTGACCTGTTAAATCAAAGTGTTTTGCTTTGTTAAACTCAGAAGTGAGGCTGGAAAAAATGTATAGAAGTGTAAGGACACCACATGCACTTGCCCCAAAAAACACACACTTTTGATAACAAAAAAATCCCAAAAAACCCCTCCCAAAAAACAAAAAAAAATTAACCCTGCATCACACTGAACTCTTCAAAGAGCAGCATAAGAAGTGTCAGGCTCTCCCCATGAGCTGACATGGCTGATGAGGGGGTGAGAACACCCCAATCTCCCACAAGGTGACAGGCGTTCCACTTGCCCACTGCCCTCACCACAGGCATTCCCATGAGAAGGGGTACTGGGGAGCACTGCTGGGGCTGGGGAGCCCAAACCACAACACAGCTGAGCAGCCTCAGGTCTCACCCCCACCAGGCAGGAGAGTCCTGGCTCTGGTGCAGTCGGGCACACGGGAATGTCCCTCCCTGAAGAGCTGGATCCAGCCAGATCAGCACAGAGTGGTTCCAACACAGACCAGGACACAAAGTGAGCTCAGCAGGGGCTGACTGTGCTCTCAATGGGGCTAGCACTGCCTTCCATGAAGAACTAAGCTCTAGCACAGCAGCTCCAGCCATCCTGTGAGCCAGCCTGGTGCAGATCTCCGCTACACCTCAGCATGAAGCCATGGGGATTCCAGACCCATTCCTGGAGGTCTCTGGGCATCTGCAACTTCCAACAGGAGTTGGGGACACTCAGTCCTCCCCAGGATCCAGCTTTGGTCACCCACCTCTTCCTGTTGGGGAGTGAGCAGAGCCATGTGAGGCAGCTGCTGGAAGAGTCCTCTTTGTTTTATTGCTGACAGAAGGCAGGGCTGGTTTCTGTGACCAGATCAAGATGTTTCTTTGCCAAAGCCATTCCCAAACCCCAAGTCCCAGGGATTGTGCCGCAGAGCAGCCAGGCAGGATAGGAGCACTCCTCCCCGTACCACCCAAACCTCCCCTTCCCAGAGAGGGAATTTGCAGAGCTGCCCTTCACCCTCCAAACCAGGAGCAAAAAACTAGGATTTCAGCCAATGTGGGCATGTCTCCCCAGGAATGGCACCTTCCAGCAGGTTTTTGTAGCGCTCCATTGCCGCGTGCTGCTTTCCAGGCAGCAGCACTCTGCAGGCAGGCAGGCGTGGGGGATGAGGCAGTTTTCAGTACTACAATAGATATCACAGGCCCTTTCAGTTATACTGTTATTTCTCTATTCAGAGCTCTTAATGCCAAGTGGTAGCATCCTCCCCACTTTCTCCATCCTCGCTCTTCAATCACCCTACAACTCTCAAGAAATAGCCTCGTTTCTTGTCTCTGATCAGAGGAGCAGCCTGGCACAGACCTTGATACAGCCTTTCATCTTCCCATCATTCACAGTGCTTTCATTTTATAAGGGAAAATCAAGTAACCAGCTTCCCTCCTTTTTTCTCCCCCTCAGAGACTCCTGCTTCTCCTCTCACAGCCTTGCCAGCACACACAACAGGACACCCTGCATATGCCACAGCCCTTCCCATCTCTGAGCCTGTGGGTCCAGCACTGTGACCACTGAACTTGTCCCTGCTCCTTCTTCCCTCTTGACCCAGGCAGTTCTCACCCAGGGAAGAACCTTCCACCCCAGAGCCACCAGGACTATGCAGGCTGTCATCCACGCTCATCCCCTCAGGTCCTCATGGCTCCCAGAGAGGTTTTCACTCAAAGACCACAACAGAGTAAAGGGAGAAGACAGGTTGGCCATCTGGTGCATGTTTAGAGTTAAAAATCCCAAGGTTTCAGGCTCTGGAAAATTCCTGGATCAGGACAAACTTCATGACCTCTTTCTAGCCCTAAGGGATAGGAGGAGCAGGAGAGCAACACAGTACCCCACATCTCTGCTCCAGAAAGCAAGAGAAAAAGCTTCCTGGTCCAGGCACAGAATGCTCTAGACAGAAACATGGGAGAAAACCCCCAAAAACCACATCAACAGGACTTTGCATCCCTGCTGGATACTCAGCACCTAACAATCACCCTCCCCTAACCTGGCCTGAGGTACCACAGTCACACTAACTGCCTGGACAGGGATATAGAGCAGAATCCCAGGAGTTCCAGCTACACTTCGGGGCTACAAACTGTCCTTCCTGGGCAAGAGTGGGTCCTGCACCTCCTTCTGATGCCCCATCAACAGTAAATTTTATCAGTCAGATTAGAACACCACAAATCTGCCTGGAAAAGCCCCAAGCTCTGCATCTCCACAAGCACAGCTCAAACCAGAGTCCTCCCATCCAGTTTCTGCAGGAGCCAATGCAGAAAGGTAAAATCTACCTGAGAGAGTGGCAGAAGGCAGTGAAAACTCCAAACTCCCCAGACCTGGGGCAGGATTCACCACCCACTCAGCCAAAGCACTGTCACTCCTCTGCAGGGCAGCTGGTGGCAACAAAGACTTCCCAGCAACATGATTACATGGTTTTAACACTGAGGCACAATTCCTAGAAGGTTACAGCCTGAGAAGGGCCACCGCACTAAAGAAAAAAACCCCAAAGTAATAAATATAAACAAGAGCAGGCTCAGCTCCAGCATTGGAGTGGCAGAAAGGCAAAGGGATGAGCAAGACAATGCTCTGCTGAACAACCCAGCAAGTGATGGGACACAGTGCAGGTACCAAAGAAGCTGCTGTGTTCCTCTCATCTGAAGGCTGAACTCCTTTTTTTTTTTTTAATGTGTTGTTTTAAAACAAACTCCCCCAATTCTGGGTCAGTGACCCTGAAAACAAACAGCTGCATGCAGCCACATGACTCAAAGATCCATAGCATCACCCTCATAACCCCAGGACTCCCAGCAAGATTCTTTCTCTGTCAGTAACAAGTGAAAAATTGGTGGCAAAAATCCCAGCTAGTGGGACTGCGCTTAATACTCATCCCTGACTCGCAGTGGTGTTTGCAGGTGCCCACAATACCACTGACTTTCCAAGGACAAAAGTTTATCATCTTCTTTTTGCAGCCACAGAGGAGAAAACATATTTCAAGCCATTACTGGGGTGGGGGATTTTACTGAAAACACTAAAACATGCAGGTGTTAACATCAGATTCAAAATATCATGTCAAAGATTTAAAATGTTTTAAAAATTTTAAAAAACGTAAATACTTGGAAACATATTTAAACCAGCAATCATAAATATTATTAGTCATAGTAGGCAACAAGAACACACTGATTTGCAGCCTGTCGTTAATATTTCTTTCCAAAACAGAAGGCTTCACAAAGTTGTGAGATTTCCTAAGACGTTTACATAAAGGTAGTTTGAACTGCTTAGCTGGTCTGAAAGAGATCTGGAGAGAAGCTGCTGAGAGTATTCATGACTGGGAAGAGAAATATTGGATTTTTCCCTCCTGGAGGACATATTAGGAGAGAAGGCAGCCTGTTTATCAGAGAAATCTTTGCTGAAGCTCAAGTAAAACAATATTCACAACTCCAGTATACCCTCACCAAGCACACTGAGATGTAATCCTTAACAGTTCCTGCATACCAGGAGTGGAGAAGGACTAGCACAGGGTATTCTGGTCCTCTGTACCACGTAACATGTCCTCCGTGCTGCTGCACAGCGTCTCCCCCTCCAGATGTGGGACTGCTGCCTTGACTACTCGCCTGCCTCTTGCCGGCAGCCCAGCACAGACGCGAGAACTTCCCAGGAAGCAGCTGCCTCTCCTGCACCAGCCCTTGCTGGAAGCCTCATTGCTTCACTTTATTTCATTTTGGAGTTTTGTTTCTACAAATAATAAATTAAACTGGAATTTGGGGATGGTAAAATTCCTGGGAATGCTAGAAGCCATGCGGAAGCCATGTGCTGGTTGCAATTCAACTCCAAAGGGAAGCTTTAAAGACACCAAGACTGTGAAAGAAGAAATTTTTCTATTGTTTCCTCTATTTCTTTCCCCCTCCTCCTTTTGAAAGCTTAAACTTGACTAAAGCGGTTCGGCCAGAGCAGAAAGGGAGCTTGGAAGGAGATCAGAAGCTTTTGAGGGGTTGTGGCTCAGCCTAGGATCTGACAAACAGCTGCCCTTGGCCAATGCCCGCCCGGGACCATGACCCCCACCCTGCCCCGACCCGTCCAAGCAAGGAGCATCCCCCGGAGGATTGCCGAGAATGAGCCCTTCGACGGGCCTCAAGCACCCTGAATTATTTAGGGACCCTGGAGCTAGGCAGCAGCAAACCAACCTCCCAAAACCTCCTCCTCCCTCTAGACTGCACCCGTCTCGCAAAACCTCAGGGAAAGGACCAGGGAGCCTAAAATGGGCAAGAAACGGGGTCAAGAAGGAAAAACCGATCCACAAAGCAGGAGACCGGGGTTAGGGTCCCTCAGTGTGTCGGGGGAGCAGGACCAGGGACGGTCGATCCCCGGGGGAGATGGTCCCCAGCAGCTCCCACTCCGAGTCCCTGAAGCCCGCGGTAACCCCGGCATCGCGGCGGGGCGGCCGAGGGAGGGGAGCCCCTCAGGAGGAGAACCCCGCAGGAGGAATGCCCTACAGGAGGGGAGCCCTGCGCCACGACATGGACCGCCGAGCCCCTGCAACTGCCCGGAAAACTTCCCGGGCGAGCAACGGGGAATGGGGGAGCGTCGTCTACCCCGGGGACAGCGGGTGGCGGGTCCTCCCAAACCCCGGCTCCTTCCCCATCATCCGGCGGGCTCCACACAGGAGGTGTTCCCCGCCCTGCCGGCCGCTCCCGGGGGCGTGGGGGCCCCGTGGGGCTTACCTCGCCGCCGAACACCTGCAAAGGATACGGGTTACAGACCAACCGGAGGCACCAGCTCCGCGGCCGGCTCTCCTGGCTCAGGTAGAAAAAGACGACGGGAGCCAGCGCCGGGTAGGGCAGCGCCTCCGCCTCCGAGTCGCCGCTGCCCGCCTCCCTGTCCCCCGGCCCTGGGTGGCCCCCGGCCCCGGACAGGTCATTAAGGCGGATGAAAGTCTTGGCTCTGCCCGGCTCTGGATCCTCCTCGGCCGCTCGCGGTCCACCTTCGTCCATCCTCCGGCCGGCGGCCCCGGGGGAGCCGGGGCGACGCGGGGCGAGCCGGTGGGATGCCTAGAGTGGCGCGGCCATGGCGGGGTAGGGGGGCTGGGGGTTGCGGCAGGGCGGCTTCAGCGCCGGGGTGGCATGGCCGGGCGAGCCACTGCCTCTCCCCCTGCCGCGGCCAGGCCGCCCCCCACGTCCTGCCCTGCTGTCTGCGGGCTCCGTAGCTCCTCCTCGCCGTGCCTTCGGGGGCCCGAGCCGCCTGAGCCGCGGGCAGGGAGGCGGCGGCGGGGCGGCCCCGCTGCCGGTGCTGGCCCCCACCCGGGGGGCGGTCCGCCCTTAGCGGTTCTGCCTGTCCCCTCTGCTCCACAACATCTGCCCGGGGCGATGGGATGCTGCCCGACGCCCCGGTGCAGGGAGGCGGCGGAAGATGCTCCCACGGCGGCCGCACCGAGCCGAGCGCTCCACACAGCTGGATCCCTCACTCCAACTTCAAGTCCCGGCTCCTCCTCCCCCCGCCGCCAATGGGGGCTCGCCCGCGGCCCCCCAGCGCCTCCCCATTGGCTGCCGCGCGTGTCCGTCCGGGGGCACAGCTGGACGGGCAGCGCGGTCCCCGGCGGGGCTGGACGGGGCGCACCCGCCCGGGCACCGGGGCCGGGCAGCCCCTGCCCTGCGGGGTTGCGGGGGGACAACGGGGAGACGAAGCGCCGAGCGATGGGGGCAGGGAAGAGGGAGAAAGCCGCACGCCGCGTTAGGCGGAGGCAACCCCCGGTGGGACACTGCAGCACCGGGAGAGGCAAGAGGGAGAGATGCGGCGGGAATAGACCGCCCCGCCTGGTCTCTCCTGCGGGAGAGAAGAGCGCCAGGAGAGCAAGGCCGGCAGGGCCAAAGTGCCGAGAGGACTGCAGGAGCCGGTATGGAGCCCTCCGGAGTGCTGCCTGAGCCTTGCACGAGATCCTCGCCCTGCTGCGGGTCCCCAGGGGTTGCCTCCTGTCCCGTCCCCGCAGCCTAAGAGCGGAGACCGTGCTACTGGGCTCCGTGCATGTGGGTCACGGCCCGATCTTCCCCCCTTCCCAGTCTCCGGCTGCTCGAGAGTGGTCACCCCGTCCCGAGCCGGTCGCCCCCGGGCTGACTGGGTACACGAGCCCGGCCAGCAGCTCGCAGAGAGGCTCGGCCCCGAGGAGGGGAGGGGGACCTGTCACCCCCCAACCATGGGAGCAGCCGATCCCCCCCCGGTCCCCCCTGTTCGGAGGACGCGGCCGGAGCTCCCTCTGCCGGTGCGAGTCCCGGCCGCGGCCCCGAACGAGGGGCACGGCCCGCTGGGCACTCCCGGCCACTGCCGAGTCAGACCTTCCTCCATCGGGACCCGAGTAAAGGATTTTCTGCCACCACTTGGCATTTTGACATCCCCAGGCTGAGCCAGGACCCTGCTTCTAAATGCTTAGGGGTTTTTTTGGATTTTTTGTTTTGTTTTGTTTTTTTGGTTTTTTTTTTTTTTTATACTTTAGAAACAGCTTTCTCACTCTTCCCCAGTAGCTGCTCCATCATATTTTAATAAATATGAGCATGTCCTTCCCAAAAGCTCCAGCTAGTCCAAAAACACCTGCAAGAACAACAGGCAGATGCTCCTGTCTGACCCAAAATGCCTTCTCTTGGCCAAACCCAGCTGGCCTGGGAGCACACTTGATCTTGGATTCACAGCCTGTGCTGTCCAACCCGAGACAAATCACATTGCTATTGGCAAAACTTGAAGGCCAGCCAGGCTCTGCTGCAGAGCTGTGAGCGACAGTGTCCGGGCAGAGGAGATTCAAATCCCACAGCCCTCTGTGCAAGGCCAGGAGACCCTCCTGCAAGCCCAGAGGGACACTATGCTGTGTGTGACAGCATATGGCATGTGTGACACCAGATGAGTGGAGAACCCATGACAAGCGTGCTAAGGGCAGGGGCCCCCATATTTTCTACAGGTTTCTGAGTGATTCCCCCCTCTGGATGCAGTGTGTGCACGGAAAGGGCAGAGCTTGGCTGTCTTTGGCTTCTCCCTGCCACAGCCAAAGCACATGAGCCAAGAGCGCTCCCTGAGCCCCCAGCCAACCCTCCCACAGTGGGGCATGCACCAGCCCTTGCTCCCTGGCAGAGCACAGCCCAACAGCTCAGCTGTGGTACAAGTGCAATTCCTGGGAAGGTCCACAAACATATTTGCATGTACAAGGTGCAGTCTTAGATCAAGCAATTTCCTCGCTACATATGTACAGCCTGGTCACAGCTGCTTTTGATCCGATTCTCTTTGTATCCCAATAATGTACAGAGAGCCTTTGTGTGTCGGTCTGTTTATTTAAATGGATTTGGAGCAAACATTTTTTTAAAGCTGAAGCTTTGAGCCTCTAACTGGGTTACCAGATTATATGCTGTCTTCATTTTAATTACATTTGGCTCGTTTTGTTTATTGCATACATTTTCAAGAATTATGCTTACCGTGAGAATTGAAAGCATTTTACTTTAGAAGATACCTGCCCTATAAAGGGACCCAACATCACACAGGAGAGACGATGCAAACCTTCCCATCTCCAATAGCATTCTCCCTTCAACTAGGACAGGAAAAAAGGAAGAGGATATACGGTCTAACAAGCCTATATTTAAAGTGAAGCACTCAAGGAGAATCAAGCCTGCACCACCAGCCTAACAGGAGTTTGGCATGAGCTAATACTAAACTAAAAAGATGCTCTTGGTAGGGGAAGAGTAATCTTGGTTGTAGATCTTGGAGGGATGAGAACCCAGAGCCTGGCACAGCCCAGCCAGGATGTTCATTTGCCCACCCCTGTCTCAGGGTGGAAGTCCTTCCCAGCACTGCTCCAGCCCACGGCATCTCCCCAGGCAGCCCTTCCCTTGTGCCCAGGCTAGACCAGGAATTTGTCTTCCTCAAACAACGGGGTTTGTTTGAGAGGGGCGCAGCTTCCAGACAGAAGGGGAGTGATCTGTCAAGGACAGGGAACAGAGCTCCAGCCCAGAGCCTTGATGAGAAGGTTGGAAAGCAGCAAGAAGTGACCCCAGAGACCAGAGCTGCACATTTAGGGATTTGGGATGTAAATGAGTAGAAATTTCAATACAGCATAAGGAACTAATGAGGTCACAGTCACCTCACATGCACAGTCCTGGCCTTCTAATTAGACCAAAGATAGCACAGGAGAGAAGGGATGAGGGTGAGCCAGGGACAGCTTAAATAGTGGCAGGAATTTTAGGGCTGTGGTGGTTTTGGAGGGGCAAGAGGAAGGGGACTCATGCACTGCAACATCAGTTATGCCCTCAACAGCAGTTGTGATGAGCCCCAAATTACTCAGCAGACCCCTGACAGGGACACCTGAGGAGGAGGAGGAAGAGGAAGCAGCCCCGCTTTCATTCCAGCACAGCACTCTAACTCTGCTATTCCACATAATTTAGGAGGTTTTTGGGGGGCGCACAGCCCTGCACTCTCTTCCTTAGCAGTCCTTCTAGGAAAAGCATTGTGAGCAACATTTCACGTCAAGGGGGAGATTTAGCCAAGCTGATGCTCACCAAAAATGGCTCCAGCCCCAGCATGGTAATGGGATTTGGAATCAGCCATACAGGAGCTACTCTGAGCTGCAATAGGGAAAGCCTACATCTGTAACCACTTTGGCAGGAGGAGGATTGAAGACAGCCTCAGCAGAGAGGCTCCAACCCGAGGGGAACCAGTCGCTATTTGTTTTGCTGTTGACACACAGCTGCAGTAGCTGTGGGTGATTTTAATAAGGCAGGACAATATTTCTATCAGTTCTAGGAGCTATAGATGGAACCCATACAATATCCAGCTCAGGGCTGAATGATTAATCACAGCAAGGTCCAAAGCTCTTCTCATGCCTTGGAACCAGATGGAAAACACACATTTTGTTTTGGATGTCACAGTCTGGGGGCAGAGCAGGCCTCCCACAACCAATTCACAGATTCAAGTGCTGTGGAAGAGCACTTTGAGAGCGGCAAATCTGCTCTGTTCCTGCTCTCCCACCCCACCAGTGACAGCCAGTTCTGTAGGATCAGAGTCCTTGCTGTGCAAAGGGGCTCCTGGCTGCCCTGTTAGTGAACTGACTCCCAGAGAAACACCATTCACACTATTTGAGCTGACACAGCTACAGCAGAGACATTCCCCAAACCCAGCCTCACACACACCCTTCTTCCCTGCCCTCTTCAAACCCAGCCTCACACATACCCTTCTTCCCTGCCCTCCCTGTTCCAGTGACCTGGCTGCTCCTCCCAGCCCCAGCCCTGACATAGCCCTGCTGGGATGCTCCTATCCTCAGTACCTACAGCTCAAAGAATACTATGGACAGCAGTGGAGGATCTGGGAGGAGCAACAGACCAGCCTCACGTTCCAAACAGCACAAACTAGCACCTTAACTCCTCATAATCCCATCCAAACATCTGATTTTCCCCAAGAGGTCCTTTTGCCAATTCCATCTGTCATCATCCAGACACTTTTGTGCTCTTCCCAGTTATCCCATCAATGCCATGGTCTTCGCAGTCTGGTGCTGTATCCCCAAACACCAGGGGCTGGGTACTGGCACCAGGAACCACCATGGAGGGTTTGGGAGAAACTTAATGAAACCAACTGCTAGAGGCCATAAGCAGGGCTTCATCTTTCATTTTTTTCCTCTTTAATAGATGGGTTTATTGTCTCTCTCAGTCTTTATTAAGTGAAGACCCAGACAAGTAGGAAGGAATATATACCATGGCATAAAGTACCACCACTGTGCAAGGGGATGTCCGTGACCGGCGCAATCCACTTGGTGTGCATGAAGGAATTAATAATTTAGGCTGGGGAATGCTTATTGTTGGCGGATGACCAGCACTTTCCTACATGATCAATGTTTGCACCTTGACTTCTTGGTACACAATCAATCCATGCCTGAGCACAGCCCAAGTTTTGGGAACTGCTTTGTGTGCTAGGGTTGAGCCACTTGAGGCTGTAGCACTGATGTGGCTCATTCTCCTGAGAAAGCAAGGAGTTGACCCGAGCCCATGTTTCAGCTCTAGGGCTGAGAACATAATTTATAATAAAAATATCTTTGCCCCTGCTATCCTTAAAAAAATGTACATTTCCCTTCAGAACCTCTATTACCTCCAGAAAACATGAAGAGGAGAGGGAAGTACCCTTTCAAGGCTATTCTGTCTGGGCTCATTGGGTGTCTTAGTGGCTGCATCCTGGCTCTGACCATCATACGGCACAAAAACAGAAACACTCCACACCCCCCAAGACAGCACAGAAGGACCCAGCACTACACTGGATATTGTCCCTGTTAACTATCCTCTCACATTTACCATGGCTTCCTCCCTCCAGAAGGAAAATAAACTCTGCTGAACCCAGCACAGATCAAGGCAGGTCCCTGTCTGAAGCCCTAGAGAGGCTCTGCCTTGCTCTCCGTCTGGACATGGAGCCTCAGCCCAGCTTCTGGCTTTCTCTCAGTGATGCTCTGGTAACCCAGCTCTGAGGGATGAGGTTTTGGAGGAGCAAGCCCTGACCTGACACCCAGGCTCACCCCACTGAGCACATGCCATGAGCCAGTCTTCCCCATTCCAGCCTCATGCTACCTCAGGTCCCTCTCCATTATGCAGTGCCAGGGGGCAGAGCACACCCCCAAGCCTCCAACCATAGAGTTATAGAGCATTTTAGACTGGAAAAGCCCTCTAGGATCAGCAAATCCAACCATTAATTCAGCATGGCCAAGCCCAACATTAAACAATATTTGTAAGCATCACATGCACACACCTTTTAAATCCCTCCAGGGATGATGATTCCACCAGTTTCCTGGGCAGCCTGTTCCAATGCCTGACCACCCTTTCTTTCAGTGAAGAGACTTTTCCTAATATCCAATCTAAACCTCCCTTGACACAACTTGTGGCCATTTCCTCATATCCTCTTGCTGTTACCCAGGAGAAGTGACCAATCCCCACCTGGCTACGACCTCCTTCCAGTTGTAGTGAGCGATAAGGTCCTGCTTGAGCCTCCTTTCCTCCAGCATAAACACCCCCAGCTCCCTCAGCTGCTCCTCATAAGACTTGTGCTCTAAATCATCCCTCAACCTCCTCAAATCTGCATTTCTTGCTTTTTTTCTCCCAAGTTCTTTGGCTTTCATTGAGTTCCCACTAAGCAGGAGCACAGGGCATGAGCAGTGCACCAACCCTGCTGCTATCAGCAACTCCCTCTCCAAGTGAATCTTCAAATCTTTCTATCAGGAAGAGACAGGAGGGAAACTAGATGCTTATTGCCAGGTCCCAGATCCCCAAGCTCTGCTGCTGCCAGCTCTGCTGAGCACCAGGATGCCAGCGAGCACCTGCCAGAGCACCTCCAGAGAGCACCCGCCTTGGCCCCAGCACTGATAAAAGCACTTCCAGCACCCCAGAGAGCTCAGGAAGGCATCCCCAGAGATAAGAATGGCCTTAGAAAGGAAGGTTATAAGGTGCCAAAAAGGTAAAAGAACTGAGGGTCAGGCAAGGGGAAGGGCAGAGGCAGGGGAACATCTGAGAGTCAGGCAAGGGAACCGGTTGTGGAGCTCAGCCTTGGGCTCAGCAGGGATCGGGACACTAAGATCTCACTCAGCATGTGCAGGTTGGCAAGAAAAGAAACCTTCTGAAAGGTTGGCAAGAAAAGAAACCTTCTGAACAACAGCAGCACACCCAGAAGTCACTGCCCTGCCCTCACAGCAGCTCCAAGCTCAAGAAAAGCCCCTTGTCTCCATCAAAGATTCCACAGTAGCCAGAGGAAGCCAAAGGCATCATCAACCCCTCTCTACTGGCCCAAGAGGCACAAGAGCAAGAGGTCTCAGCACAATAATTCTGCTTGAGCTCCTACCTGAGTGCTCAGGAGCTCCAGCCAGAGAACACCTTCACCCCAAAGCTACACGAAACACCCTCCTGCCCCTGGGTCTGGCGAGGAAGAGGCAGGAGGTGGAGCTGTGATGGCACTTGCTGAGCAATTGAGCAAATTGCTAATTGAGAAAAGGCGGGCATGGGAGGGGGAGAGAGTAGGGAGAGGTTAGTAGTTCTTAGAGTTGGTGGACAGGTACGAGAAAAACAGGTCTTGGCCCATATTAAAAAAAAACCCTGAAAATTTTCCCTAGTGAAGGTTGTTTCCTGTTGCTTCTCCCACCACAGAACAGCTGAGCCCTGATGCTTTCGGATTTTAGCTTTTATATTTTTCAAATCTTGTACTGCTTTAGTGTATAGCTCTAAACACCATATAGAGTGTTAGTCACTGTCTTCACATTTTGGTCAGACAAAACAATTCCTCTAGGCCTGAAACTCAAGCACACCCTACTGCCCCAGGCCCAGAAAAGTATAAACAGAAGTGAGTTCAGGGGGAAGAGCAAACTGGGGGAATACGACTTCATTACCCAAAGCTGAATTGGAGGATTAACCCTTGATATGCAAATGGACCAAACTTACAATTGCCTGAAAAACTCATGACCATTGTCCATCTTGGGTGTAGCCTCAGAGGTTTCTGACTGCCCAAAGTGTACCTATTGAAGGCGTTTATTAAATATCTACTGTCATTCTCTCAGTCTTGGCTAGCCTCTTTTTTAGGTAGCCACTCCAAGGCATCAGCCCCACCTCATGCAGGTCTAAATCATTAAACCCCTGTGCTAGGGCTGTGCTGCTGGGGGAAGGGGGTCACATCCCTCCCCAAAGAGGCCAACGCTGTCCCCTAACTCCCAGCTCTGGATGGCAGGTCAGGTGAGCACCGCCCCCCCCCCCCCCCACCACCTCTTCCCCAGTTCTAAAACAGTAGCTTCCCTCTCCAGCTGGGGAGAAAATTACCCAAATGGCTTTAAAATAAATGAATATTAAATGAGCATGTGGCACTTATAACAGTGACCGACTGACACGGGACAAATATCTCCCTTTCTCTGAGGAGCAGAGAATAGCTAGGACAGGGCTATGGAAAAATCTATCCCTAGGGGAGCCAGGAGGAGAGGGGTGAGGGTAAGAGGGTTAGTGGGGCTTTAACCTGGCATCTCTGGAGGTCGAGAGCCAGGTCGGGGCCAAGCCAGCAGGGTGCTGGGTCGTGAGCAAGAGCTAGTGCCCTCCACCCCACTGAACATCTCATCCCAGCGAGTGCTGCCCCAAGCTGGCAGTTGCAGGCTGGAACCTCTGGGATGGCTGGGATGGCAGGTCTTTCCTCCAGGGAGGGGGTTCTGTACCTACAAATGATCTTGGTCATTAACTGGAGGCACCCTGAGTGCCACTGGCCCTTACACACCCCAAACTTTGCTCCTTCACTGCTTAACCCCTGTCAATTTTATTCATATTCCAGTTCACCTGTGAGAACTCTTGATGTGAAAATCAGGGTTTTTTTACTCCTTCTGATTTTTTTTTCATATAAGGCCTCTGCTGGGAAATCTTTGTAATTAATATCCCTTTAAAATAAAATATAATTAAAAATAATGTGGAACATGACAAAGCCTGCCAACAGCTCGCAGTGGGGGTGGCTGATGGGGGGCAGTGCACCTGAGTGGCTGCAGACACAGGTGCCCAGGTTGGGGTACTGCAATACGCTGGAGTGGGGTCATCCTGGTCTCACTTCACCCTAAAGCAACTTCTACATCACCAAGAGTACTTGGACTTCTCTGTCCCACCTGTGGGGACATTGGGGTCCTTCTCATCACCCTCCTGTGGGAGATGAAGCATGGGTGGCTCTGCTGGGACAAGATGCTAAACAAAGTGCTGGGGCAAGCAGAGGCCAAATCCCACCCTGCAATGGGTCCATACAGACCCAGGGAGCCTTCCTGGACAGAGAAGTCTGATTTTGACACTGTTAGAAAGCCAGGCATGGAGAACTGGCATGTTGAACCCCCACTGAAGCCTGTGCTCCCCAGCCACCCTCTTGCAGGAGCTGAGCACTGCAGAAGCATGGAAGTGAGGACTGACTCATTTAAATTTAATGTTGGTGAGATCTTCCTCCACCTTCCAGCAGAGAGCAGATGCTCTCGCTTCACATGGGCAAGGCATCTCTAAATCACTTCCCCAGCAGTGATGTGTATGGTGAGGTCATTGTTTATAAGTTAATAGTTACTATTTCATAGGCGAATGTGAAATTTTTCCCTTTTAAAGATACATTGAGATGGAGTCTGGGCTTCTGCTACTGAAAATATCCTGTTGGTCCCATCATTAGCCTCCTTTCAAGATCAAGGCTGCTTTCTTCATGGCACATAATTAAAAGAGCACTTCAAATTTTCAGCAGCTTCACAGCATCCTCAGGATGCACGGGAACCCAGGCAACAGAGGCAATGCCCCCAAAGCCATGTCGGGCATGGGGACATGCAAGAAGCATGGGATGTGGTGTGAGAAGTGGCAGAGCAGCACGGTAACCCCGGCAAGCCCCGGGAGTGAGCCACGTGCCTGCAGCTCCATGTGGTCCCTCCTCTGAGCCAGCTCCTTGCCGTGATGGTGGGGAGGTGCTGGTGGCACCTGGGGTGCTTTTAGCCACTTCCACGTGCTTTAGCTGGATCACACTGCCTGTCTATGGCCTCTCCCTGGCATGAATCATCATTGCCTTAGTGAATCCACAGGAGCACAGCAGCTTTGCCGCTGGGGTTAACCCTGTGAGGGGGAGCACTTGGTTTGGGGCTGCCCAGCCCTTGCTGAGCACACACAGAAAGAGCCAACAGGGACAAAATGAGATTCTCAGGTGCAGGAGCTGTGTGGTCTGGTGGGGCAGGGCTGTCAGCGTGGAAGAAGGACAGAGCTGGTGGGATCCAACTGCCCTGTAGGGTGCAGGGAACACAAGGGAATGTGGTGCTGAGAAGCTCCACACCACCAGGGCGGTCCAGCACCAGCCCCATGCCACTTCTCATGCTCTGCACACTGGTACCAGACCAGTATGTCCCCGCATCCTCCCTTTCCCTGGGGTAACGAGTGGGTTTGGAGATTCCAAGGCATCACAGCCCCAGCCTTTCCCATGGGAGCTCTCCAAGGAACAGCCTGAGTCTTCACACCACCCAGGGATGGGGCAAAGCACTAGCAGGTGCCCCACACCAACCTCCCAGCAGCCCCACAGCAAAACACAGGACATCAACAGGATCAAAGCCTCTCTCTGCCTCCTGAGAGTTGTTGCAGTGGAAAGCCTGGACACAACTATGTCTCAAGTGGCTTCATCTCCCCCAGCACAGCCCTGGCAAGCCCCCGCACACCTGACCTGCCTACAGCATTCAATCACCCTCAGCAAGTCCCAAGACCTTCCCCAAGATCTACCTTCCCACAGTACCCAGGTCCTCTTTTCTTAGGACAGACACAGCTCACCCTCATGGGGACCAGCTACTACCGAAAAAATCACCCAGGGTTTCCCCCTACCATGGGCCTGATGCATTTCACCACCTGAGTGTCCAGTTGTGACAGCCCTGACCCGGCCCCAGCATGGATCAGTGATGCTTTAGTCCACATCCCCACTCAAGTAGCAGCACAGTGGAGACACGATCCTGGCTTTATTTCAGCCCAGTTGGGTCCTGGCCCTCCAGGACCAGATCTCTCCCAGCCCTGGAGCTGCCCCTGCCCTTCTCCTGCCCCAGTTCCTGCCCATAATAGTGTGAGCAGACACAGAGCATTTGCACGCACGCACAGAGGAGCCAGCAATGAAAGGGAACATATTAATGCTCCCCTAACCAAGAGAGAGGAGTTAATGACATCAAACTGGTCTGTTGTTGTTGGTTTTGATTATAATTTTTTAAGCTCTGGCTTCTATCTGTCATTACTGTTATATTGCATAACCAGGGAGAAATCTGAATGAAGTTAATACCTGCAGAGTGCAGTGCAGAATATTCATGTACTGTGAACCAGAATGAGGCAAATGTGAATCTTTATTACCAGTGGAGGTTGTTAAATATTTTATTTTCTGTTTGAGACATGCTGTGACACATGAAACTCAATTAGAATATAACTAAATCCCACTCTAAATTATAGATAAATGACAACAAATGAAGGGGAACAGCCTGAGCGCCCCAGTGCACAGCCTGGGGGAAGAAGGGGGACAGCTTTGAGAGGAGGACAGCCCCCTCAAGACACCTTCATCCCAGCCAGCAAGCAACAACACAGCAATGTGTTTCCTCTGCAGGGCTGATTTTTGCCCTATGACATCCTGAGGGAGACCCTCAGGGAAGCAGGATGGATCCCAGTCCTCTGCTAACCAGCTCATGCATTCACCTGAAACAGCCCCAGACTTCCCCCTCCCAATGCACCATAAGAACTCCTGAGGCCCCCGTGCCTCAGCTATGTTTCCTTAAATCTGACTGTGTCTGGTAATAAAAACCACAGTAAAAAAAAGGACAGATGTTAATGAAAAATATGTATCAAGGGCCAAAGGCTGCACTGGTGCCATGTTACAGAAATGCTGGGATTTTCTATCCCTTGGCTCATCAAAACCAAGCTAAGGACATGGTCAGGGATGGAAAATTAGGGGCTGAAAGGCCTTTGGGGTTAATTCTGTAATTGTTTGTTCTGGGAGATGCTCATCATCACTGGAGAGGTTGCATGGACTGAGTTTTAAGTGGCTGCTGCTGGGATCAAGCAGAGCCTCTGAGCAATATCCACAGAGATATTGCTGTGGGTGGACAGAACACACAGGCAGACAGGCATTCTCTGAACCCAGACAGGCATTTTCTCCCTGACCCTGCCAAAGTTCCCAGGCTGCTGGGATTCCCCTTTGGTGGCCTTGTAAGAGTATCCAGCAGAAGGATCCCATCATGTTGCCGTGGAGATAGGGCTCAGGAGGAGCCTGGGTGCTACACTCCTCTGGTGGGGGGGCGGCAGGACCCCCACTGCAGTGCAGCCCTTCCCCTTGGCTGTCCTGAGAGATAGAAGCAATTTAGGGACTTCATTAGTGCCACAAGGATCTCATCCAGAAACAGGGGAAGGATCTGTGGTGGTGATCAAAGCCAAGGCCCTTCATTAGTGGCAGTATGCAGGACCTTCATCAGCATGTGATGGGGGAGCCAAGAGCAGTATGGCAGACAGGAGGACTGGGAGGTGGTGTGGAGAGAGAACAGCACCTTCCTCGAGGGTTTTTTTTGCCTGTGATTCTCAGATCTGCAAGCCTCAAAGGACACCAGGCCCTTGCAGTCCCCTCCACCCCACTCCCTCTGAGGGCTCTGCCAAAGCACTGTGGTCACAGAGATGGAGACACTGAACCTCTGCCCTGCACTGACCTGGGTTAACTCAGCCATGCTCAGTGCTTTCCCTCCCTGGGGTGTGTTTCCAGCCTAATTGTCTCCTAATTTTGCCTCTTGTCTCCTTTTGCTCTGCCTCACTGCCTCTGCCTGCCTACTCCCAGCACAGGGTTCTCCTCCTCCTCCTCATCCCGCCTCCCAGACTGGGCCCGCCCTGAGCTCCTCGCCAGTACTGGCCACAGAAAGCAAAGCAAGAACCCTTCCCTGGCCAGAGTTTAGCCCCTGGTCAAGCCTGCCCATGGGCTGAAGGGTTTCCAAACGCTATGGGGACACCTACTCTTGCCAGGGCACATCCCATCCCCATGGGTTTGCTCCACTTATGCTCAGGCTGCAGCTTCACACTACAGCCAGGACCCCTCCAGCACTTCTGTCTTTGTAGACTCCTTCTAAATTAGATTCTTCTACCCTTGACAACCCCCTAGGAGATGGGAAATAACCTTATCTCCATCTTTTTCCCTTTTAATTTCTATTTGTTCACCAAAACATAGATTTCCTTTCTTTTCTGGGAGATAAACACACCTGTTCTGGCTGCATCCCAGAGACAGCACATCCCCAGCACATGGTGGGGGTAGCAGCTCCCACAGCCCTCAGCAGTTAATGGAGACCTCATTTACAGCCACTAAATCATGAGTTTTAAAGCACAAGATGGTGAGGAAGAGGAGCCAAGAGGGGTAGAAATCTGGGTGCTGTTAGCACCCTGAGCAGGCTCCCAGGAGTGACAAGAGGATCGCACAAGAGAGCAGGATCCAGTCCAAAGGCAAGACCTGAGAACTGCTCATGCAGCCGCAGAGGGACAGGGATCCCTTGCTCCACCCCATCCCTGCTGAGAGGCCATGCCACTGTCATCTGACCATAGAATCAGGGCTGACATCAGTGCCACTGCGCCCAGCACCATCCAGGGCCCTGTGAGTTATTTGGGCTGCAGTGGCCATTTTTATGGGCTGATATAAATATTCATGGACTGTCTGCTATGAAAAAGGACCCTGCCTCGTGCCCTGCTGCCAGGCCAGGAGGCAACACGAGGGAGACAGACCAAGCCCTCACTGGTGGCCACAGGAGCACAGAAACCCCAGAGGTCACTGGGACATCCCCAGTTTCCATCCCGCTGTGAGGATGCCTGGTTGGTGCACACCTTGCAGGTGGCCCGAGCCAGCTCGTATCCAAATTGTGGTTGAGCATCAAACCAGTGGCCCGGTGGCCGTGAGGTCCCCAGGAGTGTGGGGTCGAGCGCACCGGCACTGGCACCGGCGGGGCCCGGCTGTCACAGCCGCGCCTCGGATCCCGCAGAGCCGCAGCTCGCACCTGCCACGGCGGCCTCCGTTCTTCTGAGCTGCCTAGACCCGATGAAAGCCTTGTGCTGAGTCGCAGTTCTGCCGTGCTGGTCTGCAGCGCCCCGGGGACCGCGTGCCACCCGTTCCCATGTCCCCACCGCTCCCTCCCAGCCCCGCATCACTCAGGCAGCACTGCTGCCCCAGCCCCAAAAGCGTCATCCCGCAGGGATGTGCAGCCCAATTTCTGCATACCCATTGATTCTTCCTTTATACTCTTCACCCTGTATCGATCCAGTTTAGCTTCTGTGACTCAAACTAAATTAGCTGCCGTTAATCCATGGACAATTGCAGCGAGCCCAGCTCTGCCTGTCCCAGATTCGTGGGTGTCAGGGACAGGGAGGAGAGTGGTGGGTCACACAGAGACATTCAGGTTTCTTCTCTGTGGGTAAAAACCCCAAACAAGCCAGCAGGCATCAGCCCAGAGGCACCAGGGAAGTTGTCTCAGGACATCCATGCTGCAGCCAGAAACTATGGCTGGGAGCTGCTATTCCAGCAGGAGATTTGCCCCTAAAACCCAGGCATTGCCTTCCAGCTCTGGATTTCCCCAAGCCTCAGAATTCCTGTGGGTTTTAGTCTCAGGTGATACCATGAAATATTGCTACTTTCTCCAGCCAGGCTGCAGCACACAAGGAGTTAACTCCAAATTCCACCCAGCCACAGGGAGAGGAGCAGCCTCAGCCCTCCTGGAGTCTTGCATAAAACCTCAGATGGAAAGCAGAGCCTGTTCCCCTTTGATTAGCAGCCCAGGCTCCCTGGGAGCCCTCAGCATCTCTTGCCTCTAATTTAGCAGCTCACAAAGCACTGAAGGCAGTGGAGATGTCACTGTCACCTCACCTGGACTGACAGCCTGGCACAGCACCTGAGGATAACCCCACACTGATGGCAAGGCCATCCCTCCACTGCAGTTCTGATTCCTTTGAACACCCCCAAAAACCCCTCCTACCCAGGCACCCACAAGCCTGCACCTTCCGCCCTGGACATCCTCCTCTGACCTTTTGTAAAGCCTCCAAAATAAACATTAAATTCTGATTTAATGCAACAGTTACCACAGTCAGTAAATACCAAAACTGTAATAAAGGAGGATTAATGGCCATGTGCACCCCTGCCCTGGCCTGCAATGGCCAAGTGTCCATTGCATAACCCTTAATTGGTGCTGATGGCCTCCTGCTATGTCACAGGGCCTTCAGCCATCTCTCCCCACCCTGCCCTGCCTTCCCAGATGTGGCCAAGGTTGGCAGTCCCTTGAGAAATGGGTGGGATTGCTGCAGCTGCCAGGCAGGAATGGG
This sequence comes from Motacilla alba alba, assembly GCF_015832195.1. Classification (NCBI taxonomy): domain Eukaryota; kingdom Metazoa; phylum Chordata; class Aves; order Passeriformes; family Motacillidae; genus Motacilla; species Motacilla alba. The sequence continues at coordinate 519,480 of NC_052033.1, forward strand.
AGATTTCCAAGTGGTAAACTGCTTCTAAACATTGGCCTGTGGGTGCAGAGCCTGTTCAGAGCAGCTGAGCATTACATGGGGATGACAGTCCCCAAAATACCTTGGGCAGTGCACCTGCAAAGGCAGCCAGCCTGGGGAGAGCTGAGTTCCTGTGCACAGCTCTGGAGCACACAGGGGCTCTGGGAGTGACCAGGCAGAGTACATACGCCAGGGTCATGCAGAGGTGGTGTAGGGTTTGAATAGAAATGGCCAGGACACGCTTTTGTGGGAGGGGAAACTAAAGCAGCAGCTGAGCCACAGTGGACACCCCCACAGAGTCCCCACAGCACAGCCTGGCTGTGTCCACTTGGTCTGTGGCACCAATCTGCATAGAGGGTCAGTTTAAAAAGAAAGAAGTATGTTTTGAGCAAGTGTCAGCCAGCCTCAGCTGCAAATTCACTTGTCAGGAACACTGGAATTACCTGGAGCTGGATGGTGTGAACATCTCTGCAAGGCAAATGCTGAGGCAGGGAAGGGTAGTAGGAGCTGCTGAGCCCCCCAGCCCCCTCCACTGCCTGCAGATGCTCCATGGGATGCCAGAGGAGGGTTGGTGCAACCCAACATGTTGCAACCCCCACCCACATCCTGCTGCAAGGGGACCACAGCAAGCATCCCAAATTACCCAGGAGAAGCTGGAACTCAGGGGATTCACCATGGCAGCTTGCTGGCTGCAAATTCTCTCTGAGTGAGTACTGGAGTAACTAGGCTCAGGAGTACAGGATTAGCTTTGGAGGGACTCCTCATACCAGCCCACATCTCCTGCCCCCTTGCACCTGCCTGTCATAGGTTCCCCTGATATTTTGGGGCATTATGAAGCCTTTCAATCACTTTCAGAGCAAACACTGAGCAGCACTTCCAAACCTCCTCCTGCAGCAGCCCCCAGCTACCAAAACCTGCCCGTTCATGCCCAAAATAACCCTCAGGCAGAAGCTAATTGTCCACTCAGGCACAAGCAGATCAGTGCTCAGGCACTACTTGGCCACCCAAGTGTGCGGCAATGGGGTGCTCAGCTGTGCCAGACGTGGGTGCTCATGAATGAATTAACCATGTGCTCTGCTTAAGAAACCTCATTATTTTGCCCAATGTACCTTCTCAAAGGATTTGCAAATTGCACCCCCACATATGTTTCAGAGGAGGGTATTGACACTGGAGCAGGATCCAGGATTAGGATACCCTTCTCCATTCCCCTTCTCCCACAGATGCAACATCCCCACAATAAACAGCTTTCAAAGCCCATCTCCCATTGATGTCACTTCAATGCCACAGGAGATAAAAGCTGAGAGATCCAAAACCAGTGCTGGATTTTCCAGGGAATATTAATTAGAGGGAAAGCCTCATTAGTGCAGCAAGGGTGGCTGCTTATGCTACCTCCCCCTCACCCCCATGTGTCCCAGATCCCCCAAAGGGACATTGTGGGTGTCAGACCTCCCATCTGCCTTGGTGGTCTGAGCAATGGGGTGCCCTGCATACTCCCTAATGTAAGTTTTAAATGTTAGAGCAGGTGTTTTAAAAAAGATGCCAAGGGAAAACCTGTTTCTCTCCATCCACGGCTACTGGGGCTCCCAGGTGAGCCCAGAGCCCTGAGCAGAAGGAAGTCCCCCTGTGCCATCTGCGGCAGCCTGGTGGCAAACCCAAGTGTTGGTAGGGAAAAAGCAGCACATCAGTTATCTGATGTGTTTTTGGAGAGCTTTTTTGACAGCTCTGCAGCTGGAGAGGAGCAGGGGAGCGCAGGATGCTGCCTCCAGCCACCCTGAGCCTCTGCACTGGTGAAGTAAGCCTCTGCATCTGCCACCAAAGGGAATGCGGGAAGGGATCAGGAAAATAGACACTGGGAAGTGGCACAGGACTCCTGAGCCCAGAGATCCAGAGCTCCATCATCCTCCTGAGGGCCTAGATAGGCTGGGCAGCACCCACCAGCCCTGTCTCCTGGTAACTGCCCCAGAAAACAACCCTTGCAGCAAAACAGCATTTGCCATGAACTCAGAAGGCTGGTGACAGGAAAGGACAGGAAGCACCACAGGGAGGGTTTAACCACTGTAGCCACCAATGAGGAGCAGCATCCCTGGGTGCCCCAGCACCGAGCCTGGCCAAGGGGTACCAAGGGGTCCAGTAGGAGAGCTGCAGTAGAACTCAAGCAAAGCCACCTGCTGCTAAGGCCATAAAGCCCAGGGGTGGCTTCAGGGACAGGAAGAGTGTGGGAAGCATAGGACATGGCCACTAGCACCCAGGGACAGCAGCAAGACAAAGGCACTGGGAGGACAGAGGTGCCACAACAACAGTTAATCATCACAAAGAATTCTCATTCTTTTTTGTTTTGTTTTGTTTTACTGAGGGGTGAAGCCAATTCATCCTGACAGAGGTTCACAGCACAGCTCTGCCTGGGGGCTGCTCACAGAGACACCAACAAGCAACACAGTATGGAAGGAAAGCATCCTGTGTCTGTGCCACAAGGGGCTGGTGGGCACCAAAATGTCACCCTAACCCCATGCCACCTCGGGGACAACTGCCATTGTGGCATCTATGCGGACTTACCCACAGGCACTCGGCACCAGCCCTGCTCTCCAAGGATGCTCTCCTGGCAGACACAAACCAACTCACTCTGAGCACTTCTGAGGACGGGTGTCAAATCAATCCCCACAGCAGAGATACCAAGTTAAAAAAAATGGCAAAAAAACCCAGAAGAAAGTAGGCGGACATCTGCCAAACCAGCAATTTTCAGCTGGATTTCCAGAAACACTTCAGGCTTTTAAAACCTAAAAGAGGAGAGAAAACAAAACCCCTCCACTCAGATGAAGTGCAAAATTCCGATTTGACTTCAAAGGCATTTCTCCTGGCTAGTTACTCCCAAATCCTGGCACAACCCACTAGAAAGCCAGTGGGCAGTGCCATTTTGCTGCCAGATGACAGCACCCAGCCAGCTGGGGTATGAGATACCGTGCTGGGGGAGCCCAGGGTGTCAGGGGAACGCTGAAAACCTGGTACTCACCCATTTGGAAGCAGAGAGGACAAGGAGGGAAGGAGGGGAGGAAAGTGAGAATAAACTTTACATCAGTTGTAATCAGCAGGTTTTTTCCATGCACTATATATTCAGTTAATGTATGTAACAATCTCCTCTGTAACGGAAAAATACCACAGCTGTTGTAGTCAGTAACACTTTTAAGAACACTTGACTCCCAAGTCATCCAGGTGCTTTTGACAGTGTTACCCTGGGTTGCTATAGAAACACTAACAGTTTTCCCATCTGACTTCTCCATTAACACTGGGATTTATATTTAACTTGTTTTCCTCAGCAAGAAGAGACGAGAAGCAAGCATGAATACAGCAGCAGGAGATGCTCCTCCATGAGTGTCTCCGGGACATACCAAAAACAGGACCCAAGACAACAGTCAGTTGTGCTGAGACACTGTTGAAGCAACAGTGCAAGCAGACCCCAACCTGCTGCAGGTGGGGAAGGGCACAGCCCCACTGCACTGCTAGGAACCATCTGGGACGGTGCTCAGGTTGCCTCTATTATGGGGCTCTTCCATGTTCCCGTGCCAGTCTGTCCCACTCTTGCCTTCCCACAGGCAGCAGGACTGAGGGGCTCACGGGCTGAGCATCCCACGCAGCTCCTGGACAGAGGTGACAGGCAGGGAGCAGGTGAAGTTGCTGCAGATATAGGCAGTGGCTTTCCCATCCTTCCTCTCCAGGGATGCAAGAAAAGGCAGCTGGCGGTAGAGGAACCCAGCGCTGTTTCCATCTGCGACCATCAGCACCTGCCCAGAGAAGGAGCTGTGAGAGCCAGAGAGCACAGGCAGTGCCAGCCAGCTGGTCCTTCCTGCCCACTGACATGCTAAGGGTTGGCACAAAATGGGGAGGGGATGGGGAGCTGAAGGGATCCACTCCAGCCCTCTGCTAGGGTCCCACAGTGGTCACATCCCTATAAGGCCAGTGCAGGAAAAAGCATGATGGAGATGTGGCAGCTTAACCACACCGGACACTTGGCAGCCAGGATGAAGTACAGGGATCAGCACATCCCAGCCTAGCCAGCTCCTTGGGGACACCTACCCAGCCAAAGAACAGCCCCAGAAACAGCTGCAGCATTACCCCATCCGACCTGCAGCCCAGTTCCTCCTGCCCTACCCACGCTTCCCAGAAAAACTCAGGCAGCAATGAGCAAAGGGTCAGGGGCTCTCCCGGCTGACACAGCAGCATCAACCAGAGGTGATGACTGGGCTGCCAGGATAATTAGCTTTTCTGAAAGGGAAAATGTTTGTTAAAGCCTCAGGGCTTACAGGCTAATCAGGAGAAAGGCCAGGAGCTGGCAGCGAGCCTCACACTGACACAGATGCAAAGGGTGAGCAAAATGCTGTCCCTTCCCAAGGCACAGAGGGAACATCCTGCTGCTGGAGCACACAGTTCTCCCTTGCCCGCCCCAATCCAAGGCCTCCATGTGTCTGCTGAGCATGGACACACTCGCAACATGTCCCTACTACTCACGCCAATGCCACCAAGGGATGCTGACACCAACTGCTGCCTCTCACAGCACACACATCTTCCACTATGGCACTGCTCACCTGGCACACAGCATCCTCTACACCAGAACCAGCAGAAGACCCAGCACTGACATCCAGAGACACCCACACAGACTCACTCATGCCTAGCAGGGGCTGCCCACACCCTTGTGTCCCCAGGGGGGCACCACATCCCCAAGTCCCTGCCCTGGATAGTGGCTGCTACAGTCATGTCCTATCTGCCATCACCCCATATCTGCTTGACCCAGCTCTGGCTCAGCCTGTCTCCCTGCCTGCCTCCTGCTCCCCCCAATATCCTCCCCCTTTGCCTTTGTCTGGAATTAATTCCAGGAGTGATTAATTACCAATTCATGTCCAATCTGAAATTCATTATTCATTTTTCTCACAAGCTCCCCAAGGTCCTCTCACAGGGCCAGGATGAAGGCGAGTGGCAGGCGAGTGCTCTGCAGCCGAGGAGATAATGGGATCCTTCATAATTATCCTAAAGACCATTAACAGGGCAGGGATCTATACTAGCAGCTGGGATCCAGCCCCACAGCAGGGAACGAACCCTTTCTGCTCCCAGCACCAGGACACCCACAGGAACAGCTATCACCATCACCTCTACTTGCATCTCCAAAGAGCTGCCTGCAGCAAAGGGCTACTCCAGACCCAGGGCCCATTTAAAATCACAATCTCAATGCAATTTTATCATTAGCATCTTGTTACAGCAAGGATTTCAGGGTGAGGTTTGTAAGGAATTAATTACTGGAACAACCTAATTAATTGTGTTCCTGCACACAAGCCTGGCCCCCAGCACCCTGCTGACACAAAGGGAATGGGCACGCAGGGGAACAGGGATGTTCCCCTAACTCCCTGGCAAAGGCAATTCCCAAATCAGCCATGTCGCTGGAGCAGGTGACCCATGGCTGCTCTGCTTAGGGAAGCTTCCCAAGGCAGGGAAGGAAATCTGAGGAGCAGCTGGAGGGGGATAGAGGCAGGTGGGAACAGGAGCATGCTCATGTCTGTGTGATGCAGCATGGAAAGAGGGACGGCTGTTGGAAGGCAGTGGGCTGCTCTCAAAGGTAGTGCAACTCTCTGAGAAGTGGGATTCTCCTCCCTTCCTCCCATCACCTCTGCAAGGGGAGGAGCCATTGCTACTGCCAGAGATCATGCTCCTACCACTCCTGCACATTCATGCTTGGGGAAGGGGAGATGCGTGTCAACAGGGCTATGCTCCTCTGGGGGAGAGCTTTTCCCTCCTGCCACAATTCTTCTTCCAGGAAACAAACTCAAGCTGGAATAGCTTTGGCTCCATCTCATCATCGCAACATGAGGAACACACAAGGGGCAAACAGAGCTAGACTCCCACCCTGCCTGCTGCCAGCTTCCAGCTACAGCCTCTCACATGCCCCTCGAAGCACAGGTCCCTTGCAAGCAGCCCTGGCAGGGGCCATAAAGCATGACCATGGCTTCACTCCCCTCATGAAAATATCGATCCAGAATACCCAGCCCCCATCTTCTCCCTTCCCCAAGGGATGCAAAAGCTTGAAGGAGAAAGATCCTCCCCTGGGGAAGGGGAATCCCCACCAGCCAGGCTTGTTTCCAGCTTTGCAGGAGGAAGCAAGACTGCAGGGAAGAGGAGAAAATGGCAGTGCTCTTGTTCTGCTCAAGACCCCAAAACTGCCAGTGTGGGCTCAGAGGACCAAGGGCTGAACAGCTGTGGGCAGAGGGTTTTTAACAGTGGTGCTGGGCTCCTGTTTCTGCAAACTGGGTCACCCAATGTAATCCTTCAAAGGGACAGAGGCTAAGTGTCAGAATAGGGGCCTCATACACAAAATAGGGACCTGTATGGAACAAGAGCATTGCTGGATGGATGATAGCAGAGGAAGGACAGAGCTGTGTGCCACACTCCTGTCCCTGGAATGTGTCCCTCCTCCTCCAATGCTGACATTAAACATCACTGGGCAGACGGTTAGGGGTGACACCCCTGTGGGCTGAGCTAATGAAAGTACAGAGCAGAGGATTCTGTTCTGATGGCTCAGCCCCCCCCAGTTCATCCTAGCTGGGGTTACAGAGGCAAAGTGGTGCTTTGGCCTCAGCTCCCCAGACACTGAGACTGAACATGCCAGTCCCTGGCACCAGGACCCAATGGCCAGCAATGAATCCAATCCAAACACCAAGCCCCTTCACTCACAGCCCAGTCCTATTTCCCTCAGCTCCACAGCTTTGCTGAGGTCAAAGCCATCATTCCCAAGGCAGGGACACTGCCCACCAAAGCTGATGGGCACTAGCTGCTGTGCTGCCCTTCTCTGCCAGCTCCATATGTAGCCAACAACTCCAGCCCCTCTGTGGGATGCACCGATACATCTCAAAGCAGGGATGAGGACAAGCAGAGCCAGGCAGGAACTCCAATACACAGCAACAGATGCTGAATGGGAGAAGAGCTTTGAAAAAGCCAGCCTCTCCCAGCTGGAGGTACCCAGAATTTGAGTGAGGCACTGCCTCATCCCTTCCAAGGATGCAAGGGTGTCTCCAGGTAGCAGGTGACCCAGATACTAACTGGGTCTGCACAGGACATGACACATCCACACTAGGCATGACACATTCACACCTGAATGAAAGGTTTCCCCTTGGGAATGCACTGGGCTTTACAATGAGAGCAGTGTCAACAGCCAGCAGCAATAACAACCACTGTTGCAGCCACTTCTGGGCTGGGTTGCCCATGCTCTGTGCAGGGAGAGGGGTGCAGGACTCAGCCATGGCCCTGTAGCTGTGCTTAGAAATGAAAAGGACAGGATGCTTCCCAGAAGAGAGGCAGAACAGACGAGGATGAGTACAACAGCTGCACTGAGAGAAAGGATGAAACACCAGCAGTGCAGGCAGCAGAGACCAGGGAAGGGCTGGCAGGCAGGGAGCACCTCTACCTTGTTTGGGCTGAAGACAGAGTGGACGCAATGCAGCATCTCTTTGGTGTCTTCTCCTTGGGGGTCCCCACAGATGACAACCTGTCCAGAGGGAGGGTTGGTGGCAGGAGGGAGAAAACAGAGCTGTGACTGCATCCATGCCATTGCCAGCCCCACTTCCTACAGCAGGTCCTGCAGGGGACAATGAGCCCCAGCCCATACCTGTTTGAGGGTGTGATGAAAGACAGCAGTGGCCCGGACCATCTCTGGGAGGGTTACTGGGATCTTCTGCAGCCTCTCTGAGAAGGCAGCCAAGATCTTGCCGGCTTTTTCCACCCAGTCCATGTGACCGGAGTAACAAGCTGCTCGGAGCAGGTTTGTGACAGCAATAGAGTTAGGGGTGGGCTCTGCTCCATCTTGGTCTGCAAAGGACAACATCTGCCATCAGCCCAGTGCCTCACCACCATCTGCTATCAGCCTCATCCTCCCACACCACAATCCATGGAACACATTGCCAGGTCCCTGAGCTCACCATCCTTGAGACGCAGGAGCAGGGAGGGATCGCTGGCCTCAGTGGAGAAATAAGCAAAGCCTTTAGGGTCCCAGAAGAGCTTGTCCTGCATGTGCTGGAGATGAAGTGCCCACTCCAGCCAGCCCTGCTCCAGCGAGGCTTCATACAGGTCAAAGAGCGCCTGGATGACAAAGACATAGTCCTCCAGGAAGCCCTGTATGGGCACAGCACTGCAGCGGCAGACAGGGAAGGAAAATCAGAATCTCTAAACTGAACAGGTTAGAAATGTTCTCCAACCCAAAAAAGCCCTGCTTACTGGTCTCTGATACCCAAGGAGATGCCACCAAGCAAAGCAATGGCTTTGGCCATCACACAACTCAGCCCCATCACACAACTCCCCCTCCCTCTGTACGGGAGGAGGAGGTAGGGGAAGACACTTGCCAGCATGAAAGATGAGGAACAGGAAAGGTTTTGACTTCAGTTCTTCCTCACTGGGTGGGGGACACTAATCCTTCCTAAACTGCACTAGAGCTCTACACAAAACAAACAGCCTCCCTCCCTCCCAGTTCAGTCCTGCCTGGAAGAGAGGACAGGGACTGCTGGGGGTGTGGGCAGCACCTGCAGGTGGCCAGTCAAGTCTGTGGAGTCTCTGATACTCACCTTTGCTCTACTGAGTTGTGCTTGCCCCTGTAGCAGCTCCGCAGCAGCCTCCCGCTATCGGGGTCGAAAAGGTGTGTCCTCAGGAAGGCAGCTGCCTGTGCAGCCCTGCTCACATATTCCTGCTCGGCCAGGATAGCCCCAGCCTGGGAAAAGCCTGAGATCATCAGCCCTGCAGAGACAGAGACAGCAGGACAGGTCAGGGGGGGCACACAGAACCGGGGAAAGGGTCACTGTCAGTCCTCTGAAGGAGGCTCAGCGTGAAGCTCATCCTCCCTGATGCCAGCAGGTCAGCTCTTAGCTCTTCTGCTCAGTTCCAATCACTAATGAAGTCACTCACTGTCACCAAAGAGATAGGCAGAGTACTGTAAGGCCAGCAAGAGCTGAGCCCTCACTTGTGGGCAGATACAGGGCTCAAGTTTGCAGGATAACTCCAGCCCATGCCAGCTTCAGACCCAAATAGTCAGGAATTTACTGCTGGAAACAGAGCCGGGGGTCCTGCAGTGATTCCCTGAGGCAGGACCTCCAGACAGACACAGTGCTGTGATCCCTCACCCATGCAGCAGTAGGGATGGGCTCTGTGCCCACCAGGGTCCTGGGTCCCCAACTCAGACCCCTTCCCCACAGCCCAGCCAGAGGAGCTGGACTGAGCCAGGGGAAGAGTTTTGCTGCTCTCTGCTGGCAGCTGGGGAAGAAAATAAAGCCAGAGCAGTATCCTAACGCTCCCAAGGCTTGCAGGTGTGGGGATGTTTCCACACAGCCCCTGATCACAGGTCCCAACCACAGCCTACCCAGTGCCTCTGTGGGAGCTTCTCAGTCCCAGCAGGACCTGTTGCTACCATGCCCTGACAAGGGTCCAACCAAGGCATGCGCCCTCAGAGCAGAGCCGCCTCTCACCATTCCATGCTGCCAGCATCTTGGTGTCCAGGTGCGGCCGTGGCCGCTGTGCCCGGGCTGAGGACAGTCTCTGTTGGCATTCCTGCAGCAGGGCACTCAGCCGGCCTGGCTCTAGCCCAAATCGGGCTGCCGTCAGCTCCGGGGGGCAGCGGGCAATGAGGACATTCTTTCCCTTCAGCTCCTGATGGGGGTCCTGAAGGGAGAGGGAGACATGTTCTAGGAATGCCATCAGACCTGGGAGGTGTTGGACTCTGAGTGTTTTGGGGCTGCTCTGCCATCCCTCCATGCCCATGGATGCAGGTCCCTCATCAGTGCTCCTGACACTAGGCAAGTCTTTGCTCTCCCTCACCTTCATGGGGTCCACGTTGCCAGCCTCTTCCACTCCATAGTGGTACATGAAGACATCTCCCAACGTTGTCCCCTGTGTGGCTCCCTCAACAAGGTCAGGGAGGAGAGCCCGGAGCTCCTTGGCTGCCCACACACAGAAAGCTCCTTCTCGCTTCTCTCTAGATGTGGTGGTCGGGTAGGAATCTGCATCTTCTGCACTATAGAAACCTCCTGCCTGGGAAAAGTGCAACACAGATATCCTCCAGCTCCAGGACAGCACTTTCAGCCAGCTCCCCATCACTGCAGGGCTGGCAGTCTGGCTAATGAGCCTCAGTAGTGCTCCAGACTGAGCTCAGCTGGGACGGCAGGGAGGGAAGCCACATCCCAGGGCAGGGCAAGTGGCTCCCTTTGGCTCAGCTCAGGGAAGAGCTACCTGGTCACTCAGGTCACGCGAGACGTAGAGTAGAATGTCTCGGACAACATCAGCAAAGAATTCATCACCAGAGATCTGTGTGAGACACAGGGTGGACATCAGTGTTACATGGGTGGGAGGGAGCAAGAGACACAGATATGGTGAGAGAATTCAATTTGAAGAGTTGGCAAAGGAGCATTTGAAAGTCCAAGGATTTTAAGTGAGGGATCGATTCAGAGTAAGACCTTCAACAGAAATCTACTATTAGTGAGTACTGCATATCTACAAAGGGCAGTGGAGAGTAATGTTGGAGTTACACCAAGATCAGAGGCAGCAGCATTGTCTGCTGACTTGCAAAGACCAGCCCAAAGGCTGTTTCCTCCCCCATTATGCTCAAAGTCCTGAGGCTACACTGCCACAGGTTTGTGCAGCACTTCTGGATAAACAACAGGAGATGAAGGGGAGCATTGGACTGCTCCATGCCCGTGGAATGGGGAGTATCTTGGGGAACAGGCTCCCCAAACCAGGCCAGCCCTTGCAGCCTGCAGGAGTGGGAGCCACACAGAGGGATGCCAAAGCTGTACCTGGAAGGCTCTACTGTACATGGCTGCCAGCTGCCCCTGGTCATAGAGCATCTTCTCAAAGTGAGGGACATGCCAGTGCTGGTCAGTGGAGTAGCGGTGAAACCCCTGCAGAGATCACGTGAAGACGTCTCTACCTCACACCTCCTGGCCATGACAGGGGCTTACCCCCAAAGATTTACTCCTACCTGACCAATGTGGTCATGGATGCCCCCGTGGGCCATCATCTTGAGGGTGTGCAGAGCCATCTGCAGTGCCTGGGCACCTTCTGGAGTTGTTCGGTGCAGGGCCCAGTACGTGAATAGGAAATTCAAATTCACTGAAACACAGGGAGATAACAGGAGGCTGTGGGGTGGGCTCTGCCCCCGCACTGCTGTCTACCCCACAGCAGGTCTCAGCAGAAGAAACGAGACTGACCTGGGGTGGGGAACTTGGGGGATTTGGAAAATCCACCATAGTCCTCATCATAGGATCTGGAGAGCTGCTGGAAACAGGTGTCCATCACCTCTTTGGCTGGTGGGGGTGACTCCTGGCCCTGCACACGGATCTCTGATGTGTGTCGCAATGCTTCCAGAATCCTCTGGCTGCTCTCCAACAGGGCATCTTTGTTCTCCCTCCACTAAGATGCAAGGGGAAAAAGACAGTTCTTCTTGCCTTGCACCAGTCCAAACCACACCTCCAGTTCTCAATCACCCTCCCCAAATCAGCTCAAACCCACTTCTAACCAAGCCAAAGCTCTGGCTGGTCCTCTGGGCTACTCTTCCTCACAACTGAATCTCCTAACTCAGTTACCCTTCAAGCCCAGACCAATTTCCCTGTGCTCCCTTTGGTTCAGCCCTGTCTGCTACACCATTCCTGCCCCACACCTGCTCTGCGATCCGGAGCAGCACAGTCCGAAAACCAACACGATGAACTCCATCCTCAGGAGGGAAATACGTCCCCCCAGCAAAGGGCTTGAGGTCTGGGGTCAGCCAGACACTCATGGGCCAACCACCTCCACCACTGGTGGCCTGAAAGACAAAATGCATGTGCAGCAAGGTCACACAAAAGACACCAGCTCTGTGCCTTTCCAGCACACCCAAGAGCCTCACTCAAAGAGAGATGTGTGCTTCTGTCCACCATTGAGACCCATCTGGACCACCCCATATACTGTTTCTGCTTGCCTGAGGAATATGACAATGAACAACACCCTGAGAGAACCAGTCAAAGCCTCCTGGGCCCTGCTCATGCCTCCCTCACCTGCACGAAGGTCATGTACACTTTGTCCACATCTGGCCGCTCCTCACGATCCACTTTGATGCATACAAAGTGCTCATTCATGATTTCCCCAATCTCCTTGCTCTTGAAGGACTCCTCCTCCATGACATGGCACCAGTGGCAGGTGGAGTAACCAACTGCAAACAAGATCACATGGGTGAGGAATGGTCCTTTTGCAGGGAGCAGGAAATACGTGATAGGGAGAACACTCAGAGATGGGAACCCTTGCTATGGGCAAGAGCTGCTGCCTCCCTAGACAAGAGATGGAGGAGAAAAGCCTCCTGAACTCTCCAGCTCTTGATCCTAAAAGCTGGGCAAGGACTCTGGTCCTGCATGCAGCCCATTTTCAGAGAGAGCTACTCCAGCACATTGTCGTCTCTTGCTTGGTGGTCATCCATACCTACGTGGCTAATCACACACCAGCTCAGGATGCAGCTCAGATTATCTGATCATCTACGGACCAACACATGGGGACATGAAATATGCCTTATTTCTGGTTACCTGACAGGAATATCAGCTTGCCTTCTGTCTTTGCTTTATCAAAGGCTTCCTGACCCCAAGGGTACCTGTGGGGGGAAGATAAGAGTCCCTCAGCCCCAGGAGCACAAGGAGAGGAGGAGGAGGACGAAGGGGAAAGGCTCCCCATTGCTCTTACCAATCCACAGGGTTGTGGGCGTGCTGCAGGAGGTACGGGGACTTTTCATTAATCAGGCGGTTGGTGTGACGAGGGACACTGGGGGGGCCGGGTGTCCCCACTGTGGCCATGGCTGCAATCCCCGTTAGAAATGTGCGCCTGTGACACCAAACAGGCTCAGGGGTTCCCTGCTCACCACAACAAAGCTCAGCCTCTGGACAGAGCCATGACAGACCAGAGCATCAGCACCACCACCCCAGGTCCTGCTGTGCCCCAGGACAGGATGCTGCTCCCCACTACTTGCTCCCCATGCCAAAGGAAGCAGTCTCAGCCCCAGGCAGTTCTGCTGGGGCTCAGTCCAGCCCAATCTCCCCTAGGACATTACAAGTCCTTCCCACTCACTGGAGGCTCAGAGGAGGTTGTTCTCCAGTTTGGCACACCCCACCCATGGCGGGGTGAAGGCCATTTCCAGAGCTGCCTCCCACCAGCACACTTTGGGGGCACACTCAACAGATGTAGAAGCAAGAGCAGCATCCGTGGGAGTTGACCCGGGTGTCCTCAGGGAGAACACCCCCTCAGAGAGGAAACTCCCCTTTTGTGGGGTGGATGTGGGCAGGGGGGACACAGGCCCTTTATGGCGAGGGGAGTGAGGGGCAGGAGAGGACCAGGGAGACCCCTCTGCTGCTGGGTAGATGCGGGGTTTGGGTATGGGGATGCAGGAGGGATGCAGGAGGTGGGAAAGGGGTGCAGAATGGGGGTACAGAGTATGTAAAGTCGTGCAGGGGCTGCGGTAGTGAGAGGAGGATTTAGGGAGGATACTGGGGGATGAAGAGAATGTCGGGGAAGGCAGGAGAAGTGTACGGGAGCGAAAAAGCTATATGAGGGACTCAGGAAGATGCAGGGAGAATCTAGAGGAAATGCAGAAGGGGTACAGGGCGTTGCAGGAGAATTCAGGGGACGCGGGCGCTGCAGCGAGAACGCGAGGGGCACGGGAGAGGTGCGGGGAGGATTCACGGAGCGACAGGGACGCGGTGATGGCGCAGCGGCGCTGCGGAGCGCGCAGCCACGGCAGCCAGGGCCGGACCCGCCCCCCCGGCCCCTCCGGTACCTGCGGGCGCAGCGCAGCGGCGCCGTCAACATGGCGGCGGCTCTCCGGGCCCCGCCCCGTTACCGGCCCGGCCGCGCCCCCGGTGCCACCGCCCTCCTCCGTCACCGAGCCGGCCCCTGAAGCACAGCCTCGCCCCCATTGGGACCCCGCCCCTCCTGGTTCCGGTCCCGCCCCGTTACCGGCCCACAGCCGTTACCGCCCCGGCCCGCACGCCGCGGTCGCTCAGCGCAGTTTATAGTCGCACGGGACACTCACAGGTGTACACTGGGTTGCTCAGCGCAGTTTATTGTCGCACGGGCACCCGCAGCCGCCGCCATCGCAGCGGCCAAGCACCGCTGCCTCCGCCCCTGGAGCGGCGCCCAGCAGCGGGCGGGGGCCGGGGGCGGCGGGACGGGAGTGAGGAGGAACAGCCAAGGGAGGGCGAACCTCGCGGGGTGCGAGGACCCGCGGCTTCCACCCCCGGCCCTGCGCTGCCCCAAATCCCCGCTGCTCTGGGGTAAAGCCCCACCACGCCGGGGGTCTCTCCGGCAACCGGACCCCGTGCACCCGCCCGGCCCACTGAGCGGAGCCCTCGCACCACAGCCCTTCGTAAGAGCTCCGCCATGGCCTCTCACAGGGGAAGGGTGTTTTCTCCTGCCCGTCAAGCACCGGGGCTCATGCTGGCTGCCCCCCAGCCAGCCCCACCGTGGTCCCCCACACTTGCCCTAGCAGGGGAAGGGATCCCCTGTTGCCCTTCAAGCACGGGGGCTCATGCTGGCTGCCCCCCACAGTGGGCACGGGGAAGGGGCTGCGTGGGGGCACCCTCCCGTGCAGCTTAGCAAACCCCCAGGTCTTGGTGGAAGGAAAGATCGGGGGCATTGTAACAGCTGGGAAGGGGGTCCACATGTCCAGATGTCCAGAGGGTTCAGAGGAAGGGGTTGAGCCCCCCGGGCGCGGACGGCGGGGCCGGGGGGCCGCTCAGCGGCAGTAAAGGCTGCGGCAAGGTGCTGGGGAGTTCGGGGAAGGTGCCAGCCTGCGGAAAGGCACTGGCAGAGGCGGGGAGGGCAGCGGTGGCAGCGGGGACGCTGCTGAGGGGAAGCGGCAGGGATGCGCTGTAGGTCATGGAGTTGGCGGGGTGGCCGGTGGGCAGGCCGGGCACTGGCGAGCTGGTCCGCATCTGGTTCAGCGTCGGCTTGGGCTGCTCGGAGAGGCTGAAGGGGTTGGTGGGGGATGGCGTGCTCAGACCTGGCAAGGAGAAGATGGGACATGTCAGGACAGCCAGGCCACCTCCAGCACTTCTCCTCCTCTTTCTCCCCCGCCCACCACCTGCCCAGCGCAGGGAAGCCCCTGGCCAGCAGCCCTGCAGCACCTACCCGAGAGAAAGGGGTTGCGGGTCTTGGAGGCCGGAGTAGGTGCGACCAGGGAGTCCAGGTTGACCAGGGAGGAGGCGGCAGGGCCAAGGAAGGCCTCGGGGGTTTTACAGTCCTTCCGATCCTTGCCAGATTCAGGCAGGGAGTCAGCCAGGTTGGCAAGGTCAAAGCTCTTTGCCCCATCCTGCCTGGTGCTGGGGAACAGGTCGCCAAAGGGGTCGGGCTCTGAGATGGAGGGGAGATGAGACACATGAGCCAGCTGGGAGACACCAAGGGTGACAGCATTCTCCCTTGTCACTGCACAGGGTGGCTGACAACACATCTCACTCCCGGTCATAGCGTGACACAGTGAGGCTGAGCCTGCAGTATGGCCTGCCCAAGTACCCCCCAAGCCACCATGGGAGACAGCAGAGTTAGAGACATGGGTACACACAGAGACTTGGACTGCTCCCTCAGCTGTGGGGCAGAGTGAGGCCACAGCATGTGCCCGTGGCAACAAGATTTGGCCACACCAGCAAGCAACTACACACAACCTGGCCAGCCCTAGGACTGCCTCCCTGCCACAGGCAGACACAGGTCACCACCTACCCACTCCCAGCTCTTACCCACAGGGCTGCTGGACTTGGCCGAGGAGGGCGGCTGCGAG
The DNA here is from genome assembly GCF_015832195.1 of Motacilla alba alba. Taxonomy (NCBI): domain Eukaryota; kingdom Metazoa; phylum Chordata; class Aves; order Passeriformes; family Motacillidae; genus Motacilla; species Motacilla alba. The sequence continues at coordinate 535,297 of NC_052033.1, forward strand.
GGCTCCTGCTCCGGCGGCTCGGGTGGCTTTGCAAACGGGTCAAAAGCATTCCCCCCTGGAGCTGGGGGGAAGAGGGGACACTCAAGGAGGGGAGCAAGCAGGGAGGTGGGAGGCAGGAGATGGAAGGGCAGGAGAGAGGCAGGGGTGGCTGCCTGCAAGGAGACAGAGAAGAGGGGATGCAGTGCAGGGCATGGGTTTGAGGGTCAGGAATATGCACTGGGGAAGGCTTAGATGAGCTAGATCATGGGATCATTGCAGACCAAGACACCCCTATTGCTTGCAGCCATTACCCCATAACAATCAGTCCCTTTCCCAGCCCCAGAAGGGACAGGTGGAGGGGACAGGTCTTCAGGAATGCTTTAGCAATCAGCACTGGCCCCCAGACCAGGTTCTGCAACCCTTACTAGGGACCAAAGCTGGGGGCAGCACATGCAGGACCTGCACGGGGCTGGAGGAAACACCCAGGAGGAACTGAGAGTGACACTGAGCTTTGAAACACAGGCTGCTCCTACAACTGTTTCCCCATGTGCAGCATAGCACCTGCGACCAGCAACGGTCCTGTCTAGTGCTGGCAGGGTGTACAGGGGTCATTTGGGTTGAGCAAATAGGTATCACTAATGGGACACAGCATCACCCCGCTGCTGGAGGGGTGTGGGGCTGCCATCTGCTCCCACGGTATGACTCTATTAACTGCCATATTAATTAAAGCAGCCTGTTCTGTACAAAGATAAAGCCTAAAGTTCCTCAAAGTCTTCAGGACGCTGAGGGGTGAGCAGAGGTCCTGCTGAGGGTCAGAAGGGTGGGGAGGGGGTGCCTGAGGAGCTGGTTGAAGGAGGAAGCGGGGAGGACCCATAGATGCCCACTTGCTCGAGGGTAGTGATGGTCAAAGCTGTCCTCAATCCTCAGTAAAGCCAAAAGGTCTATTGAGCCTCTTACCAGGGGTTGGAGGCTGCTCAGGCACAGCAGCCCAAGGGTCAGGAGCTGGTGTAGAATTGGAGCCCTGGGGGGCTGGGGGAGATGGTGTTCCCCAGGGGTCTGCAGGAGGGAAGGCAGAAGACATCGGTGCCTTCCCCCAGGGGTCAGAGGCTGCAGTGGTGCTGGGGGGAAAGTCCCAGGGCCCAGCAGAGGTTTGCTGGGATGAGGCGCTCGCCTGGGAGAGGGGCTCCCCACCAGGATCTGGGACTGGCACCCAGGGATCCGCTGCACCGGTCCAGGCAGAGGCCACCAGCTCCACTTTGGGTTTCATATCTGGAAAAAAAGGGAAACTCTGGGAGAGGGGAACAATGCAGAGCACAGAGGAATGCCGAGTCGTGGGTATGTGGCCAGGAGACCATGGCTTCCAGCAGTGCCACCTGGGAGTGTAATGGTGTAGGCACCAGAGGGAGAAGAAGGCAGAGGTCCTCATTATTGAGCTGCTGGGGAGGAACAGAAGCAAGGGACAACTTTCTGCCACTGTCCCAAATTTTGGCAGCCTGCAAGTTGTCCTTACCTGTCATATCCCATGGGTCAGCAGACGTGTGGCTGGAGGGGCCTGGCACTGGCCCGAATATATCTGCCAGCTCCAGAATAGAGGACTGCAGACAGGAAAGGAATAAAGAGGTGAGAGGAGCCTGGGGCAGACCTGCAGGATCACCCCTTTGTGGCCACCGAGCCTCCAGTGCTGTACCTGGCTTTTCTTCATCTTATCTTCTTCTTGCTCTTCGTCCCTGCCTGGGGCAGTCTCCTCCACAGGTCTCTGCTGCAGGGAGTTCTCCCCTTGCCAGGTCCTCACTTCCTGTGGGGACAAGGGATGGAGCCTGTGAGCTCAGCAGCCCTGCAGACAGCACCTCTTCCAGGAGACACACCAGCACAGGAGCTGCCACCCAAAGAAGTCCCAGCATCTGAGCAGACAGCTCCTCCAGGGCTGAGCCCCCCAGAAGAGCACTCAGCAGACAGCCCAGAGCAGTGAAAGCAAAGCGGGCACTGGAGCGAGGTGATGTTTTGGGCTCCAGTGCCACAGAGAGAAGACCAAGTGCAAGGAGAGCAGAGCGCCAGGACTGCAGGACACAGGTACCTTCTTGTGCTCCTCTTTGCTCAGCGCGAGCGCGAGCTGCAATTGCCTTTCTTCGTCTGTACTGGAAAGTGGAGGAAGTGGCTTCTGGCAACAGAGGAAATTGGGTGACATTTCAGCTTGCCCTCAACTGGCAAGACTGCTTGGAGGTTGTCCCTCTCCTTGCCATCACCATTCCAGCGGCCCCTTGCCTGCCTGCACAGCATCTGTGCCCATCCAGCTGGCCTTGCCTGCAGACCCCCAGCCCAGTGTCCCTGCGCTCTCTAACCAGCTCTTGCTCAGGTTCTGTGCAGCCCCTGCCCAGCTCCTTCCCCATCACCTGCCACTGGATTAAGGCCGGGATGACCCTAAATTAGGCAGTCAGCATCTCCCCTGGGAGGTTTTTGGGGACCCTGATGCAAACAGTGAAGGAGAGGAGATGAGTAAGACATCCCCTTGCCCTGGCAGCCTGCTGAGAAAGATGGTTTGTGACACTAACTGGCCTCAGTTTGGGATTCCTGCCAGCCCCACACCTAGACCTGAGTAGACCTTGGGGAGAGGCTGTCCCTGTACCACCATGGTGGCCCTGATCACTGCCCCATGACATTTTTCCAGCAGTGTGGGGACTCATGGGGGCTGGGAATGGGTACCCTGATAGGGGTGGGTGTGTGTGTTGACACCCATAAATGTGTGCACATGACTGTGCAGCTGAGATGGACTCCAACAAAAAGGAAACACTTTCCAGAGAGTGTTTCTTCAGTGCTCATTGGAACAGCGTGAGGAGGCTATAAATTCCAGGACAAAAATAGGGATATACACCCTGCTCTGCCTCCAAAAGAGCCTCCATTGGGCAGGAAAGACTGGCAGCAACAAGCACCATCTCCAGAGCACATCACCTGCCCTGGAAGGACTGAGCTCATGGTGCTGGGTTCCAGCTCCAGGGGATGCCCACCGATCCAGCCATGCAGCTCCTTGGTCCCCATGGCCCTCTGATTTTGTGTACTGGCTGTACCCACAGGCTCATGCACTCCGTGCTAGCTGGTTGCTGGTGAGCAAATGATCCATTTTTTGGTGGAAAAGGGGCCAGCAGACGGGAGAAGGGACAGCCTGAGGTGGCTTCACACTGGGCATAACATCTCACTTGCTTGATTCCTCCTGGGGCTGTTTGCCGGTGCTCCTTCTAGCCCAGTGTGAAAGGACCAGACAGTGGGAGGGAGCACCTGTGTGCAGTGAATCCCCAGCCCTGGGGATGCTGCTGGCCCTGCACCCACACAAACTGCTGGGCAAGGCTTTGCCTCCTAAAACCTCTATGGGTAGGCAAGAGGAATAGGGGAGCTTAGACCAAAAGTCCTCAGCAGAGGAGGGCAGCCAGGTTGGGGGAGTGGGCTTCGGGTAAATCTAGAAGACCCCCCAAGTTCACCCTGTGGTCTGGGAGGCTGGACAGATCCCAGCCTGGTGCTGTCCTCTCTAACACGAGAACAGGGAACAGGGGCAGCCCATGCCTCCATCTGCCTGCTGGTGATTTTGGATGTCAGACACAATGTAAGCAGCCTGGTAGAGTTGCAGGTACATGCACCAGCCTCAGGCAGCCCCCAAAATCCTGCCTCTTCCCAAGGAACTGACCCACTGTGTTCACAGATAAGGCAAGGTAAGGGAGATGCCTCACGCCCCAGGACAGGCAGGGCCACTCTACCTTCTCTGCCTCCTCCCGACTCATGGCCAGTGCCAGCTGCAGCTGCAACTCCTCCTCTCCTGTCGTCTGGGGCCGTGCTTGCTCCAGGTCAGAGGCAAACCGTGGGGATGACGATGATGCTGGGAGATAAAAGAGGAAAAGGGGAAGGAGTGACATCAGGACTGAGGTATTTTGGGAAGCACATCAGCAGTTTCCAGGCCTCCATCCCAATGCCCAGCCTCCCCAGGAGATGTAGCCACACATTAGAGCTCCCTACCTCGAACAAGCCATGAGTTTAAGGCTGGAGGCACCACCAGCTGCCACTGCTGCTGGGGTCCACCACTGGCCCAGCCAAATCTCTGCCCTGTGGTGCAGGATGGGCTTCACCACCACCATCCCAAAAGATGCAGAAGAATGACGGGCACCAAGCCGGTGCAAACCAAATACAACACCTGCCTCCCCTGAGAGAGCCCGAGCGAGTTGCCAATAACACTCACAATTGAATGAGGAGGGTGACCCCCGTGCCCGGCTGTAATCTTCACCATAGGGTGATGCCCGGCGGCCGTAGGTGACCTGGTGGCTGCCACTGCCCATACCCTCCAGGGCCATACGCTCCTTGGTCTGCAGCGCATGTGCCCGTTCCTGCTTCAGCCGCTCCTCGTCCTTCAGCAGCGCCATCACCTGCTTCACCTTCTCCCGGATGTTGATGCCCTGGTCCTTGCCATCACGGTCCACGTACTGGAAGTCCTTCAGCGTCTGGATGGTGTAGAGGTTCTCCCGGCACTGGTGGGTCACCTTCTCAGAGCCAGTTTTGATGAGGTAGTCCAGGAGGGTGAGGGCTTTGTAGACGTGACGCCAGTTCTTGCCGCTGTCGTTCAGCCGCCGCCAGATCATGCCCATGACCTCAGCAAAAGCCACTGTGTTGAAGGTGAGGTCGGCGATCTCTGACATCAGGGAGCTGGGAGGACCCCAAGGATCATTGGAGGTGGCCTCCCGCACCTTGATCTCTGCCTCTGAGTAGTTGTGCACGATGTTCTTCACCTGCCGACGCAGCGCTGAGGTTGTCATGGCTGTGTGGTGCTGGAGACCTGCTGGTGGCAGGCAGGAACAGTGGAGAAGGGATGAGTGAGCACGGCCACAGCCTCACCGGTGCCTGCAGCAGGGAACAGTGACACAGAGATCTCCAGCATCACCCCAACCACCAAGACCCATTCCTAGAGTCCTCAGCTGGCACCAGGGACATTTCTCAAGGTGGATGTGACCATCATAGGGGCATCAGGTGCACCCTGCCGCTGCCATGACTCACCAACTCAGACACACAGGATGCTCAAGGGGAAAAGAAATCTCATGGCAAGTGATACCCAGAACTGCCAAGCCACCACAAGTTTTGACTCTGGATTCAGCAACATTTGGAGATTCTACCCTGCACTTCTGCTTCTAAAAGTAATCATCTGAAAATGGCAGCTCACTCCTCCAGATCCTGTCTGCCTCAACTCCAGTGTCCTGGCAGAGCTGATTTCCGACCCTCCCAGCCCTGGTGCAGTCACAAGTTCCCCTGTACACCCAGATGCACTACCTGCAGCTGCACGCAGCCCTGCTTGTCCCAGTTGTCAGCCCAAGGCTCTTAGTGCTGTCAAGGCTGCAGCGTGCAAACCCAAAACCTCGTCATGAGTCAGAGCCTAGAACGACTCACTAGTGCTGGCAGCTGTTCAGGCAGGTTTTCCCAGCAAATTCGGTAATTTTGCTCCAGCAAGAGGCTGGCGAATTCAGGGTGCTAACAGCCAGTGCCAGGTTAGCCAGCAGGATGGACAATGCAGTGCCCCTCTCACCAAAACCCCAAGCTGTCTGAGCCTTCTCTGGACCTAGACACAGGGGCTGTAGGGGTTGGCATGGCTGGGAGCTGCCCTGGTACCTCTCCACGGGCAATGCCTGCCCTTGGGATGTGCTGCACTGACACAGATGCAGTGACGTGGGGTAGCTGGACCTGTCCTCACATGAGCCCATCACAACCCTGTGCCCTGCTCCTTGCTGGTCCTAAATCCTCACCTTCTCCTTGCATGGTGAGAAGACACTGTTCACCCTCATTTTATCAGAGAGCCAAGCTGAGGGAGAGGCAGAGGCTGCCTTGCCCTTGGCAGGGTTGCACCACAGGACTGGGGAGCTGAGCTGCTCCCAGAGCCTTCACTGCAGCTGTGACAAAACTCACTGGCAATTTTTCCCCCATCCAAGATAACATATGTGAGCAGAGGAATATCTCCCCCACACAGCAGTCTGCAGACAGTGGTTATCAGTGTCCATTTCATCACCCACCTCGGGTTCCAGTACCTCCCTGGACTGCAGCTGCTGCACCACATCCAGCCCTCTCCCAGCTCAGGATACCACTCCATCCCACTGGAACTGGGCCAGGGCCGTGCTGATGCGCTCACAAGCCATGTGCGGCACCCACCATGGTCCCACACAACCCGCACGACCAGTCCAGCACCTCCTGCTCCTATGGGCCAGCAGCCAGGCGCCCCACAGCTCCACCAGCAACATCTCCAGTGAGTCAGAGAGGAGCCTGGCACCGCCACGCTTGCGGGTGGACAAAGTCTTTCTCGAGTCGGTTCCCTGCACCGATTCCTTTTCCCGTCAGCACGGCCTTTGGATCCACTGGGAGAGCCCATGCTGCAGTTGGCCAGGCCACTGCCCGCCTGGCACAGAAACGCCTCTGGGACAAGGGCAGCAACACAGCAAAGTCCTCCAGGACTTGGCTCCATGCTCTGCTTTCCACCAACACCCAGGTGGAGATAAAGTCACATCCTCCAAAGATGCCACCAGCCTAGAAAGCACCAGCAAGCACACTGGCAGTCCGAGGAGGAGGCAGGATGGTTCCTTCTGCCTCCAACAGGTTTCCTAGCTGGACAAACCCCAAGGTCCAGTGACAGGCTCCTGTCATTGCTCATCCTGGCCAGAAACCTGACCCCAGCTGGACTTTGCCTGCCATGAGATGGCCTGGGAAGTCTGAATGGAAAGAGATGGGAAGCAAGGGCTGGGGCAGGGATGAGAGGAACTCAGGGCTGGAGCTGCCAGCGGGGTTTAGAGCTGCGGGTTTATCAAACACAGTGTCATCCCCCCCCCTCCCTGGAATATAAAGGGAGTGAAACAGAAGCCGTGTGGGAGATAAGGCGGCAGCACCCAGCAGCTCATATGGAATTACTGCAGTGACCTTGACCAAGAGTGGCCAGGTGGGAGAAGGACACGGCTGCGGGGCTAAGTCCCCATCGCCCGCGGGCCGGCGCGGGGGCTGCGGGGGCGACGCGGGAGCGGCGAGGGGGCGAGGAGGAACGGCCTGGAGGGGGAGCAGTAGAGATGGGGGGGATGCGGGGGGGGGGGGGGGGGGGGCAAAAGGGGCCGGCGAGGGGAGGGGGGGGCCGGGAGGGGGATTTACAGCTCCATCCTTAATCAGGTGCAGGGCTGAGAGAAGCAGCGACCGCCATGGGGGAAGCAGCAGGGAACGGTTCCTGCAGCGCCCTCCTCCGCTCCGCCGCCTCCCGCCCCCGCCCGGCTCCCGCTCCCGCAGCCGCAGCGGGGGCCCGAGCCTGGCCCGGGAGGCGTCCTGGCACCGAGCTGCCCGCCGGGGACCGGCACCCCCCGCAGCCCGCGATGCTCCAGCGTCCAGAACCTTCCTCCTCCTCCCCTCCACCGCAGCCCGGTGCCAGGGGCGCGCAGCCCCGGTTACCTGCGCGGTGCTGCCGCCGGTGCCGCTGCTGGTGAGCGCGGGCTGGAGGCGGCCGTAGCCGCCCGCTCCTGCTGCGCGCCGCCGAGTTGCCGGGCTGGCTGGGCAGGTCCCGACGGCAGGTCCCGGCTTAACCCCTTCGGGGCCGCCCGGGCACCGGCAGAGGCGCTCAGGCCCCCCCGGTGCGGTGCGGCGCGGCGCAGCGCGGTGCGGTACCGGCCGCGGGGGATGCGGCGCCGAGCCCCTGCCCCGCCGCATGCGGGAGGCGGGGATGCTGTAAATGCTCAGTCACTGCCCCTTCTCTGGCAGCCAGCCAGGCGCTGCTCGCTGCTGCCTGCGCGCCTGTATTCCTTTTTCTTTTTTTTTTTTCCCTCCTCCTCCCCCCCCCCCCCCCCCCCCCCCCCCATTATTTTTAGACAGAAATCCACGTCCCCGGGCGCGGGAGAAGCTCCTAGCGATGTCCACCCTCCCCACCACGCAGTTCCCTCTCTGCTACCAAAAGCCACGCTCGCAATTTGGATTTTTTATTTTTTTTAATTTTTGTTTTGCTAGGATCTAAATTTGGAGCGGGTTCTTCCCCTGCTCTGAACAGCTCCCGGAGCCTGGCTGGGGCGAGAGAGGGAGGCATCAGATGACATGACAAAATAAGTCATGTCTCTCGATCATTTCAATGCCACCCCCTCTCTCTTGGCCTCTGCCTTCCATTTTAATCACTGACAGCCCTTCAAGTATTATGGATGTATATAATCTTTTTAATATCACTGACATTTTTCACGATGGAAAACATCTCAAGGGTGTTGAGACATTCTGGGGTGGGAGGGGGGTCGTGCCTTCCTGCTGCCGCTTCCACCAGCCACACAAAGTGCTGAGCTGAGATCCATCTTGCCCCAGGGTTCTGCCTTAGGTCTTGGGGGAGGCCATGTGCCTCTGGGGGCTTTGCAGATCCCAGCAGCCTGACATTCCCAACAGGCTCTGGCCATGCAGGCTGAATAAGCATCTAGTCCCACTCCCAGCTGCATTGTGGGAAAAGAGCATATCCAGCATCTAAACCCTCTGCAGGTCAGCCCAGAGAACATCCCAGCTCGCGAAGTGGCAGGCATTCTTCATGGCAGCCCAAGCTCCAAGCTTTCCTCTTCCTCTATTTCCAATGCTTCTGCTTCACTGTGTCAGATAGTGAGGTAGACAGCTTGCCTTTCTTCAGGCAGTGATTTTTTTATTAAAAAAAAAATGTTAACCTCTACATGGGGAGAACATCCCAGGAGGCGTTTTTGGAGCTGTATAAATGTGGGGTTTCTTTGCTGGGAGGCCCAAAACCCCACTGTGGGTATAGGACCCAGCAAAGCACTGCTTGCCCTCAGCAGAGCCTGGCTGCTCACCCAGAGCCCATCTGCCACTGGAAATGTACTGTCATCTTCTGCTGGCTGCATTTTCCTGCAATTCTCCCTCTTTCCCTCCTCACTGGTGATGATGGTGTCTTCAGGCAAAACTCACGTGATGGGTTTGGAATGCAACTCCCAAGGCCAGGAAGGTTGCTCACCTTGTTTATTTAGCAAACACAACACAAATTATTAACACTAATACAAATAATGCCCACACTTGGGAGAGGAGAAGGAATCATTTCCTTGCCTGGCTGCAAGGACTCAGCCTTACAGTATCTTGCAGAGTGCAGGGCTGACAGCCCTGAGGGTCTTGCTGCTAAGGACAGAGCCCACATCTCACACTAGGCCTGTAAATAAGAGGTATATGTTTCTAAAGCTACTCTGTGGAAGTAGCTACACCTCCATTCCACTGCAGTTCCTGTTCTTTTACTTCCACAAATCAATAAAAAAGAAAAAAAAAAAGGGAAAAAAAAAAAAGCAGCTAGCTGGCTCACAAAAAGCAAAAAGCTGCAACAGACAGACAGTGGAGTACCACAGTTGTTGGCCCAGTACCACAGTTGTTGGCCCAGCACATCCCTTCCTGCACACTCCTTGTACCTTATTCCCTGAGGACACTCTTGTCCAAGGCTGGAAGTGGCACTGGCAATATTTATGACAAAAAAATTATGACAAGAAATTAGACTAGTCACAGATTTTTTCTCCTTTGCAGAACTTCTATGCCGCCCACCTGCCCTCTGCTACCAGTCTCCTCCCTGGAAGATGCCAGCATAGGATATTCTTCCATTGTACGTGTCTGATATAAAACTTTCATCTAGCCCGTGTTGTATTAACAGATTTTCCTGTATGTACATGAACACATGGAGCCTGGTTTCAATAGGCTGGACTGAAGATATGGATCCATGGAGACATGGATAGGCTTTGCTATCCTTTAAGGTAAAACTACCAAATGAAAGGATTCCTGCCTCTCCAACAAGCACGTTGCCTCTAGAACATGCAGACTCCCTCCCTCCTAGAAACAGATGGCTTGAGCAGTTTGAGTTGGGCAAATTCACAAAGCTGATAATCATCTCCAGGGAGGCAGGAGCTATTGTCAGAGCCTGTGAGACACACCCCAACTTCAGGCCTTTTTCCTCCTAATTTTCAAAATGTTGCTGAAATTCTCACCCCAGGAATGCTGAGCAGAGACATTCCGTTTGTGGGTCTGTGCCCACTGAGCCAGAGGAGGCTCCTGCTGCTACAGCTACAGAAGCCAAAATGCTTCCTCTCACCCCACTATGAAAAAACATCTGAAAAGATGAGGAGCCTCACCTGGCCAGTGAAAAAAACAAGCTGTGCTTTGCCATGGTATTGCTGGGAGCAAAGGGGAGAAATAGATCTTCTCCCCAGGGACAGCACAGGAGTTAAAATGAGAAAGCAGATGACACCAATTCAGCAGAAGGAGCAGTCATTTCACACTACATGTGCAGCTGCCAGCCCAGGGACAGGGGCATGTGCCCAAGGGGCACACCTGGAGCCACTGAACTCATGGCTGAGCAATGCTGAGGATGGATAGGCATCTGCTGCTTAAGAGCTCCAGTGGGATCAGCATCCCCAATTAATGATCTACACTGATGTCACTGCTCTACAGGGCCAAAGCCTTTCTGGGGAATGCTGTCCAGCTACTTTAGCAGGAAGGTGCCACTTACTGACACCAGCCCAAGACAGACCCCACACTGAGCTCACTCTGCCTCGAGAACCTGCTCAATGTGCCACACTCAGGCCTGGGATGCCTCCACAAAAAGCCCCATTCCAGCAATGATGCACACAGATGGAAAATGGTGATGAGCCCAGGCACACAGGCACATGGACAGACAGGAGGGGTGGCTCTAACATAAGGACTTAGCATGGCTCACAACTTTTATAGCACAAATTTCACTCATTTAAGAGTGATTTGTCTTGGAAGGAACCATGTGAAACCTGGCTCAGAATGGGGTGTGTGTACCTGGAGCTCAATGGAAAGAGATGGCAAGATGAGCACAAGAAAGAAATCAGTGTGCAAAAACCAGGCAGGGTGGCACACCCCTTTGGACAGTGTTTTTACTGGGAATCCAGAATGCCTCAGAGAGGCCTCCTGTCAGCAAGTCCCAAGGGGAGACTGGACAAGACGCCAAAAATATAAAACCCAGGATGGATTGCTCTATTCTCCTGGTACCAGTATTCAAGAGTACAAGGACATCCTGTTCACTCACCTGCTAGCAAAGCGCAATCAAGACACAAAGAATATACCTCATGTTAACTGGCACTTTTAAATTCTCCTTTAGCAGAAATACCAGTATTTTCCAGTCTTAATGTCTTCTGAGGTGATGATACTTCTTGCCTTGTCTCTTCTTGGCAAACATCATCTCTAGCAGTAACAGATGATCCAGCAATAGTCTCACATCACAGTGTGTCAGAAAAGAGGCAGCCCAGTATTTGTAACCACTGAATCACTTCAGAAAGAAGAATCATCACTCCATCTGTGTAAATATGGTTATTTATTTTTTTTAAAAGCAAGTCTATTTCTACATACAAAGGGCTTTACTCCCACTTCAGAGCATGTTACTGCTTCAGATCCTCAAATAAAGACACCATTTTGCTCACCATTGAATCCAGCAGCTTGTAAATCTGCAGAAATTCAAAGACAGCTGCAGTGAGAACACATGAGGAGATCTTGAGGCTGAGATTGACATAGATGGTTTCTGAGGTACATTTTCATATGGGCACACACACAACCACATAGAAGTGGGAGCCTGCTGCTGTCAGAGCTCTAGTAATAACTTCTCTGGCTATGAAGTGTGTTTAACATTATCTGAGGTACAATTAATTCAGCTGATTCCTCCAGAGTCTGCAAGTAATGCTAAAGACATCCCAGATAGAAGTCCCGCATGTGGCTATGTGATGGCTGGATTTCTGCTAACAGATTCCAGGCTGAAACAAATTAATTTGGATTTCACACTTACCTTCCTGCAGCACAAGGGACATATGTCTGCCAGTTTTCTGAGTTTAACAAAATGCTTGCCTCTCCCCCTGAGCCTCAGTGTGCCTTACAAGAAAAGAACAAAACCCTGACAACGATACAAGCTTTGGTCAGACTCACTTCAATGTAGAGCTTTTCCCGGTATGTTTCAAGTGAAACAGAGTCCACCTGCTCCTGAACAGATTCTGCCCCAGCTGTAGTTGCAGTTTCCTCTTTCACCTTCTCCTTCTCATATCTTCCTTTGATGGACTCTGCTCCCCCTTTCACATCCTGCACAGAAATGGAAGATACTTGCTTCTCATCTTTTGCTTTCAGCTTTCTGCTGCCTGAATGATCCTAATCAGGGACAGACCAAGGAAAAAAGAGACATAGGTCAAGACACTGCTCAGACTGCTCCAGATATATCTCCCAGCAGCAGCACCTCTTTCACTGGGTTGGAAATGAGTTTTTAAAACTCAGGATACACAACCTCAGGATGATCACACTGTCCCCAGCACTCAGGGTTCACCAGGCATCCCAACACCTACCACTTTCTCCTTTCCTGATGTCCCTCTACTTTTTTTGCCTTCTTTATCCTTTTTCTCTTCTTTCTTAGTAGGTATTTTGTCTTCCTTTCCTCCCTTTTTTGCTCCTCCTTGCTTTACTTCCTCTACAAAAGAACGGATTTCAATTAACCAAAAGCATCCACACATTCAGAAAGTCCATCCCACTGCACTAGCACAGTGGGAATGTGTTACTTTTGCAGTATATTGTCATCTTTTTATTAATCTGAGATGTACTGCACTGAAAAACAATACCTTGAAGACTTCTTTGTTTAAAAAAGCAATGAAGAGGTCTCATTGAGACAGTATTTGCTGGGTCAGTCTGTGTGAAAACCATGGCTAGACCTAGATGAATTAAAAGGCTTTTTTTGTGGGGATGTTTTTTAACTGATGCCAAACCACAGATCCCAGTTAGTATTGTTACTGTCACACAACCTGCCAGTTTTTTTCCTGATGCTTCTTCCTCAGAGAGACATGTTGAAATTGACATTTCAGTTCAAATTCATCATGCTTTTTGTATTTCCAACAGCCTGCAGAACGTAGTTGCTGTGCTAAAACTACCATTTACCTGTTTCCTCTGGTGTCCATATATAGGTGTCCTTCTTAATCAAACCAAGCATGGATCTCAGCCTCAGAGAGTGACTCACCAAGTCATCAATTGCTCCACGCCACAGCTGGAGGCTGAGAAAATGGTCAAGATCAGAAGGGAGACAGCGCAGCAACTGCCACCTTGTTTGACCCTGTGCTCAGAAGTGAAGGCACCTTATAGCTGACAGCTGCCCTGTGCAACTAAACCAACAAAACAGCTCCCATTGTCTAAATATCTGTGCAAGGGGATGCTAAATTGCTTTCCTCATGTTAGAGGCCTCCAAGATCTCAATGGTTTGCAAATCAACAGGCTCTCAGGAACCCATAAATATTACTGTTAAACTAGGTCTGCTCTTCAACATGACACATGTTTGTAAATCTACCTGCTCTGTGTTTACCAAGAGGAACCTGCATCCTTCTAATCTAGAAGCAACTCAAAGCTGTTGATATGTTTACAGTCTGAAAGCCTGGGCAAAGAACAGAGAGACTGTATGAGGGAGGAGACACTTATCTGAGTAAAAGGGTACAGAAAATACCCAAAGGTTTCATAAATACAGACTGGAATAGTCTTGCCAGAAATAATCTTGTACACTCTCCAAAATTGCATGCATTTAATATTCTAAACTTATCTCCAGGAAAAAAAAAAAAGGCATTTGGGTCCTAGACAGCTGCTACAATTAAGCTATAAAAAAACAGAGTGTAAAGATGACTTCTAGACCTTCTATAATTATGTGCACTCTGAATCACAACACTTGGAAGAGTGCTTGCTAAGGCTGTTGATCACACAATGTTTTCACAAGCTTTTCCTTGCAAAGGTAACCCACCAGAGGGGATACAGAAGGTCTAACTGGGTTGGCCTCTGTTCAACACACAGCTCCAGAGCTGCCTTATTGAGCTGGGTCAGTGCTTCTTCCCGCTGCTCCTCCCCGGAGATAGACATTGCAGCCTATGAGAGAAAATTCACAGGGGCTATGGAACAATTCTCAGTCTTTATTCCTAGTCCCTGAGCTCAGTGGAGCAGCCCACAGCTCTCTTCCTGGACACCAGTCTAAAACCAGGCTGCACTAGGCACTTATACACCCAGATGTGGCTTCCTATACAGCTAGGATATGGCCAAGGTACCTAAAATCTGCAGAACAAACCCAGATTCCCTCATCAGACCAATATTAAGCCCCTTTGCAACTTCAGGTGTTCTGGGAAACAGGGATTTAGCTTGATGATCTATCAAGCTAAAAGGCTCCCTAGTGAAGCTTAGTTACAAAAACAACAGAGAGATTTCCAAGAGAGCACTACAGAAAAACCACTGACAGAATCCAAAGCACTCTTGCTTTAATATAAGGGGGTCTGTACTTTATCCACAGCCTGTCATGAGTGCCCCTCTAGTTCTCTGATGAATAGGAAGGGCTCTCCAAGGAGAAGAGCCCTTGGGGGACCCACTGGAGGATGTAAGCCTAGCCTGCCCCCACATTCAGTCCTGGGATGACAGAAAGCTAATGGGGGAAGAGCTTAAAATATCTATTATATTGTGTGCTTCTCTTTTCTTCTTCACACAACAGCCCACAAAGTCTCTCTTGGGAATCTCTTTACAAGAGCACTGAGGGTGTGGTCAGCAGAGCCAACACACATCGTAAATCTCGCAAACTCCCAGCATATTGGCAGCAGCCCTTTAGGTAGGCTCACATTGGGGCAGGCTGGGCTGTTTGTAGGGGAATTAACACACCATCAGCTTGTGGGAACAGAGGTTCCCACCTGTTTAAAGTCCTCGAGGGAAAGGTTCCATCCTGAAGGACCTGTTTCTTCCTCCTCAGTGCTCTTTTCCCTTGGAGTGTCCTCTAATGTGTATTTCCCACATGGGAGCTCAGTGGTGCTGCTCCGGACAGAGGGAGGCTCCAAGGTGCTCTCCTGGTACTCCATGTCCTCTGCAGTGCTCCTCTGGTCCAAGGGCACTTCCTCCTCCAAGACTGAAGGCACAGTCAGGTGCTGTCTCCATAGTTTATGCAGCTGCTTTACCACTTGATGCTGATAATGCAACTGTGACAATGGGGGAAAAAGTAAACATGAGCTGCACCTTCCCTCTTCAAACCCAACTGTTAAAGCCTCCATGGCAGACTCTATTAGCTCCAGAATCCCAGGGATGCAGCAGCCCCATGGGTCTGCCCTCCCCACTTATTTCAGTTGTGCAGCCCATCCAATAGCAAACATCAAAACATCACCTGGGGATTTTTCCTGTGGAACAGCTCTTCCTCTGTGACACAGGCATCCACAGGAGATGGGGTGCGCTCGGGTGTCCGAATTTGGTCAAGAAGTTCATTCAGGCTTTCTTTCACTATAGAAGTACCTTCTCGAGCAGCCAGCTCACTCTGAGGCACCACAACAAGAACAACCTGTGTGGGTCCCCATTCCATATGCAAACACACAAACTCAGTCCCACCTGTAACCACACTATTCATTATACAGAGTTACAAGGACACGAACAACTGCAAACCCCGCTGAGCAGAGCAATACTTCCAACAGCTTTTCAAATAAACTCTACAAATCCTGCCCCCAAACTATACTTTTCAAAGCATAGTGTAATTTTCAATTTATACCTTAACTGCTATCATAGTGTACAGCAGTCAATCCCCTTCCCACTAACCAAATAATGAAATTAATTACCAACAGAAATTTCATTCTTTAAAGGACCAGTGTGAACACTTTAGGAGACACAGTCATGTCTTTAGTAACAACATTACAATAGACTGCAGAGTTCCTCATGTCATTTAGCAAACTTGCTCAAGTATGTGCAGACATTCTGTAAATCTCACTCTCAGCAGTAATTGCACAACAATAAAAATACATGTTATCCACTCCCACCCTTATCCTCTATTTGCATATAAAGTTCAAAGCTCAGTTACCCAGCTACACGCTTGGTTACCTCCAATTTCTCTCTGAAGTCAGCCAATTTATCCTCATACACAGCAATTCCCCAAAGGGTCACCTGAAGCAGAGCTCCTCCTAATAACAGAGGATGTGTCCTAAATTCCCAGGGCTCACTGAAAATGCCTGCTCTCTCTGACTTGAAAATAAAAGAAAACCTCCGAGTTTCTCCAGGCAAAATTACACCTGAAATAAGAGAGAAAATGCATTGGGGTGCAAGAAGCCACCGGGTTAGCCTGACCCTTTTCCAACACCACCCCAAGTGTCCTTATCTCTCTACAAGACTCTTTCCCCATAGCTGGTTATCACACTTCATCCAGCTATCGTTCTCCTTCCAGATTTACTCACAGTCCCTATGTTCCTGAACTGGCATTATTTCCATTGCACTCTCCTTCTACAGCAAGATCAGTTTTCTCTCCAGAAGATTATGACCCGTTTGCCACCAGAAAATTATTCACTTTTCAATATTCCACCCATTTACACACAGAGCAGAAGCAACCTCCTTTCCTTTAAAGGAGGAGATCTCTCTCCAGGAGAGAGATCTGCCTTGCACAGCTCTTTTGGGGTGAGTCAGCTCTGACACCCAGGGTGGCTTCCTCAGGAGAAATCACTCAGCAGTGCTCTGCCATTAGTCAGACTCCACATCTCAGGTAACTCCCAAATTCCAGCTCTATGCTTGAGGTACAAAGGTCTTGGAGACTGGCAGGTCTCATACCTGGTCGGGTATCAAAGTAAAAGCAGGGCACTCTTCTCCCCTTGGTTTCTCTGGAGGGGATCTGCTGGGGAAGCCTCATCCAATTGTACCAAATGGAAGCTCTGCCATCATTGGTCACTGTCAGGAAGCTTTCAGCCTTCTCACTAGCCAGAGTCTCAAAGGTGAGCCGGGCAGCAATACCAATTTCCTTCTATAAGGAAGAGGAAAAAGATAACAATTTCTACCCTATCTGCATGAAGTCATAGCTCAAATAAGGGGTTGAGCCTTAGTAGGAGAACTTGTAAGGCAAGTCCAAAGAAGTGGTCATTATACAGAGAAAGTCTGGGAATCTGAATCACATACCACAACCAGAGCCCTTCTGTTCCTAGATCTCTCTGGAGCAAACATAGGGATACTCTACTATGTTCAGAATAAGTCCCCCATTCTGTGGCCTTGGAGTGACACTTATTGTACAAGCGTGACTTGGGAGCTCAAATAGGCTTAGCTTGACTAAACAATTAAAATCTCACAATTACCCTGCAAGCAGTGATGCCCTTGATCCAACGAGCAGGCTCGCCACAGAAAACTAAAGATGGAACCTTTTCAGCTTCTGGAACCTCAGTGAAGGAGTCACCTAAGGGGTCACTGCTAAAGAAAACAAAAGCCAGCATTTTCATTGAGTGAAATTCACTTCCAAAGAGTGGAGAAACAGGGGTGATTTACAAGATCCTGTAAGAAATAATCCCATTTATTATTTTCTCACACAGTAATCTCTTTAGGGACAGAGCCCTGCAGATGTGGTGAACCCATCTAGCTACGTGTCACTGGCAAGGAGGACAGGACAGCCAAAATATTAAAGAATGAGACCTGTCTAAGTACATGAGTGAAAAAGGACAAGAGGCCTGAGTCAGGCTGTGCCTGTTATAGATGGACAGGACAGGGAAAACTAGGAAAGTAATGACGGAAGGCTAGAAAAAGACAATCAAATGGAGGTAATTGAGAGTAGAATCCCACCCTGCCTGATCTAAGCTCTGAAGCCACACAGAGTGAAAACTGGAGGAAGAGCCTCACCCAAACTTTTCAATGATTCTTACTCCTTGGGACAGAAGGCCCCAAGGCACAAAGGCTCCAAGATCTGGTGATTATAATATAAGAATATGCCTTTTATTGGGTCCCAGTGGACACTTATCTCCATTCAGGATAAGAACAGCTAAGGATAACCTCACAGACTGGTGGTGCACACCCAAAATTCTTTATTTTGCCACAAAGTATGCCACGAAGTAGAACTTACAGGATCTCAATCTCTTCAGAAATGGCGGTATGTAGAAAAGCCTCAGCTGAGACAGATGTGAAAGGCTGCCCTTTCCCAATCACCTCCAGTCCTTCCAGATCCTGGACATACACAGAAATTACCAACTCACAGTTGCTCATTTGCATAGAAAGGACATTAAAACACCAGACAAATGCACCAACTCAGCCAAGTAAAGTGAAGTTGTGATATCTTGCTCCACAATGATTTTTAGAGGCATCCGAAGAATGCTCAAGGGACACGGGAAAGAACCAATTCTGAGATTCCCAAGAATCCTAGATGACTGCATTCCCCACTAGCAATGATGCACAGAGAAAGTGTCCTTCACACGTGTCTCATCCTCAGAGATAGGTTTCAAGGACAAAAAAAAGTGAGGTTTGTTCTGTTTGTAGGAGGAGGGGCCACCTGCCTTCAGGAGATTATTTCAGAGTGTGTCTTCCACATGGGTAAAGATCTCTTCCCTCTGCCCCACAGCCCTAAATCAAAGTCCTGCACCAGTACTTGGCAGGTTTTTCTTTGCCTAAGTCTTGGAAGCTGCGTGCTGCTGGTTTGGGGTCCTATTCTGAGGCCCCTAGACCACTCCATGCAGCACTTCAGGAGGTCAGACAACTCTTTCATAGGTGTGACCTTTGGAAATGTGGGAACTTCCACAAAAAACACTGTGGGACCAAGTTTTAGTTTCCTAATGCTTTTTTCAGATCCAACTCCTGACAATTTTGTTACTCTACAGCACCTGACAAGAGACACAAAGAATGACCTTGTTCCTCTGGTCTTACCGGCTTATAAAAGCCCAGCTCCTCTAGGAGAGATTTTAGCTCCTGCTGTTGATGTTTCAGGAAAAGACTTTTATCCCAGTTTAGGTGGCAAGGAATCTTCTTCGGAGGCTTCACACCTGTGGAAATACCAATACAAGAGCTCACTCTCTACACACCCACATGTCTAATCAAATTTCATTCTCTGCCAAACTTTGGCCTTGTAGTGTTTTAAAGAGGAGGCTCAACAGGGAAGGAGCTGCTTCTCCACACTTGTGCCCCATTTCTTTGGAATCACTTCTCTGCAGTGTTCCCTTACCTGTTTCCCTCTGGACAGTTCGGGGTTTCCCCACATGAGTGAGTGGCTCTGGGTGCCCACATTCCGTCCGGGTCAGGGTCAGAGTCAGCCCGGTGAGTTCATCCCCAATTTGCTCAGGAAGGCTCCAGAACTCACTTCCCACTCGGTATCCCTAGGGTGGGAAACAAGGCTCCCACTGATTGTTGTGGAGAGTGGTGCAGCTACCTGCTATTTTCAGAGGCACTTGAAACTAAAAAGAAGAGGTCTAACCCTGACTATATCAGCATTTTAAAAGTCTATGAATTATCCATTTCTGCAGAGGAAGCCAAAATTTCTATCAAGCTGCTGTCTAAGACAAAATAACTTTCTTCTATCTAGTGTGCATGAAGGTTGAATGATATTCAAGTAAAGCCTCACACAAATGCAAATTCTTTGATAGTGCTATAAATGTGAAAAAAGAATTTTAACACGATACTCCCATAACCCTCCTGCCTTACCCATGCCCTTTTCTCCATGGCAATCACTAAAATCCAAGCCTGAAGCTATCAGATCTTTCTGCCCCTGGAACAGCAATTGTGACATGTTCCCATGCCACTTCCCAGGGCGCAACAGTCTTTGGTGAAAATCAATAAGTACCACTTGCTTATCACCACTTTCCCCTGGCTGGTATGAATAGCACACTTCAGGTTTTTATTTTTCATATCCCTAAAAGCTCTGCTCAGAAACCAAGCTGAGGGATTCAGAGTGGCTTTGATAAACATCTGACAGCACTTCAGAGACTTACTTAGAGGAGTGTCTGTGCTGTGTCTCAAGAGCAGCACAATCAGAACACTCAGGAAGTGGGGCTCTCACCTTTCCAGGAAATAGGGCAGGGAGACTCCGGTCAATGAGGTCACGTTCTTCCTGGATTTGCCTGTAATTGTCTGACATGTTCATCAGCAATTCATTCTCTGGCTTGTGAAGAATTTCTAGAAATAAAAAACATCACATCATTGGTGCTGCACTTCTGGGCACACCCTTTGCCACTGTTATTGTTCACCTGTAACCCACTTATACTGTTCCCTGCCAAATACACTGCCCTCTGCCCAACCAGAGCCACCAGCTCACCATTCCATCACATCCAACAGCATGAGCAGTATGAGAGCTCTGAGAACATGGAATTAGACTACAATGGCAATAGGATTTACCCTGGTGGGCAATGACTGCTGTGATTTCGGGACATCAAACTTCTCCACTTGCAAACAGAATTTCACAGAATGAAACTTCTTTAGCTTTTCTCACCTCCTAGGTGTTTCTCCTGCTTTTTCCTCATTGCCATATGATGGCTCCAGTTCTGGAAAGCTTTGTGCTCTGGTAGTTGGGCCTGATGTGCCTTTTCTTTCTTCTCTCTTCCATGTTCCTCTTCTAAAGCTGCTGCAGTAACATCTGGATGAGGAACCTTAATAGCATCTGCTAGCTGATGAGAAATGAAACATTAAATGAACCTCTCCATGTACACCAAAACAGAAATGGGAGAGGGGAGGAGAGAAGAATTCTTCAGATTGACAGCACTGTTACATTAACAATCTGAGATGAAGGAAACTAGGGCAGTGGGAACATACTAAGATACAATGGAAGTATTTATCTGAGTAATGAGACCCCAGCAATGGCATTGCTGCAACACCAGCTCTTCCCTGACACCATAAGCAGGGCACACAGGGAAGAGGAAGCCTGTGTAATTGTTCCCTGTGTACCTGGTGCTGCACACAGGACTCCAAAACCTGCTGGTGCAGTTTGTCCAAACGCAAACCCTCCCCCAGAGTGTGAGGAGGCTGGGAAAACCACACCTCAGGCCTGCCCTGCTCCTGATAGGTGCTGGAAAGCATCAAAAGGTACTGTAGGCACCACACTCTACCTCTGGAAAAGTGCTATGCAGCACTATTTTCATAACTCTACAATCCAACCTGAGTGTTTCTTTTGGCCAAGGCTTCCATCCTTAACTCCTGGAGACTTCCCAAAATGTGATGAGGGAGGATCTCTTCACAGCCATCATCAAACTGTCTTGATCCTACAACACACATATAAGAATACCCAAACCCAGAGGCAGGTCACTAAAGTTTGGCCTAGCAAAACCAAAACCCAGAGGTAAGATGTAAAGTTGAACCCTACCAGAAAAAGTCAGTGGTCCCCTGGGTGCCTTGGGGGGAACAGGATGTGCTACGAGATGTGCCACCTCCTTGGGTCTGTATTTTCGGACAAGGTAATTCTTCCGAACTGGAATTCTCCCGGCATCATGGGCAAGGCGTGGAGCATGAAGCTTCAGGAAATAAACAGTCACAGTGCACTTAGGTACACACTGACTCACCTTTATTCCATCTGATCCTTTTAGGATATGCACAGTAGTCATACCAGTACACTTCCTGTAAGGGTGCTGCGAGTCCTGGATAGGGACTTTTCACATGGACATGTAACAACAGGACAAGGAAGGAATGGATTCAAAGTAGAAGAGTAGATTTAGATTACATATTAGGAAAAATTCTTCTCTGTGAAGGTAGTGAGGCCCTGGCACAGGGTACTCAGAGAAGCTGTGGCTGCCCCATCCCTGGAAGTGTCCAAGGCCAGGGTGGATGGGGATTGGAACAACCTGGAATAGTGGAAGGTGTCCCTGCCCAAGGCAGGGGGGCTGGAAACAGATGAGTTTTAAAGTTCTCTCCAAGCCAAATCTTCTATGATTCTTCCCCTAAAAGACACCTTACACAGCTGTGCAGATACCAACTCAGTTACTGTCTTACTCCTCTGGATCTTGGTTTATAACAGGGGCACAAAAGGAGAGTTTTAAATCACTTTCCAAAAGAGATTTCTGCTGCTGTGTCACTCAAATGCTCCCACTCACACACTGTGATCTGAGTTTTGGAAGTAAAGCCATGAGAGCTACTAAACAACTTACAGGTCTTATTAGATCAGAAATTTGAAAATGTAATTTTGAAGATGCAGATGACTTATCCTTCCATTTGAAAGGACTATATAGGCACTTATAATCCTTTACTTTTAGCAACTGAACCTGATGAGCTGACATTTTATGATGTTAAAAAACCTGACAGACAAAATGGCAGGAGAACTCAGCTTCAGGAGTGAGTTTTGGCTTAAGTAAATGGGCAGCAGCCTCTGTTAAACACCCAACAGGAGAGTATCCATTAAGGCAGCTGTTTCAAGCAGTAAAAATACTCATACATACTTTGTCCAGGTCCTCCACCTTAATTTCAAGTGCCTGGAGGTCCTCTCCTTGCAGAACACATGGAACAGGCTCAGGCTCAGGCTCTTCTACAATTGTTGAACATGGTTGTTCAAAAGTCTTTTCCTTCCTGCCTAAAAAAACAAATGAAGAGACTTCTTCAGTCTCCCAAGAAGGACCATATTCCTCTCAGGTTCGTTAATGATTTCCAGCTGAACTGTATTTTGGGATTATTTCTCTTTAAGGTTGCAATGAATAATTAGATTGAGCATTTCTTGTAATTGAAAGAATGAACCTCTGAGAAGCTGCAAAGACCAAAGTGGGTCAAGTAGAAGTCAACTGTCTCACACTTTATTCAGATGAAAGACAACGGTAAGATAAATGCAAATAAATACAGATCCCTGCAGGTGGAACAACACATTCCTGGGAAGTTTCCAACTCTAGCTTCAAGTACAAGCACACAGATTCTCTGCGCTCACCCAGTACTACTCGGATAACAAAGCACTGGGTTTCAAAGGCTGTTCAGTGGCAGAACAGCTCTGAAATACCAAACCCGGGTGCGGGGCAACTCCGCTGGCACCAGCGGGCCAAGCCGAACTCAGGAGATCCCACCAGGGACTGTTCCCCCTTAACCTGCGGGCCCCTCCCTGCTACTTTAAAACAAACAAAAAAATCACAATAATGACAGCAGGCCATTGGCTGGGGAAGGGGCTGGTTCCCGCCGCTTCAACCGCGGCCCCGCCGAGGCCGCAGGCCCGGCCGCCCGCTGCCGAGCCGCGCCCTGCTCCCGGCCGTACCAGGAGGAGTTCGGTTCCGAGACCGACTCCCCCACCGCGACGCCATGTCCGGGCCACCGGCACCGCGCCCGGCCCCGCCGCAGGCAGTGCCAGGCCGCGACGGGCAGCGCCGGGCCGCGACGGGCAGGCAGCGGCCTCCGGGCACCGCCCCCTGCTGGGGCTCCGCGGTACTGCTTCCCCCTGCCGGCACGCATGCGCCGTGCCGCTGCGACGTGGCCGGGGACAACGGGACATTGAGGATGTTGGGACTCTGGGGCTTCGGGACACCGGCGACACGGAACTCTGGGCGACTAGGAACACCAGGGTGGCGGGGCAGGGGGATACTGGGGTGCCGGGACTCCGGAATAACCCGGACACCAGGCATACGGGACACTGGGCGCTAGGACACTGCGCCACTAGAAACAGCAGGGCGCCGGGACACCGGGCCTCAGGGCACCCGGAACTCCGGGATACAGGAGCCCACCGTGCAGTAACACCTCTCCCCAGCCAGCACCCCTGCCCCAACACCCCTCAGCCAGCACAGTGCTCTTGTGGTTTATTATGCATTATTATCCATTGTGGCCGCTTACAGCCCTCACGCCCCTGCCACCGGCTCGTTCCTCCGCCAGGGTCCCCCTCGATGGGCGCCGGGCAGCACCCAGCACCCGCTGCAGCTGCCAGAGCAGGTCGGGCAGCAGCGAGTCCAGCACGGCCAGGCCAGCCCAGGTGCAACGCAGGCCACTGGGAAAGAGGTGGTGGTGAGACCCGGTGCCCCAGGGACACCCCCGGCCCTGCCCACAGCTCCCCGGGGCTCACCCGCTGTCCAGGACAAGCCAGCCCTCCTGCTGCAGTGCCCGAGCCTCCCCTGGCTCCCCAAACACGGCCTGCAGGCTGAGCTGGGGAGAGAAGTGCTCCCATCGCTGTGTGCCCAGGGCAAGAGAAGGAGAGGGCATCAGCATCCCAGTACCCAAAGGGGCTGCAGGAGAGCTGAAGAGGGGCTTTGGAGAAGGGAATGGAGTGACAGGAAAAGGGATAGATGGAAAGGGCAGATGTGGATTAGATATTTGGAAGAAATTCTCCTGTGAGGGTGATGAGGCCCTGACACAGGCTGCCCAGAGAAGCTGTGGACGCCACATCCCTGGAAATGTTCAAGGCCACGTTTGACAGGGCTCAGAGCAACTTGGTCTAGTGGAAGGTGTCCCTGCCCACGGCAGGACGTGGAATGAGATGGGCTTTGAAGTGCCACCCAATCCAAACCATTCTATGATTAGCATTGGGTTGATGTGGGGGTGTCCCCACAGGTGGCTTCTCACCTCGTGTGTGATGCCTTCATCCGTGCGCAGTCCCAGGGTGAGCAGCTCCTCCAGCCTGTGGGGACACAGAGAGCTATGGGGCAGCACAGACAGGGAGGGGGCACGGCAGGGGGACCCTAGTACTCACTGCTCCAGTGGGCTCAGCACCACCCGACTCCTGGTGCCATGTCCCTGGCTCTGCACCTCCCGCATCCAGGCAACAGGCTCCAGGATCTGGACACGAGCTTCCCGGCTGCAGCTGCCCTCACCCCGCAGCACGAAGCGCCCATGTGCCCCTGCAGCAACCCGGTAGGGGGAACGGAGTTCACGGGGCACATAGCCACACACTCCCCCCCACGCTGGCCCCCCATCACCCCCTTACCTGGCCCCACACCGATGTACTGATCAGCTCGCCAGTATGAGAGGTTGTGGGTGCTGAGGGCGCCCTGGGGGAGAACCCTGGGGTGAGGGGAGTGGCTGAGCTGCTGGGGGACCAGCATGACATTGGGGGACACAGCATGGGGGGCATCCCACCTTCCGTGCAAAATTGGAGACCTCATAGTGGCGGAAGCCAGTGGCCACCAGCACATTCCGGGCAGTCTGGTACATGTCAGCCAGCAGATCCTGGCAGGGTGCAGGCAGGGCTCCGGCCCTGACCTGTGCTGCCAGTGCCGTGCCCCGCTCCAGCGTCAGCTGGTACAGGGAGATGTGGTCGTCACAGAGCCCCAGGGTCGCCTCCAGCCGCTGGGCCCAGGCATCCCGGCTCTGTCCCGGCAGCCCGAACAGAAGGTCGATGGACGTTCGGCCAGGGAAGAGCCCCCGAGCTGCTTCCACAGCCTTTCGTGCCTCTGCTGCTGTGTGCTCCCGGCCCAACATCCTCAACTCGGCATCATCCAGCGACTGCAGAGGGAGAACGGTGACAATGGGGTCATGGGGTCTGTGGCAGCTGCGGCAGGGAGAGCCCTTCTCACCTGGACGCCGATGGAGAGGCGATTGACCCCAGCTGCCCTGAAGCCAGCAAGGGGAGATGCACTGGTGGAGCTGGGGTTGGCCTCCAGCGTGACCTCAGCACCAGCCGGAAGGTGGGCAGCCCCTGCCACAGCCTCCAACACTGCCGCAACGGTGCCGGGGCTGGCCAGGCTGGGGGTGCCCCCGCCGAAGAAGACGGAGGTGACGCTGTAGGGCAGAGGGTGGGAAGCTGCAGGTGGGCACGGAAGGGTCCAGCACTCCCCGTGAGCCCACCCTGTACACCCACCTGTGCACCTGGCTGAAGCGGAGCAGGGTCTGTGCCTCCCGCACCAGGCAGGCGCGCACGGCCGCCTCGTCCACCGCCGGCACCACGTACGTGTTGAAGCTGCAGTAGGAGCAGCGCTTGCGGCAGTAGGGCCACTGCGGGCACGGGGCGTGAGGGGGACGGCCACGCCCTCATCCCTAGCCACTCCATTTCGAGGGGGGATACCCCCAGCCCTGTGCACGGACCTCAGTGCCCCCCACCTGCCCCATAGGGCATACGACCCACAGGTGTGACCCTTTATGTGCACGTCTCGAGGACCCCTCAGTTCAGGCCAGCCCCACGACATGTTCAAGGCTGGGCTCCCCCCGATGCGTGTAAGCCCCGAGGTCCCACATGCACCCACGTGTGTGTGAGCCCCAAGGAGCCACATCCACCTTCCGCTGTGCCAGCCCCGTGCCCCTCAAGGAGTACAAGCCCCAGGACCCACGTGTGCCCCCACGTGTGCAAACCGGTGATTCCCCGTGCACCCCCCCACATACACAAGCCCCGGGGTCCCCCCCGTGTCCCCGCTCACGTGCACGTAGAGCGCGGCTGTGGCGGGGGCGGCCGTTTCTGGGACCGGTCCCGGGCCGCCCCCGCCGGGCAGCACCCCAGCGACAGCCGCCAGCTTCCGCGGCCAGCCCCGCGCCGCCGCCATGGGACCCGCGGGCCGCGGCACCGCCCGCCCCGGGCGGGCACCGAGCGGGGCCTCCCCGGCGGGGCGGGGCGCAGGGGCCGGGGGAGGGATCGGGGGTAAAGCCCTTCGCTTCCGGCGGGGCTCTGTGGGGGATGTCGTTGTGAATGACGGGGGTGCAGCGGTCAGTGTCCTGCCCGGAGCCGGGCATGCAGGAGTCAGTGTCCTCTCCCGGTGCTGGGGATGCCAGGGCCAGGTCCTCCCCCAGTGTCCTCCCCAGACGCACGGTCCGAACGAGGTTTGGGACCTGCCCCCGCATCCTTCCCCGGCTGCTCCTCGGGGCCGGGAAGGGTATTCCGGACTTTCGGCGGAGGAAGGTGGCCTGTCCGCACTCAGGGTTGTGCAAACCCGCAGCTGACGAACCCCGACGTTAGTAGGTGTCTGTGTTAATAGTCACGAGAAACTCTGAAATGTCCGTGACAAAGGCTGGGGCTGCAGATTCCCGTTCCCAGGCCAGAAACTCATAGTTCGGTGTAAACCGCCCGTGATGTAACCTTCCCTCCCCGGGGAGATTCCGGGCAGGCAGCGAGGACTATAAGAGTGGGACTCAGGCACGGGCAGGGCAGAAGCCATAGAGCGAGCCTGGAGCACTGCACACACCGAGACGGCACTGGCAGCCCAAAGGGCCAGCTCTTCCTCTTCCGTGAGCATTTACAGCCGGGGATGCATAATCCCAGGGGTTGGGAAGGGACAGGGCGTACTGCGGGGGGTGTCCTGGCTGGCAAAGGCTGGATATGCTCTGGGGAAGGCATGGGATGATAGGGAAGGCTTCCCTGGGACCAGGCTCAACCAGGGCTCATACCCATGGGTGGTGCTACCCCACTCCCAGAACAGGAGCAGGAGTGGGGTGGCAGGGACTGTTCCCCCTGTGCTGGTTGTGACCAGGAGCTGCTGGTTTTCTTAGCAGTGTGTCTGTCCTCATCAGACAGGGCGGGTGGCACTGTCATTTCTTATCCACTGCCCCCCATCTACAGTGAGAACACGGGGCACGTGTGGGCGGGGCAGGGGTTGTGACAAGGGTGGAGGTACTGATCACGGAGGGGAGGAGAAGCTCCACTCACTGCAGGCCTGTCCTGCACCTGGGTTAATGCTGTGGGAAGCAAAAGGTAAACAGGTAAACAGTCCTTCCCTAGACATCAGTCACAGAGGCCCTCTGTGTCCCCAAGGTCCCCGGCTACAGCTGCTGTCACGCAGGTAATGGTTCTTCTTCCGTCGGGAAGGAAGGTGACAGAGGTAACCAGAAAAGGGAGGAGACCTGAATGAAATGTGGAAGGATCAGTGCTGAAACCAGCCCCACGAGCAGTGTGGGAACAGAAGAGGAACTTGTTAGAAAAACAGTGTACAGAAGGAGTCTGACACAAACCATCCATGTTTTTTTCTTTCAGAGTGCAGACGTAGACAGGGGACATGGCCCCGCCGTCTGCTTCCATGGGTAGAGCCCACAGTCCAGCTGTGAGATGAAAGATTGAGACCTCACTGACGCTACTTCTTTCTCCCTGTTGCACCATTGCCCTCCAGCCACTGGAGGAAGCTGCAGCATGGAGGGGGCCCAGCTTTAGCTCTGCTCGGAAAGGAAGCAGGAGGGAGACAGCAGGAGGTCAACAACATTATCTGCTTTCCAGCTGGCGTGGGACACTTCTGCTGGCAAAGAGGAGCTCTGCCATCCCTCTTCTCACAGGAGTGTTTCATGGTTGGGAGGTACCAAATAACTCCCGTAAAATGCTGTCCCAGGTACGCTCTGCTTCATGCTGCCGATGGGACAGGTATTTTGGTATTCCTGCAACAACCTTGCTGTCTGTCTTGTCCAAAACAACAAAATAAAGAAAGCCATTTCTACCTTGGAGAAGGTTTGTTTTTTTGGGGGGAAGCACCCGGGGGAGGTGTGGGAACAGAGTGAGCTTTTCCAGCCAGTTTTAGAGAGCCCCAATGCAAAGTCTCATTCTCTGAAACCCCTGGCCCTCATTTCAAGTTCAGCCGCTCTTAAATGACCCAGGAGTCTCACAACATCCAAGGAGAAAAGGCACCACATATCCTGGGAAGCCAGGCCAGGGCATTTGGACTTGAGAGTGTCAGTAAAATACCCACCAGCATATGTTCAACTCCTGTGAAATGGCTGCAGCCAAGCTGCTCAGAGACGCACAAAATTTTTAAACCTTCATAAGGTCTTTCAGTAACTGGACAGAATTCCAGAAATAAGCATCTCTTCCTCACACCACAGTATTTCGGTTGGCAAAGAAACAAGCCCAACTGGAAAAAAAAGGCGCTCTGTTTTATTGACTAAAAGTGCCATCAGCCTGATGTCAGGGAGGGAAAGTCTCCTCGGCATAGCCCAAGGCACAGGTGAAAACCAGACTTGGAGCTGACTGAAATGGGGCTGATTTATCCTGCTTTTTGCTCTGCCTTCCCAATCTCAGAGCTGCAAGTGCTTCTCCATCTGCTCCTTCAACTTGTATTTCTGAATCTGGAATAGAGGAGAGAGACTCAGAGAAGAGCTGGGACAGAATGCCAAAGCTCCTGCCCTGCCCCAGCCCCCTCTTACCTTGCCTGAGACAGTGAGTGGGTACTGGCTCACAAACACAACATAACGTGGGATCTTGAAATGCGAGATCTGGGAAGAGAAAAACTAGGGCTACACAACCTGAAAGGAACAGCCTGGCACTAAATCCATGGGCTTTCATCCACCAGTCCCGAGCAGCCACTGGGTGTACTAGTCTGGAAGGAAACTGAGGACTGGGAACCCACCTTGCCTTTGCAGAAAGCTTTAATCTCTTCCTTGGTGCAGTCCTGCCCAGCCCGCAGTCGGATGCAGGCACAGATCTCTTCTCCCATCCTTGAATCCTTCACACCAACCACCTGGTTGGGACAGATGCACAGTGTGACCCTTGGGGATGTCCCTGGCCTCCCACAGGGTCTGTGTGCTGGCCCATGGTGTGTTCCCTGACCCCATACTACAGGGTGCTGGAGCACTATGGATGCAACATGGACCTGTCATCATCCCTCTGCTTCCAAAAAAATGGGGCAAGAGGTTTCACAAACAACAAGGAGACTTGGTAGGCTGCCACGAATGCCTTGGGATCTCCAGATGGAATGGCAGAGGAGGGATGAGGTAGAATTAAAGCATTATTTAAAACCCTTATAATCACAGATCTTAGTGGGCCTCTGCCTGTGACACCAGGAAATGGGCTTCCCAAGCCTGAGCTCTCTCCAAAGTTTGCTCCCACTGTTCCACAAGAATCCTACTGTCATTCCCTGCCTTGAACCACTATCTTTAATGGCTAGAGACACGTTGATCCTTTTGAGTCCAGAGCAGTGACATAAAGCTCTAGAAACGACATAAACAGGGCTAGTTTGCAACCCATCTGCACTGGGACTGTTCCAAAGAGAGATGCTCGCCTGGCACAGGCAGAACTCTGACTAAATAAGCAGTTTATTTATGGGGAAACTTGTCTGGCACAAAACCTGGAGAACAATCCCAGCAGACAGGGAGCAGCTGCTCAGTCCTGGAAATCTTTGCTGTCTTGCAAAGGAGTTAAACTAAGTCTCACTCCTCATCTCCAGGGGCTTGTTGGAAGAGTCTTCCTGGATGTCAGAGTTGAGCAATTATCAGTAAAAACTGTCCTTCCAGACTACATTCGGAGTAAGAATTTCAGAGGGAGTCATGAAAGTGGACAGGCAGTTTAAAACTGAAGAATGACAAGCGCTTTTCAGACATACAGCTGGAACACAAGGGGATTGCCACAATCCATATGCCCCATGCCCCTTCCATCCCATGAGCCTCTCCCTCCTCCTTGCTTACCAATATTACATGGAATTTGATGCTGAAAACAGGGAAAGACAACCACATTCCAAGCAGCAATCCCAGAAGGTTTATGTACAAGATTCCCAAAACCAGACTCTCACCCACTCCACCTCCTCCCACTCACCTGGACCTCCTCAACCTTGGGATGAGTGTGGAGGAACTGCTCAAGTTCTGCTGGATAGATGTTTTCTCCTCCCCGAATAATCATGTCCTTGCAACGCCCTATAATTTTGCAGTAGCCATGCTCATTCAGGATCCCAATGTCCCTGCAATGACAACAACCTTCTAGTCATGTCCCAGCTGGGTGGAAGTATGGCTGATGCTCCCACCCAGCCTGGGTAGTATCAGAGGATAATGGCTGAGATGCCACCTGAGCACATGGAAGAGATCAAAGAGCTCCTGTTACAAAAACTGGCAGCATCCACACAAGCTCCAGGATTTAGGGGGAAGGCAATGCCTGGCCCTGCCCTGTACCCCCACAAACTCTCCATGCGCAAGTGGCCAGTGACAATTCCCCTCTTCAGGGACACTCAGCACCGAGGGCTCTGTGCTAAAAGCAGTTCTGAAGTGTCACAGACAGATCAGAGGGATAAACTGGGACAGTTTTCTCTACTTTGGAAATCCCAGACAAGCACTCCTATATGCACCTATGCATCCTCATCCAGTGCCACCCTGTGGGACCATCTGGGAGAAGTTCTCAGACTCACCCTGTCTTGTACCACCTCTCAGCAGTGATCACTTCACTTGTCTTGGCAGGGTCATTCCAGTAGCCCAGCATGACGCAGTAGCCACGGATCTGAAGCTCTCCAGGAGTGTTCAGAGGCACAGATTGCCCTGTTTCTGGATCCTCAATTTTTGCCTGGAAGAGAAGAAGGGCTTAGTTGGACATCAGCACCAGACAGGGAGGATGGAGTGAGGTCTGCTGCTGGCAGAGCACCTGGAGCACGTGGGAAAGGTCATGGTCACCTCTGTGTGAGGAAAGATGTATCCCACTGTCTCAGTTTTCTGGTTGATGCTGTCATTGGGAAACCCCATGAAGGTGACAGGGCTGTTTTCTGTGGTCCCATAGGCAACCTGCAAACACAGGAGAGGAAATGTGTCTCAAGGGGAAAGGGGACCACACAGCTTCAGGCACAGGAAAGACAAAGTGGTCATGACTGCAGGGAAGAGTGGGATGTGAGGAGGATGTTCTCCCAAGCCACTCAGGTGACAGGAAGGTCTGCTCTGCTGGCTATGGATGGGGCCCTCCAGATACTTCTGCCAGAGAGTCTTGGAGAAACAGGAGCTAAAGCATCACTGCACCTGCTTGCCATGGTCTTCTTCACCTCGCTCACAGTACTCCTGACCCCATCACCCACAACACTTGGGGTGTCATGTACTTTTGACATCCTAACTGCTATCCTTAGAGGACTCCAGGGTTTGCCATCCTCTTTTTCAACGCTTGCTTCTTCAAGCCCTGTCCTGTACCCATCTCTGCCAGACATTGACTTTGCCTTGGTGCCCTTGAAGCCAAGGTACTGAGTTTACCTTGCACCTCTAACAACTCAGGGAACATAGGACATCACTTTGGAAAAACCCTGGAGCCAGCAGCAGACTTCTGTGGGAGACAGTGTGTCCTGCAGCATGGCTGCTTGCTGCAGATCCTTTTGCAGACATCAGCCCCTGTAATCCTTGTAAGGCATCACGAGGCTGCTCAACACTTGGCACAGCTGCCCTTACAGACCCAAAGCCTCACAGCGGGACAAAAGCTTCTTGCTGCTAAACCTCCCTCACAGCTAATCCCGATGGCAGGCTCTGAGCCACCTCAGCTGAAGGTCACTTCTCCTCAGAGGAAAATTCCAGTGCTTTATGTTCAGTTCAGTGGCCAGGCTGTGGTGGCAGGAGCTGTACAGGAGGTGCCCTGAGCAGCTCTGAGCTGCACCAACAGCACCTTTGCTGGGATTGCTGCTAGACCTCAAGCTCTTGGGAGCGGTGTTTCAGCAGTGGGAGCTGCTGGAGCACTGCTCTGGTGTCTCTGACCCACTCAGAGTAATGTCATCCCAGTAATGTCACCTGTGGCTGCTTTGCTGGGAGAACATGGCTGTAAAAGGGCTGATGTGGGAAGTATTTCCCCATTTCTCCTGCAGTTCTCCAGACTGACACATGAGCATCTCTGACCCCCAGATTGCCCTGCCACCCAGATCTGTTCAGTTCCTCCAGAGTAAATGCCCAGGTGTGCCTATATGGTCATGGTGCTCACCCAACTCCAGGCACTGTGCCCCAAATTAATGTGGAGATTTGCAAAGGACTATGATGAAGCATGTGAACAAGGATGAAAATAGTGTGAATGAGCTGAACACAACACTGGTACAGGGTACAACAGTGTGTAATAACACTGGAGCACTTGGCAATTTCCACTGCTTGGAGCTGCTGCAGGATCTCATGTTGGGCACAGTCTGTCACAACGGCTGATACTCTTGTTGACTGCACCAAGGTCAGCATGAATCCAAGCTGGAGCCTGCTTTTATCCAGGAATCTGGAGGAGAACTTCTTCAGGATGCTGCAGGGACCATCTGGTACAAGCTGCTCTGCTTGGAGCCTGGCAGTCCCCAAGGAGCAACTGTGAATAGGCTTCTGCTCCCAGACACAAGGATAACTTCCCAGCCGGGTGCAAACCCACAGTGTCTCATACTCAGACTGGATTTCTCTCCCACACACTAATACGAGTCCTGTGGCTGGATCAAATGACTGACCAGACCCAAATCCGAGACTTTAAACACTTATTAAAAATCCCAGTGCCTTTGTTTTTTTGTTTTACTCTGCTGGATGAATTGCAATGTTGGTCCCAGGATCCCAGCCAAGACCTGAGTCAATCCTTGCTGCCTCTCCGGGTTGCTCCAGCAGTTTAATTGGATGCAGGAGCAGGCAGCTCCCTGGCAGGATGATGCTGTGAGTGCTCTGGCTCACCAGGCTCCTCCAGATGCCTAGCACTGTGCCCTATACCCCAAACACCAGCTATTGATGCCTTGGCCTGTGGCTTGTCCCCATAAACACCCTCACACCCTCAGAAATGGGCTTCCCATTTCTGGTTCAGAGGACAACACAGGTCTGAACCTCCAGCCCCTCATCTGCCTTCCCCTGCCTGCACCAGCACACCACTCTGTAGCCAGATACCAGGTTGTTGCTCCAGAGCTTTCCAAGATGTTATCTCCCTCTTACGATGGTTATCCACAGCTGTATTCCTGGGATGGAGGCAGGGGATGGAGCAAATGCTTGTGCCAGCACAGCTGTCTTCCCAACCCTTATCTGACACATGGACCATCCAACATGTCCATTATCAGCAGCAGATGAAACAACATTTCCACAAAACTCCACACACTAATTTAAACTTGGAGATATCCATGAAGATTCCTAGCCTTCATGACCCAAAGGGGCACTTAACATCATTCAACCTTGTCATCTGGTGTAATTCAGTCCAGAAAACCTCACCCAATAATTTCAGCATCAGCTCCATAATTTCCACTGGAACTGTATGTGGTGTCAAAGCACAGCTTTCCAGAGGCAAAGATTCCAGCTTGGACCCTTGGCTTCAAGAGGAGCTACAAAAATACAAAATGTAATTGACCACAAAGCCTTTTTTACTGTAGAACCACAAGTGACCCCCCAACACCCAGATCAGTCCTGCCCTCAGTGATGACAAAGACAGCTCCAAAACAAACTGCTGCCTAACTTGCTCCTACCAACAAGAGATTCATTCTTTGTGAATCCCAAGCCTCTGTATAAACCAGGAATATAAAGAACATCTTAGCAGAGCTGTGTTTTTTAAAGCACATTTCCCAAACATTTCCTGCTAGTGCTGTTCAAATACTGGTCACTGTGGAACATGCAAAACAGCCTGAAGAGGGAAGCATCTAAAAATTAAAAATAAAGTAAGAACAATCAGACTCCAGTCTCTTTAGTAAACATTTGGGAGGCAGGTTGATCTGGTGAGGACTGTGGGGACTCTGAAGACCCTGGGTTTTTCCCAACTGTGCTGCTTATTTACTGCATAACTTGGAGGAAGCCACATCAGCTCTCTGCTCCTTGGTTTTCCCTGGCATTCAACTGCAATAAAAACACCCAGTGTCCTCCACATTCAACTGCTGCTGAAAGGCTATAATGAAAGACTGGGGTTTTAACCACCAGTACCCCAAGTGGGTTATACTGGGTGGGACTGGAGCAGAAGGTCAGGGCTGCAGAAAGGCATGAGTTCCTTGGAGGACACCCTACCCTAGACCTGAGCACTGCTCAGGAAGGATCATCATACTCCTCATCACCACCCTCCTGTTGTGCCATGCTGGAGGATGATGATGGCAGGACTTGAACTGCCAAACTAAAGCCTACAGAAATTGAGATTTGCTGGAGACAATATTGGCCTCAGAAAAAAAGCAGCAAATTGACCGTGAAATAATAGGGATTTTCAGACTTCAAAGAGGGCATCATGAACAACAGAAAGCAGACTGGCAACCCAAGAGATGTGTTCAGGGACCTCTAAGAGGCCCTTTGAACTTCTCTCAGCGTAACATGCTGGATGGATCTAATTATCCTTAAACCTGTGCCGAGTGCATCTGTCTTGGATATTTCCCCCTGAGTCAACCCCATCCCTTCCCATCACAGCTAGCTCCAAATCATTCTCAACTGAGCAAGAACCTTTCCTCACTCAGCTGCTCACTGCCAAGATCACCCTAAACTTTTCTGTCCACTGGGGACATGTGTCTCCTTGCTTTGTAGATATCCCACTATCCCAAATTGTACTGGAATAATCCTGCACCTTCAGGTCAACTTTGCTGCTGTAAAAAAAACAACTTCTGATCACATCCAGCCTGTGTCACACTGCGATCTCATTTCCTTCCCCAGCAACAGTATCATCTTCATGTCAAAAGCATCAGGACACAAACAAACAAGTCTTGCAGGACAAATCTCCACAGGTGGCCACCCTGTTGACATCTCTCTCCCCCAAGAGAGCTGCCAGACAGTCCCAGTTTGGATGGGGCTTTAAAGAGGTCCCAGAAGTATTAGGTGCCCAAAGCACCTTCTTTGTGCTGTGACATACAATGGCTTTGCCTCAGGAGGAGACCAAAAGGACAACTCAGTGTGCCCAGGCTGAGACTGCACTGGGAATGAATCTCCTGTTATTGCCCAGTGAGGACAAGCTGCTCCTCGTGGTCTTGAGTTAAGGCTGCCTCTCTTCTCTCCATGGCAAGCAGAAGACTTGAGGCTTGGAAGTGTTTCCTCCTTCCTGCCAGCGGTGCAGAAATGCTGTCCAGGGGCAACCAGCAAAGACATGGGCAGTTACTGTTTCATCCACAGTGTGATAAAAGGTCTTTGCTGTGCAATTAACTCCATCCTCCCTAGTGCTGATGCCAATGCATTTGGGAAAAGTGAAAATAAAATGAAAAAGTGAGAAGAAAGATACAAAGTGTCATGTGAAGGTAGAAAACCACTGGTTTGGGGGTATCAGGACGCTATTGGACAAGGAAACTCAGCAAAAATCTAGGGGCAAAGATAACATCCCTATGGATTTGGAGAGCTCAGCTCTGACCAAACACATGGCTGGAAGTCTGGGATCTTGTTGCTTCCATGAGGCATTTTAAATGTTCTCACAGCCTATTTCCACAGCTACAGAAACCACCTACTCATCAGGTCTCCCCAAAACAAGGTGGGGTGGGATGGGGAGGCCAAGGACAAGCAGAAATGTTGTCACCACATGAAGCCCATTTTCCGTTTTGAGAACAGAGGGGATTAATGGCTGGGGAACATTCGGGAAAGTCAGAAGTCTTGCATGGATCAGTGATGCTCCACAAGGGAAGAAGGCTTTGCAAACCAGGACATGAGCCCTGGCCAGAGCAGTGGGATGGTAGGAAACATCTGGTGCCTCGCAGGGTGGACACAGCAGGGCTGGGAGAGGCTGTAAGGGCTGGGAGAGCTTCACAGGAGAGGCCAAGAGCCTCATCCAGCAGCTGCTGGAATCGGCAGAAGGGAAGGGTGGGTGGACGTCAATGGGGAGCCAAACTGGCAACACATCAATGGGTGGAGGCCATGCTACAGTGGAAGAAAACCATCAGAAGGAAGGAGGTAGACCCACCACCACCTCCTCCAGCTCAACAAGCAGCCGTCACACTGCAGTGATGGGGACTCTCCAAGAATTTAAAATAAAAATGGCAATTCAGGTCTGAACTCAGAGCCCTGAATGCTACTGCTGGGACAGGAGCTGCCTGGAACCAGAGGGGAACCTAGGAAAGCCTCTGGGACTCCCCTTTCCCACCTACCACAGCTCCTCAAACACTGTCTGGCGTGTACTCTGCCCTTGGGACAAATTCATGGGATGCTGCTGAACTTGCACCTTCTCCCACCCTGCTCCCAACTCAGCACCCTGTGCCAGGGGCTCAGCTCCACAAGAGCTGGGACACTCCAGGACACCCCCAGAAGCTGCCTGAGCCCCCACCTTCAGCCAAAATGAGGAGGGCTGCAGCTACACTGGTGCCACTCCAAGAAAGTGACTGCAAGTCTGCACTGTCACAGGAAACCAGATCTGGAGCCCCTAAAAGCCACAGAATCAGGCTTAAAAGAGCAATGGACTATTTTAACTATGGAGCTGTCTTGGTTTGCCAGAACTGTTCATACTTATAAAAATAAAGATTAAACATGGAAAATACTATCTCCAGTATTGTATCAAACCAGGTCAGACTTGAAACATCAAAGAAACACCCCAATCTATATTTATACTGCTTCAAAAACCGTATTTATTTGCTTAGCCCACAACACCTCTAAGAAGGAGAGGAGGGGAGTCCAGCATCTACAAATCACCAGGAATGTTTGCAGAACTGTTAATCAATTAAGAAAGAGAGGTAGCAGGATAATCCTGCCTCTTCTGCAATGTCCTTGCAGTGCTGGTCCCAGGGGACATCTGAGGTAGGAGCTGGCCAGGACTCAGCTCCCCTTGACTGCGGCACAGGGACACCAACACTGCTCCATTGTCACATGCAGACTACAAGCCACCCATGAGTGGAACCCAGGCAGGTTTTTGAGGATGGCTGGACATTTGCTGGCAAGTTGAGGGCTGCAAAACTTGGTGTGGGAAGAGCAGAGCCGTCCAGTGAGCAGCTCAAAACACAAACAACCTGGAGCCAGGGGAGAGGTGCCAGCTGTGGCAGATGCCAAACAGCTCCCACCACAGGAATGTGCTTGCTGAGGCATGGAAATAAAAAAATACTAAGGGAAAGAACTTCCTTTTATTCACTATTTGAGTCTGGAGAAATGGATCTGAGGAGCAGACACCTTTCCCCCCAATAATACCCTGGCATCCACCTAGACTACACTTCAAGATCAGGACTGGCAGGAGTGCTGAAGCAGGGACAGCCTCCCACCTCACACCAGCACTGTAGCAGCTATGTCCCAGCATTTTCACAAGGAAGCTTCACACTTCACTGGTGTCCACAGGCCACAGCACACACATCCCTGCAGGGAGAGAGTGTCTCTGTCCCTCCAGATCTGCAGTTTCAGCCAGCAAACAGAAAAAGGGTGGAAGAAAGTGAAAGAAAGAAAGAGAAAGAGGTTTGAGCAGTTTAACCTTTGAAAAGGGTCTTGTTCCAGAAATACACATGGGCAGGATGTATTTATGGATGGAGTTTGCAAGGCTCTCATCAGCTTTTTGCTCCAACCTGATCCACACTGGCCAAAATCTCTGCAGAAGCAGTAAGCTGTTAGATGACTTTTTTTTTTTTTTTCAAGGGGATGGGAAATCCAATTACCAGACTCTCAGCAAAGGAGCACAGATTCAGTCCCCAGATTCAGTGTCCAGCAGAAACAGGCAGGGCTTTAAATATCACCCACCAGTTGCTCTTGCACAGAATAACATAACTGCAGGAATTGTTAATCAAATTACTACATTGAAAATTTAAGTGGTTGAACCTGCTCAGAGAGACAAAATAAAATCAATTAGTAGATAGAAGATGATGCTTTAAAGGTGATTTTTTTTTCTTTTTCAATCATTCTCCCAGTTCCCTGCCTGAGCTTCATGAGCAGTACACACTCAGGAGCACCCTCAGAATCATGGAACAGCAAACTGAAGAGGCAAAGAAGGAAAACACAGAAGGTTCTGTCTATCTCTTGCTTCTCTGTCACAAAGATCCTGACCAAGGCATTCAAAGAGCTTTTCCAAAGATAAAAGCACGTGCATGACCATTGTGGTGCCTACCAAACCAGGCATAAGCCAAAATACCATTGTTTCGATCAAAGAGTTTTAAATCCCACAGTAACCAGAAGGTCCCTCCAGCAGGAGCATGGAGCTCTCAAGGTCAGAGCATCTCTCCAGAGATGAGAAGCTCTTTGTGCTGAGGTGAGCTGCTCCATGGCATCACATCTCAGGGCTGACAAACACTGAAAGCCTGACATGGCCTGGTTTGCACCACGGTCCCACATTACATCATCGTTCAGCCACGGGCTCACCAGAACCACATTCCCACCCCAGAAGCCTATTTTCTCCCCCAAATTGGTCCTGCAGTGCAAACAGTGCTCAGACTGACAGCTGCTGACCAGAGCAGGGTTGCCAGGCTGTTTGCATAGCACAGTGCGGAGCACGCTCAGCAGCGCTAGCTGATTCCTCACTGCAACAATGGAAAAACCCAGAAATCTCAGTGAATAAGCCAGTCTGTGTCCTAAGTCAGTCCTTGGATTTCCTCCCTTTCTTGAGCCTGTCTCGCCTCTGCACAGGCTCCACTGGGGCTCTGCAGCCAGCCTCAGGAGCAGAAATCTCAACAAGCTCACAGTTATATGCTCAGCTCTCAGCTGTTTGCTGCAGCCAGGAACTGGCTGGAAATCAGTTCAAAATGTTCCAATTCCAAACCCCACCCTGCAACCCCTGGATCTCTCTCTTCACAGAAGCATGCACTGAGGCTTTTAACTGCTTTGCTTTAGCCTTCTTTATTGGGAGAGTAGGGGACATCCCTTGTGGCATTAATTCATCTTTGCCACCACTACCCTAAGACAGAAGGCAAGGCAGATGCCACTCCCAGCTCCAGCAGTGATTCTTTTGTTTTGCTACTTCTCCATCTCTTTACCAATGCCAATGCTTTTCCCTTTCCACAGCTCAGCCTCGAGAGCCACAGGCACTGCCACCTACCTCCACACCACTGCCTGGCATTTCAAATCCACCAGCCTATGTCCCACCACTTCCCTGCAGGCTCTGATGCTGCTTCCCTTGTTGGAAGGCACCAGGTGTCCTGACCACGACCATATTATCCTCTACTGTTCATAAAAAAAAAAAAGACACAGAAAGAAAAGAAATTAAGACTGTCTTTACACTCCCTTTCTTGGCCAGCTCTTCAATGCAGCCTAGATCTGGAAGTGTTCAACCAAAATTTTGCATTGCAAGAGCAATTGCTGTGCTGTTGGCCTTTGGCATGACCCCGTAGCACTCCCACCTTCTCCAATCCCTGTTTAGGAAAACTCCTCTAGAATCAGTGAACAAAGGCACCCCATCCCCCACCAGGAACTTTCCTCTATGGTAACAGGACCCAGTGCTCCTCCCCAAGCCAGCTAAGGCTAAGTAGAACCTCAGAATCTGCTGGAAGCTCCAGCAGGAGGTGGCTGTGGAGCTCAGCAGTGCTCCCTGCTATGCTGTTCAACCAAAGCAGGCTGTTTTCCTCCCTGCAGATGAATCTGGGCCCTGCTCAGCAGGCACCAGGGAGGTTCTCCACAAAGCAGGTCTACATTGGTTCTTCCCAAGTATTTGCCTCCCATTTTCCTCCAGAGATGAAAACTACTTCTGCACATCGCTCAGCAGCAGGGCCAGGCAGGGCCGTGGACACTCCTCTGCCTGGTGCCAAGGGGTTAAGCTCACAGTAAGTTCCCAAAGCCAGTTGTTTCCAACTGGCTGCTGCCTGTGGTTTGTGGGAAGGGATTTTGCTTTTTAATAACATTATAAATAGGGCTGTGTTCAGTATGCTGCAAGCTCGATTACTCTCTCTCTCTCTCTCCTACCCGTCACTCTCCTCCTCCCGCTTCTCTTTCTACCACACTTAATTCCAGATCTGACCATGAATGGGTCAGGCTTCCTCCTCGGTGTCCTCAGCCTGCTGGCATGTCTCATCTCCACCATGCAGGCATGTCCCCCCAGATGCCACTGCCACGGTGGAGACCTGCAGCACGTCATCTGTGACAATGCGGGGCTGAAGAAGATCCCCAAAGTGCCTGAGCAGACACGGCTTCTCAACCTGCAGAAGAACAACTTCCCCATCCTGCCGACCAACGGCTTCCGAGACATGAAAAAGCTGGTGTCCCTGCACCTCCAGAGCTCTCGGATCAAGGAGATCTCCACTGGAGCCTTCCGGGGGCTCAAGAGCCTGGTCTACCTCTATCTCACCGACAACCAGATCAGTGTTATAAAGCCAGGAGCCTTCGATGATCTCTCTGATCTCACCTACCTGTACCTGGACAAGAACAAGATCCCAGATCTATCCAAAGGGCTCCTCTCCCCTCTTGTCAACCTCTTCATCCTGCACTTGGGCAGCAATAAAATCCAGGAGCTGAAACCAGGGGTCTTCAATGGGGCTAAAGATCTGCGCTGGCTCTTCCTCTCCGACAACTCCCTCACCAACCTCCTACCCGGGGCCATGGAGGATGTAGAAAACCTTGCTGTCCTCCACCTGGACAAGAACCAGCTGAGCAGCTACCCTGTGAATGCAATGAGTAAGCTGAGAGTGCTGGAGGAACTGAAACTTTCTCATAACCCAATTGAGGTCATCCCTGACAATGCCTTCCAGTCCTTCGGGCGATACCTGCAGACACTCCACCTGGACAACATGAAACTGAAGAAGGTGAGTCCCTTCTCATTCCACTTGCTCCAGATCAGAATCATGAGGCTTGCTTTTCTTCCCCTTTACAAAACCTTTGGTTTGCTGACCCTCCCTTACAGAGGAGAGGGGAGATGCAGGTCTGTAGGCTCTGCAGGCAGCAAGGCACTGATTATACCCTGACGTGGCTCAAGCGTGGGATGAGAGAGCACACCCCACCCCTCTGTTGAGTTATTTATGCAAAACCATATTATCTGGAGCTGATTAAGCCCTCTGGATGGATGCAAGGCAGTGCATTCTCTCCCAAGCTGGTGGTGACACTGGACACTGAGAAAAGGTATCTGGGATGCTCCATGACAATTAGGAACCTTCCATACTCACAGAAACAAGGTGAGGGATGAGAGGTGAGCGTGTCCCTCATAGTGGAGGGCACTTCCACCTTGCAGAGCTGAATTGCTCTACCTCCTTTGCTCAGCCCAGGTACCTGCTGTGGACTGGGAGAGGGAGACTCCTTGGAGGGGCTGTGAACAGTCCTGGCTTCTTACCCCTGCCTTGCAGATAGGTGGGGGTACAG
Organism: Motacilla alba alba; assembly: GCF_015832195.1. Lineage (NCBI taxonomy): Eukaryota > Metazoa > Chordata > Aves > Passeriformes > Motacillidae > Motacilla > Motacilla alba. The sequence goes on from NC_052033.1 coordinate 576,616, forward strand.
ACCTTCACCTCCCCACTGCCTCCCAACCTGACACGTTACAAAGAAAGGTTTGTTTATTGATGCTCTCCCAAAAGGAACTCTCGCAGCATCTTACAAAGGAGCCCTGTTCCCACTGGAGGGGAGGAGGGACATGCAGGTATCCTGAAGGGCAAAACAACTCCTCCTTTTTCTGTGAGAAAGCAGGATCCACAGGCAGGAGTATCACACTCAGGGAATCACTTGTATTAGGATCTTTGAAAAGCCAGGAAGTGCTGCAGAATCCAGCACAGCATCCTGATGCAGCCTGATGTCCTGGGTGAATCCTCCATGGCTGGAAAGAGAGGGAGCTGGAGGCAGAACAGAACAGTTCTCCCTGGGATGATGCTTTGCCAGGAAGCCCAAGAGAATCCAGGTGAGCCAGGTAGGAACTGCACGGCAAAGCAACACCCACCACATGCAGGAAGATGTGATGAAAAAGAGAATTTCTTCACAACTCAGACAGTCTCACAATAATGAGCAGATCACATGAAAGCTACCAGAAATGCATAAAACCAGAGTTTTCAAAGGGAGTTAGAATTCCAAAAAGCTCAAAAACTGGAATTATAGCCTGTCCAGGTGCAGAACAACACTAACTAAACCAGTTCAGTAATAATTTCAGTATTTAAGCCCTTGTCCACTCTGTCCTTGTCTTCTCTCTAGTATGGGACTGAGCAAACTTAACACTTGAAAAGGATCTATTGACCTTACTAGGCAAGACCTTAGATGTTCTGTGACAGCACTTCTGTAGACTCAGTTCTAAGGCACTTTCAGTCAAATATTGCAGCATAATGTTGTACCAGCTAGAGATATCAGAGTTCCAAGTTACTTGTTGAAGAAATTAGACTTTGGGGTGTTCCAGGGAAACAAGGATCCTTGGTTTGACCAAGAAGCAATGGTTAACAATTCTAGTCAGCAAAAATGACTTTTTTTTTTTTCTTTTTTTATAGTGACCACCTATGGATAGGACCTTAAAAGGCTCTTGTGCAGCCAGTGCCTCCTTTACTCCCCAGCAACCCAACAGGACATCAGTTTATGGGATCAGTACTAATAGGGGTGGCTTCTGCAGCTTTAGGGCTTTTAGGGGTTGCAAATACAAAGCTTCCAGCTCATTTTCCCTTCAAATCCTCAAAGGTCTCGTACCCAAACAGCCCACGTGTGAACTTTGCACTGCTAAGAGACATCTAATCATAGAGACCGCATGATCCAGGAAATCACCACCAAATGCTCTAAGTGCTGCCAGCATCTTTGCTGCAGCCCTTTCTCCTTCACAAACATGCTGTCCTTAGCTCTTCTCTGCATGGCTGCAAGATTTTTGAGCTGATCAAGTGTAAACCCATGCGATTGTACTCTAGCCTAAATTACATCTGAGCAAAAGGAAGAGCCTGAGCAAAAGCTGGAGCTCAGGCTCCACACAGAGCTCCCATTTCCCCCCAGCATCACAGACCCACACCGGACGCCACAAGGCTGTGTTGCACAGGCCAGGACCCTCCTTGTACCTCAAGATGAGACAGGCACCCTGTCTGTGTATTTAGTGTAAAATAACAGCAGTAATCCTCCATTTAAATAAAGGATAAAAATCACCCTTTTCTTCCCAAAGACACAGTCTGGCAGGCAGCTCTGTAGCTGTTAGCAGCAGATGTGAACTCATCTCATGGGGCTGGGAGAGGAATGAGCAGCTGAGACAGTAACACCACTGTCCAGCCCTCCCGCCCCTCTGCATGGCGTGCCAGCATCCCTCAGAGCAGCTCCACTATCAGCACAGTCCAGCCTCCTGAGATCAGCTCAGTTTTGGAAGAAGACCAGCAATGCTGACTGCCCAACAGCTACAAGGATCTGGGAGTCTCCTAGCTAAGCTCTAATCCCATCCAGCAATGCTTAATTTGGAAGATGACAAAAGTTCACTGCTTAAAATAGTGCATTTCCTCTGTCAAGCTTTTCAGCTTAAAGAGCATGAACACACCTTGATGGTCCAAGAGAAGTGCAAGGTTCTTTTCAGAAATGGGAGCACAGGTCCTGGAGCTTTGGGAAGACTTAGTGAGTGTCCTATACGACTTTTAGAGAAAGCTCTCCCCCGACTTTGAGAGGGGGAAGAAATGGTTTGTCATAGCCAAGAAGGGCTTTGTGCTTTGTCGGGAGCCCCTCCCCAATCCATCACTGCCATGAAGTTCCTGTTGAGGGGTTTGTTTTCAACAACTTTCCAACTTGAGTGACCACAGACTGAAAAATGTCAGGGATGAGGCCTCAGGGAAGAGAGGAGAGGTCAGATCTACAGCCTCTCTTGTTTTTTGACAGCTTTCTTAAGGGAGGCTCTACCTTAAAGCCTCCCTGTCAACCAAGAAAGCACAAATTTTACAGCATCCTTTGCAAAAAAACCCACTGGAAATGAGAAAAAAAATGGAGGAGGCTGAAGTGCTGGAAACCTGCCTGTATTTCTACATTGCTCAAATGCCAAGTGTAAATTTCCACTCAGAGCCCCCAGGCACTGCCAAAGTCTACAGCCCCTTCAGAGGCCACAAACACTCCTCCTTCAGTTGCTCCAGGCAAGACAACAGGCCTTGGGAGGATTCCCAGCCTTAGAAAGAAATATACTAGAATATATCTTAATTTAGAATGGAGAATTATGGCTCAAAAATAAAAAGGGTTGCCAGACTTCAATTTATTTAGGGATGTGGCTGCAAAGATAATCCCACATGGATTTGGATGTAGCTGTCCCTGTAGGAGACTCCATCAACCATAAGCCCACCATCCATGCTGCCTCTCAAGTGTATAGAGCGTCCGGCAAGCCAGCTCCCTGTTCACAGCTTTTTCTCTTGCTCTCTCCATGCTTCATAGAATGATAGGATAGCCTGGGTTGGAAAGGGCATTAAAGATCATCCCTTTCCAAAACTCCCTGACATGGGCAAGGACGCCAGGTTGCTCCAAGCCCTGTCCAACCTGGCTTTGAATACTTCCAGGGATAGCACATGCACAACTTCTCTAGGCAACGTGTCCCAGTGCCTTGTTCTTATGACACTCAAAGTCTGGAACAGAGGCCCCCAGGTTTGGAGTCCCCATTCCCCAAGTCCATGTTCCTCACCAGAAACCTTTGTGCTTCAGTTTGCAGACAACGCGTTTGCTGGCGTGACCGGGCTGAAAACCGCCCACGTGGAGAACAACCGGCTCACCCAATTGCCCCGAAACTTCCCTTTTGACAAAATGGAGACGCTGACAATCTCCCAAAACCCCTGGCACTGCAACTGCCAGCTGGCACCTCTGCGCAAGTACGGCACCGCCACATCCTGCGTTCCCTGGGGTCTCCTCGGGCCCCCTGAGCTGTGCCAGGACACTGCTGTCACGCTCAGCAGCCCTCTCCCTACCCTGCCCTCTGATGTTCATGGTTTGCCCCTTTTTCAAGTTCCTCTCTTCCTTCCTCCCTGTGTCACAGGTGGCTGAAAGGCAACCGCACCCGTGCTGAGGACACCTGCTCCACACCAGCCCAGCACCGGGGACAGCCCATCAGGGACACCCCGGCCCTCCGCTCCTGCAAGCTGCCCACCAAGAGGTCCAGGAAGGGGAGCCGCCATTAAACACGTAAGATGGTTCCCTTTTAGTCGCAACAGAAGTCCCAGCACCTTTGGTGGCATCAGTCTTAAAATGCCACCAGGGTCTGGCTTACAGCAGCTCATCCATCCACCCACACAGGTCTCTGCTCAGAGCCACACCATCTCCCGGCTCCATGAGCTCCCAGCGCAGAGAACCTGCCTGTAGCATCAGGGATGGAGTCAGCTCTGTGAAAAAAACATAGGGCTAAAGACAGGCCTGGGGCAGAAATTAAGGGCAAAAACATTTAAATAAGTATGAAATAGAGAAGTAAGGATCCTGAAAACACACACAGAATAATTTTCAAATCTTCAGAGCTTCTATTGCAACATGGGAAAAAATTTATTGCTTTTTGCAGCAATCACTGTACATAAGGAAAAAAAACCAAAAGCCCTACACTGTGACAGGGTTTAAGCCTCAATCATGCTTCAGGCACTATGGTGACATACACCCTGTCCTAACACCAAAGCCCCATATCAAGTCAAGATGTAATTGTTATGCAAAAGGGATAAACACTATATATCAGATTTAGCCGACTCCTACCCTGAGCTGGGACCACACAAGCTTTACTTTTCCAACCAACTGGAGACGCTCAGCCCTTTGCCCTATAAAGGTCCTCCAGGTCTGGTGTGAAATCCAGGACAGGGCATTGCTGGGAAGTCTTGCCCCAGACTGCCCAGCCCACAGGAAAGTAGATATCTTTTCATAAGGAGCAGCTCTTGATCCATCACTTCCCTTTCCACAATTCCCTCCAAGACAATCAGGTATTTAAAAACAATGGCTGTTGCCTTCAAATGAGTATACCAGAGGATGGATGTTCAAGATAGCAAATATTCTTTGGGTAAGGTGTCCTGAGCCAGGAGGTGATTCAGAGACCAGGCTGCCTTCCCCTCTAGCAATGAGCTTTTCCTGACAGCTACCAAGGCAAACACCAGCTGAGAAAATTGATCACACAGACACCTTCCACAGCTGGAAACTAGCAGGGGTATTAAGTTCAGCCTGCAGAAGAGCAAAAAAGCCACAACTGTCATCACTCCACCCCAAGCATTTTACTTTTTCCCATCCCAGAAATAGGTCTGGAGTTTGCACAGATTCCAGAGGACTTTGAATGAGCCTGCAAGTTTGTAAGCTCTAGGGGAAGGGACCTTTGCTCATTTGTTAAGGAAAGTGCAGTGATCCTGCACTGCATTGTATGAAAAGAGGTGGGCATTGTGCCATGTTATGGCCTTTTGATCCCCACTTCACTAAGGATATGCACATCAGGGTGGAGAAAGGAAATTTATGACCAAAATGTCAGGGATTATGCCAGCTGCTCTGTGCCTTTCTAAAGTGGTCATTTCTCTTGCAGTGCCAGAGGGTTTTATGGATTAGAGATGGAAATACCAGTCATTCCATACAGGGCAAGAAAAGTTCTGCTCTAAGCATGGAAAAACTTTTTCTAAACCACAGTACTTGAACATAGTTTATTTACAGGTCTGACCCTTCTTAATCTTCTTTCCCTGCCTGAACTCGATACCAGTTCACTCCTCCATGGTGAGAATAAGAAAACCATAACAATAATACCTGGGGTTTTTTCTGTAGTATTTTCCATCCAGCTCCCTCAAACAGGTTTACAAGTGCTAATGAAATAGGAAATTATTTATTCCAGTCTTGCAGAAGGCAAAGCTCAATGCCTTCAGGTGTCTGTGCCAAAAAGCAGGTACACAAACCCACTCCAGTGTAGTGAGCATGAATTTTATGAAAGTACCTCTGATTTCATCATGCACCCCTTGAGAGCCAGGCAGCTGTCATGTGTAGGGGTCTGTATTTCAGGGATGAGGACTGACTCAGGTCATTGGCTACATTTAAGATGAAAAGCTGCTTGGTAGTTTCTAAGACTACACCTGCCCTGGATTTTCAGAATTGGGACATCAAAATACTGTAGTGGTACTCTTGAAAACTTCACTCTGGGTTTCCTTCCTTCGCCAAGAAGTGTTCCTTGACCATCAGCACTTTGGGTAAGATCCTCAGGAGGCACACAGAGAGTTGGCAGAGTAGCTCAGATAACCCATTTCCTCTGCTATGGGAAGTTGTAATAGCTCCTTGACTCCAAACTCTTCACTTTCAAGTATGGGCTTCATCCACTGATTTAAAAATAGACAAACATTAACAAGTTTACCACTCTGCTGGAAATATCTCCTTAAAGGTGTGACCTTCTTTCTTTTTTAATGCTAGCAGGCTCCGGTATGGCCCGTCCTGGTGACTGGTCACTTCAACCATCAGAAAACTACTGACTTCTGAGTCCTTCCTTGAGCTTCTCCTACCTGTCAGGAAACACTTCTGATATATATGAACACCTGCAGCCTCCTCTGAATCCCTGCTTCTCTGCTGATCAAAGGATGGAATCCACTTCCCAATCTTTTCCAACATCTATGTATTTTAAAAGAGGCCTTTTTAAAAACTAAACTATGCATGACCATACTAAGACAAGCTAGGCTAGATCCTGCTGGTAAAACACATTCATCTTTCCCAGAAGAGACATAACCCACATCCCTGATCAACCAGCTGGTTGCTGTCTTTCCCATTCCAGAGGAGAGGGAGCAAATGGGAAGGTAGAAGCATCCCTCCCCCAGCTGCTTCATAAGGAAAATTGGTCTCAACCCATGCAAAGAGACTCCCCTGCCTTCCCACAGAGGGGATCCCTGCAGGCCAGGGCTGAGGGGACAGATGAAGCAGTGACTAAGAGCCAGTGGCCCTGAGGCAGCAATCTCCCAAAACTGGCCAGAAATCCTTTAAGGGAAACAGTATTGGGAACTTCCAAAACTGGAGCCATCTGAAGACTGGATTTCCTCTCCACTCTGTGGGGTCACCAGGATGTCCAAGAGGAGAAGGTGTGCAGTTGGCACAGGCACGCCTCCTCTCCTTCCCACCTATACTCCAGAGGATCTAGCAGAACACCAGGATGGCTATGGTTCATTGTCACAGCTATTTCAAAGCCACAGTTGCAATTCAACTATATTTTTTAATCCTGAAGAGTTATATAAATATATGTCTATTTATTCCTCTGTAACAGTGTAAATGACCTTTAAGAGGGTGAAAACTCCTCTGCCTCCTATATAGAAATCTAATTGTATATTTTCTTATGTACATCTTCTGTATAAAGCTCTTGCTGCAAAGATGAAATCAACAAGTCTCTCTGTGTCTGTCTGAGGGCTGGAGGGATCAGGAGTAACATGAGACCAGTGGCACAAATATAGACTTAATCCTCTTTATCCCATGGGCAGAGCAACTGTTTGGGAGGGTTTTATTATTTCTCTTGCTACAAAACAGGAACATGTGACACCTAATGAGTCCTGGGCTCTCACAGTAATGCTTGAAAATATTTTGTGAGACCAAACTCAAGTTTACTATGAAAATAGGTAGCTGTCACCTGACAGAGCTCAAGCAGCAGCACCAACCCTGGTGTTTCCAGCTCAGCATTAAGAGCATCATATCCGGGAAAAAAACCTGGCTGCATCCAAGACAGCTTCCAGACGGATGCCCTGGATTCCCCTGGTCTGTGGCAGAGCACAGAGTTGTCCCTGTAAAACCCTACTGCTGGTGCAGTCAGGGTCTGCCAACAACAACAGCCTAATCTGACTCCCAGACCCACATGTTTATCCATCACTATTGGCTGCTTCCTCAGCCTTGGGAAGCAGCATGGTACCGAATGAAATTCGTTTAGGGCAAAACAAAACAGTCCTTTTCTGGCTCAGCCATTCTGCATGCATCCTGCATGCAGATGGCAGGACATGCCTAGGAAATGTGTCACCTAGAGGGTCACTGACCCCCTTGCTGGTGGCCTGTCCCCCACATGCAGCACATGCTGTTGGCTCTTGCACAGGCCTAGGGTGGTGGGACCTGTCGTGGAGCAGCAGGACAAGTGGCCCAGCACATACTGCCCTTCTAGCAGTGCAACATTTGGTGCTGCACACGTGGATGGCACCATTCCCATGACCTGACTCAGACATGACAAAAACCATGCAATGAGGTTTTACATCCACAGGAAATCCAGGATGGGGAAAGAAACTTGACAGCTCTACACCAAGAAGAATACAAGCACCCACCTGCACCAACATGAACCAGCATTGCCTCTGCCACCATAATCCTGGCAGTGTGTACAATTGAATGTCAGTAAAAGTTTTGAAATGAGCAGCAGAATTTCACTTAATGACATTGACTGTGATGTCTTGTCTTCTTCCGAAGCTTCCTCCCCAGACACCTCAGCAGCAACCAGGCAGAACCCCCACTTCTGTCTTCCAGGTCCTCTGAGCCTTCCCTCTTCAGCCTGATCCCAGCAGCTCCAGGACCACCAGGTACAACTGTGGTCCAGAGAACTCAAACTTGGTGTCTCACCGTGGCAAACACCCCTTGCAGTCTGGTCACAGCCACCACAACTCACCACAAGCTCTGGCATGTGCATCTTGGTGATAATTGTCCTCATGATCTCAGGGGGAACAGGAGAACCTGCAATAATTCCTGGAAGAAAGAGGAAAATATCTTGGAAAGTAGCTATTAATTCCCAGAAGTAGTCCCTCAAACAGCTCTCCACTCCCAGATTTAATGCTGACAAGACCTGCAGGATACAGTGGTTCCTGTCAAAATACTTCCTAAATCTTTTTATACAGGTCCTAGTTGTTCTAGAAGCAAAGGTTGCAGCAAGGCCAATTTGCCTTTCTCAACAGGAAAATAAACTCTATAACTCAAACCTGGTCCAACCTACATTTCTCCAAAAATGGAAAGATTCATAGCAGAAAGAGGCACAGTTTTATAGTGGGACAAACACTCTCATCGATCATCACTATAAAACCAAAAACCTTTCCTCTTGCCTTGCACAGAGCAGCCCTTTTGGGAGAGGGTAGATCCCACTGCCACCTGTTCCAACCTAGGATGACAGAGCAAAAGAGTGGGGTAATATATGGGCTTTGGTGGGGAACAGGATGAAGACAGGATCATTTTGCACATAGCAGAGATGATTAGGTAACTTGCTAAAATATTTCCTTATGCTCCAGCACCACCTTCTCTCTGTACTATTACTGCCTCAAAAGGACTGGTGGTCTGCCCAGCTATTTCCAAGGTGGGCTGTGACAGGAGAGGAAGCTCCAGCACATGGTATCACACCCTCCAGCACGGGGATGAATGACTTCAGAAACAAGCAGGAACATTCAGATCTGAGAAGGAAATCTGAGCTTGGGTCTGCTTTATGGACTGCACTAGTCTGAGACACAGAAAGCATCTGCTGCCACATGGTGGTGGTTGGAGAGACAAGGAAAATCAAGCTGTTCCTGACACCTCCCCTTGCAGCTAAAATAAAAAGGTCCTTCCCTAGACTGCCTTCAGATGAAGGAGTCCTAAAATACATAATGATGGAAGGATTCCCCAAGGAAAAGAAATGCAGCATCAAATTAACAGGGGAAACACAAGGCTCATGCAACTAAATTCTTTCCACCAGAAGAGACGCATGCTCACAAAACTAAAAAGATGGCCTCCCAGCAGGGAACCAGGAATATCCTGGTTCTCAGGATTTTTCCATTTGAATTCTGGGACTTACCTCCCCGGAGGGTTGACAGGTCATAGGAGTCGAAGTCTGGCTGGGAGAGCATGTCTATGAACATGGTGGGTGTGCCAAGGAGGAAGGAGCATCTTGAGGAAGGGATAAAAAGGCAAAGCTGCAGAGGTGGAAACTGGGGGCAGCCCCAGCTCAGCACCCATCCCATCCCCTCCCATCCCATCTTGTCCCATCCTGGCCTGTCCCATCTGGGGCTGCAGAGCAGCAGCACGGAGGCAGGCACAGCAGATGTGCTGTTCATCAGCACACACAGTCATACATCTGCATAAAATACAGAGACATATGTACATGTATGATGCAGACAGTATCCTTTGTTTCCCAAGCTATACTTGAGGAACAATATGGAAACACTATCCCAGCAGGAGAGTTGGACTTGGAAAAGGAGGGCAGGTGTTCAGTACTGAAAACACAGCAGCGACAGCAAACCAAGACACCACTATGCTTCCCAGCCAAAGCCCTATGGTGACAGGAAGGATTCCTTAATTTCAGAAGAAGGGTGACACACTCCCAAGCACAGCTGAAAAGGCAGACTTTGTTTCCTGAAGTTCCTGTGCAATTGAGTGCAGCAGCAAATCTGCCTCTCCCATTGCGGGAAGGAAGAGCACAAGCAAGGTCCTGGCAGGTGGGGCAATGGAAGGAGCAGAGCCACGAGGCCAAGAACTGCTCCTTAGAAAAACAGGCTCTCACTTCTCTCGAGACACGGCCTCCAGCGCAGCCTTGCCCTCGAAGCTGGGTGATGAGAAGATGCAGGAGGTGCCATGCAGAGCCATCACCATGCAGCCTCCCACCGACGCCAGGCAGTGATAGAGAGGCGCAGGGAGCCCACAGCGACTCTCCTGGGATCAACCAGAAAACAGTGAGGAGAGGAGACCTCCCAGTGTGCGTCCAGCCCATCTCCCTGCTGAAGAGCAAAGATCTGAGCAGTGACATTTTTCCTGATCCCCTTGGCTGGAAATCTGACATTCTGCTGTGCTCGTGTTAGGTGAAAAGACAACTGACGCATCCTGCCTTTAATAAAAATCCGTTTGGGAAGTTTTTTATGTCAATATTTCACCCTGTAATTTTGCAATGTCTCTTTGCTGGACTCCTTGGTCTGCTATTGCTTATACACTGTATACCAAAAGAAACGAATGGGAGTGCTGTGAGAGGCATGAAATATGCAGGACTTGGCACATGCTATTCATTTTACTTTCTTTTTTTTTTTAAATCGCCAAAGGCTCTGAAGCCTGATTGAAACAACTCATCTATTCTCTGGATCAAAGCTGATGTGTTAGAAATTTCTAAGTACTTCAGAATGTCAAAAGAAAATATTTGTCTTTAATTTGTTTAAGAAACCACAAAAAGAGAGGTCATACCCTGATAAGAGTTATAAGACTGTAAACATGACATGAAACCAAGTCATGCAAATCAAATTAAAACCTCAGTCAACAGAATTCAAAGCTAACATCCAGAGTCTTGTAATTATTTGAAATAAGTATTCACCAAAATGAAAAGTGATTAATTTCATGTTTTCCCCCACAAAAAGATAGCTTTTTTGCCTAAAAAAAAAAGCTTCACATGAAACTAAAATTAAAGATCAATGAACTCCATTGAAGTGCAAAATGTTATGCATAATATCCCTCAATGTCATTTGCAGCAAAACATCCTGCCCTTCTACTGAGTAAACACCAGCATTCTCCACACGTGGTCTCTCCATTGCAGCAGAGGCCTCCCCAAACCCTGTTCCCACCAAACCCACCTGGTCTGTGATCCCCAGCCTCAGACCAACCAGATTGGCATTATTCACAATGTTCCTGTGGGAGAGGGTGGCTCCTTTAGGGCTTCCCGTTGTTCCCTGGAAGACACAGGGAATTACGCAATAAAACCACCTTTTCTGAGGATGAGCTCAGGGGAGATTCCCCGTGGCAGACTCTGGGGTGATCTTGGACTTTTTTCTCCTTTCAGACCTGGAAGACTGGTTTTACTTTTTTAACAGCACCTGAATCTCAAAAATAGCTCAATTTCAGCAGAACAGAGTTTTCCGGGCACTGTCTCATCTCCATCAGCCCTTGACAAAGGGCTGAACAAAAAGAATGGAGAAAGGGGAAATGGTAGAACACTTTTTCCATCCTACTGCAGAAGCTGGAAGCTTGGTCTCAGAGGGAAACAAGAAGAAAATGAGATGTGTGGCATTGCACACATCTTTCCCCGTGTTCCCAGTGAGGAACGCAACCCCAGGGCATGGAGCTGGCAGGGCACCTACTGAAGGGCACCTACTGAAGTGAACTGGATGTTGATGGGCTCATCGCAGGACAGCGTCTGCTGCATGGCCCTGAGCTGCTTCAGGTAGCTGCCATCCCCAGCCTGCATCACTTCATCCATGTGGAAGGTGCCAGGCAGCTTTGAGTCACACATGATGACAATGGATAAGTCAGGTAGCCTGGCAGAGAGAAAAATACCATCAACAATAACAGAACAAGGAGAAAAGTGCCCAGACAGGTGTACACTGGTCAGGGCAAACCTCTGGGCCAGCCTAACTTGCTCTCTTCAAATGAGACCACCTGTGAGTCCTTCTTCAGCAAAACCTGTGTTGTGCAGCTGAGAGGACACGAGGCAGGACATGGCTGTGAGATCAGTGCAAAGACACCAGATGTTCCTAACTCACCTTTGGCTCTTTATTCCCCCTGGACTGGATTTTTCTAGCTCAGGACATGACTGCTTCAGAATATTATAGTATTTCTGTGTTTTAAATTGATTGGGGAACACCAGTGCCTTACAGCCAACCTGTGAAGGGAGACAGAAACTCATGAAAAGTCATATTGGGTTGATGGTCAGGACATGATAAAGAGCAGCCACCCCCAATACAGGAACAGGGAGGTTCCCCAGTGACTAAAGCAAATGAGCACTTACAGCTGTGCATTCCCAAAGCAGTGCTGTGCTGTCACTGCATACCCAGCATCCCAAGCCTGGATCCAGCTGTGCAGCCAGTGCTTTGCTCTTCCTCAGTGCTGGATTCAGGATGATTTTTGCTGGTCAAGAAATTAGAGCTGCAGCCTAAAGTTCCCTCCTTGCCCAGGACTGACACCCTTCATTGTGAGCACAAGGCAAACAACTTATTTTTCAGATTATGAGTCCCAACTCCAACAAAAAGCCAGTCCCAAAATATGAATAAATAAATAAAGTTAAAACAAATTAATTTGTGTTGATCCGGAATGAGGATTTTTGCGGAAATCTGGAAAAACAAGGATTTCTAAAATCTGCCTCTAAGATCAAGCCACGGGTTTTTTGTGGAATTTTTGAGGTGTTCCTTTTCCTAAGATTTTTACACCTTTTTTTAAAGCACTAGCTATTTTGAAACTGAAAACATTTTTCACTCAACCTTTACATTTACATAATCCCAAAACAAAACACCTTAATTACTCCAAGAATTTTTAGTTCTTTTTCAGCAGCAGAGATTTTGCCGAATTTGACCCAGATTTGCAAACTGTTTTCGTCTTCCAAAAATGCATTTGTGTCCAATAAACTATTTACATATTTACTCAGCTGTTCTCATTTTTTTTCCCAGAGTCTGGGAAATAAGGAGAAAAAGGCTACTCCAATAAATTATTTGTAAGTACCCTCTCGGCTTTGTCAGAAAGGAAGATAAACATTTGCTCTATTTTCTGGAACAGGCTGCCCAGAACCCAGGGGTCTGAGGCTGTTTCAGGCCTCTGCAACTTTTTACTACTAATTCCTTTAAGCTACAATTCTGGTTGAACCAGCTCTGAAAAACAGATATTGTGTGGGGAGAGCAGGGCTGATTGAAGGGCTGATGTTGTACAAGATAGAGAGTCTCTTGTTGGGCTGCTCCCACTTGGTCTCAACCTGAATGGCAGCAGACCTGTCTTCAAAGAATGTAAAATATGAAAACTCGACATCAGTTTGCTTTTACCAAGCCCTGGAAATACAGTAGGAATCCAAGGAATGGTTATTCCCCACATATTTCCATAGATACCAATGGGACTGCACAGATGGACAGGATCCAACAGGAAAAGCCCTAAAGTCTTCAGAAATTTTATTACGGAAATAAACAAACACAAACAAATCCTTAGGGTGGTGAAGAACTCCAGAGATCCCAGTGTCAAAGGTGCATAATAAAGCTGGTAATGCTGGCAAATCTGGAAGGGCAAGACAGGAGTGATTCCCAATGGAGCTGAAGCACATTTCTGCTTTTACTCCATCAACATTCCAGATTACATCACAGGAGATGAAAACAAAAGCCTTGCTGGGGAAAAAGGGAAGAGCTGAGCTGCACATTCCAGTAGGACAGTGAAGCCCAAGGACACCCAGCCTGGAAGAGACGGTGCTCCACTGCAGCACTGGGTTCAACCCTATGCATGAGAACAGGAGTGACCAGGACTGCTAAAAGGATTAGAGAACGGATGAAACAAGAACTGAAATTGCAGCCAAACAACTCATTACAGAGTTACTGATACAAAAGAAATTTGCTAAAAATTATCCACTTTCTAGGTAAAACTAACTTGGGTAGTGCTGGGAACATTCAGAAGTGGCTCCCTCTCTTCTAATATCAGCCTTTCATTTATAGCTGAACAAACCACTGTGAAAAAATTATCTGCTTAATCTTAATTTTTAGCCATCAAATATTTAATAACCTGAATTCCTCATTATTTGAGCAAGGGAGCCTGAACAGTTTAAATTGATCGGTGCTCTGCACATCACAAATTCAAACCCAGGCAGGTATTCAAGGGTAGATGAGGCAGCAGGATCAGACAGCAGAAAGATGTTAAACAGTGGCAATACCTAGGACTTAAACCAGCTTAAACCTAGGACTTAAGCCAGCCTCAGACAAACCTGGGAAGGAGAAATCAAGCTACCAAGTAGACTGGTCTGAGGTTAAAATGAGGTCCTTTCTGAGGTTCTACTTTCAAGGCTGAGATCCCAGATGGTGATTTTTGCCCTGAGCACGAGGGGCAAAGAGGAGGTATCAAGTCCTACATTTTTCCCTCGTTCCCTGGTAGATGACTGCTGACAGTGGGGGTTGGTTTGGGGTAGTACTGGCAGTACCTGGCTGTTTGCAGGGAGAGAGGGATGAGAAGGATACAGCAGTTTTCATCAGACAGGGTGGCAGCCACAGCAAGAAATGTGGCCACAGAATTGCAGCTTCATCCCCTCTGCACATCCAACACCAGCCCTGCTCTCCAGCCAGCTCTTCCCATACACCCAAACCTTAAGCAGCTCATCTGCACCATGTCCCCGCCAATCCCCTTCAACAGACAGTTCATGCCATACGAACCTTCCTGAGCACAAACTCCAGCTCAGAGGCCTGGTAGGCAGGATTCACAGATACCTGAAGAGCCAAAAACAAGAATTTGATCACCTTCTTGCCTTGAACACGCTCCCCCCAGCACATATTCCAACAGAAAAGTTCCTCCAAGGTTAAGCCACACTCAGAGCCTCTCCTCCAACACAGAATTAACAGCTCACCACCACAGGGATTCCGCATTCACAGAAAATATATCTGAATTCTGTGTTTGTGTGAAAGAAAACAATTGGAAAAGAGATTTATGTGAGGTCACAGTCAAAACAGAGCTTCAGGAACAGAAACCAGACCTCCCGTCTCACAGGAGTTGATCCAGTTGATCTAGCTGATCCAATCCACTAAACTAGATCAAAATTCTTGTGTAAGTCCGGTTTCTTGATGGAAAACCATGATAACACCTTCTGCCCAGCTCTCCACAGAGTGGCCACTGGAGTTAAGTTCACCCACAGGTTCCTACTGAGCCATGCTCTTCCACCCTATTCCTGCAGACACTGGAATGAACCAGGATGGAAGAAATGCAGCAGAAGGCAGGGTACAGACCTCAACACAGTGCACTGCCTAAATAAGGTGTATTTTGGTCATGCTATTAAATGAAAATTTGCTTTAGGGATATGCAGCCTGGACAAGATTTTTAAGTGAGCCTTTGTTCCACGGAGCAATACATTTCAAAGGGATCTAACCAGCTGGTAAAAGGTTAGAGCAGCAACATCCCACATAAAAATGGTCCTGTAGAGAAAAGCACGTCTCCTATTAACAGCTGTTGTAAGCACTTTTTTTGCTTCTCCTCCCTCTGCAGCCTGCTTCCCTACAGAGTGGAGGACAAAAATGCAGAGAGCTGCACAGATCTTCCTTAAATACTTGATTCAGCTATAGATGACATGCCTCGTAAGAGCATGGAAAAACAAACAAACTTTATTCTCCAGTATTTCCTATTGCTTCTTTGTCTCTATCTCCTTTCCCAATAGACTGCTAAAAGCACACTCCTTACCAGGATGATTCCTGCCTGGGCAGTTGCAAACTGCATAAGAACCCACTCGTATTTATTGGGTCCCCACATTCCCAGCCGGTCTCCCTTCCTCAGGCCAAGGGCCAGAAGTCCAGCTGCTGCTTGGTCCACCTAAAAGATACAAGAGCCTGAGAATCACACACAGGATGCAGAGGGGGATATTGGTCTACAGGCACTGCTTTCTGGAGAAAAAGCATCATCTTTGTAACTGAAATGCAACAGACTGTGTCTCCCCAGAACAGTCCATCAGCCCATGCCTGCAGCAGCTTCTGAGCCTGCAGCACAGACTGCTCAGCAGCTTGACTGAAAGCATTAAAATTACAAACCTGGAACAATACAACAAAGCAGGAAGGAAACCAAAATAGGCAATTATGTTGTTGCAAGTTACTTCTTGCCCAAAGACTATTTATTGCAAACTTTCTCATCAATTCCACTTAGGACCAAGTCTTACCCATATGCTGGACCCATCCATACTGTTGAATCTGCCTCTGTTCTGGGTATCACTTACTTCCAAAAGGATTTGGGTGAAGAAAATTCTATCAAGTGATTTTGACCAGTTCTGGGTTCCTGTCCTCATAAGTCCCATAAGGAGTGACTGGGGAAGTTGGAGGGGCTCAGTCTGGAGAAAAGGAGGATCAGAGGGGACCTTCTTCCTCTCTACAACTCCCTGACAAGAGAGTGCAGCCAGGTGGCAGTCAGGGTCTGCTCCCGGGGACCAAGGTTCAGGATGAGAGGAAGTGGCCACAAACTGCACCAGGCTAGAAACAGGAGGAATTTCTTCACTGAAAAGGTTATTAAATATTGGAAAGGACTTCCCAGGGAGGTGTTGGAGTCCCTGTCTTTGGAGGCATTAAAGAAACAACTGGATGTTGCACTCAGTACTTTGACCTACCTGATAGTGCTATGATCGGCCAAAGTCTCAGTCTTTGAAACCTTTTCCAGCATTAATGATTCTGTGATTCGTTAACTCAAGTTCAGCCACTATATTAACAACTACTTTATTTTGCAGGGTGGTAAGCGTGTTTCAGGTTCACAAATGTATGTATAAATACAATGAGGCATTCAGGAAAGGTTTTATAGTTTTGTGAAGTTCTCAAATTAATTTACAAAATCTGCCTTGCAGGAGATATGAATCTAAGGAACAATTTGATTTAGTTCTGAATTACAGCCTACTTCTTAAAATTAGGGTGAATACAGCTAATCTTGTTTATGTGAATGGATGTGACCAAAACCATAGTAAGCCTAAAAACCTACCAAACGATTCTTTCCTATCAAAGATCGTATCACACATCTATTAGAAACTTTCCAGGTAGTTAGTCCCTCCATTCCAAAAGCAGAGAACCATGTATTCGTATATGCACACACCCACACACATCTGTGCATATGATATTGAGCACTAGTCCTATACTTTGCTCCATTGCCTTCATGCTTGGATAAAAATCTTCCCCACACTCAGGACCTCTGATATCCAGAGTGACTAATCCAGAAGGTGGAGTCTACTCCAACAGAGAAAAACGCCATGACTCAGCCCATAACCCATCAGATAAGTGTGATAATTTTAAAGTATGAATGTTCATTATGGGATGTTAGCATTTTGCATATGCTGCTTCCCCCCTTTCATCCCAAGGCTTGGAGAAGGATGAAGGCAGCACATGCCCATCAGTGCGTGCTGGAAATGTGCTGTTCCCTCTGCACCAGCATGAAGGTCCACACACAACTCATCTCAGTCCTGAGCTGAGCAATGAAACTGAGCAATGTTTCCCATTCCTCCATCACGCCTGCTGCTGTCATCCAATCACCTGAGTGATGAACAAGGCACTCACCTCCTCTTTGAACTGAGCAAACGTCTTCCGAACCCCATCCCGGCAGAAGACCAAGGCCTCGCGGTCAGGAAAGCGCTCCACAGTCTCCTCCAGGCACTGGCCCACGGTTTTGTCAAGAAGGGGAATGTCTGTGGGTCCCTGGATGTAGCTGTTGGTCACCTTGGGAGACACAGAGGGCATCTTTGTATGCAGGGCACTAGGAAAAAAAAAGAAGAGGCTATTTAATATAACCTGTCAATATAGTTCTACCCATCTGGAGGGATTATCAGCCTGCCAATGGCATTGGGAATACCTGATGCACATTCCTGCACCAGCAGGAACCACAGGCAGCTATTTCAGTGGGTCAAGATCAGGAAGACTTCCAAAAGGACTTGGAAAGCTTATGCAGTGGCTTGAGGCACATGGACAACCTTGGTAACCCCAGGGCATGCACATGTGTGTCTACACCAGCAGGCAGAACAGGCAGAGCCTTCATCCCTCCATGGGAGACCTGGTGGGGAAGGAGCCTGCTCTTGAAGGAGCCTGCTCCTGAAGGAGTTCAGCTCTGCAGAACTGGCACAGCCTGGTTCTACCATCATTCACCTGCACTGAAAACTACACAGATATATCCGTGTGCCTGGACAGAATATGGGCTCTGCAGTTCACAGAGAGATGGCAACTGGGCTTGGTCTTTCTGCAACATTAAATAGCTGTGAAGTAACACAACCAAACCAGTTTGTAGATAAATTCTCCCAACTGGCTGAAAAGAGCAAACAAATGAGAAAGAGAGAATTAAAATTAAAGAGGTCATTCTCCAAAACAATCAGCAGAGAAGAGTCTAATCCTGCAGAATGAAAACTGTTTATAAGAGTTCAGAGAAGCTAAGCTGTAACTGAGGTGTCTGCAAAGGAATGGTCTGTGTTTACAACAGCAAGCAGCTGTACACGCTCCATCTCTGACAGCTGGAATGCAAAGAGTTTATGGGACTGAAACAGCATCAATAAAAAGAGGAGTTACCAGCGAGATGAGGGGGGAGAAGTGCAGAGGCAATACCACAGAAGGGAGGAGATAGCCCCCCACTGCAAATTTGAGACAGGTGGGAAGGAGGAGAGCAGGGATGGGTTTGAGAAATACAAACCAGGCAGGGTAGAAGCACTGAGACATTGTGCTGGAGGCCAAGGGGAGGTCAATGAGTCAAGAGAAGCAACAATAGGGAAAATAATTTTAAAATCATTAGGGCTTTCCCCGAAGTCTGATCATCAGTGCAAATGCAGCAATCTCCCCTCAAACCACAGCTCCTGACCATCTGAGCACTGCAGTTCCTACTTTGGTTCCTCTCTCCATCTCCTCCCTCCACTCCAGCAGCCACCTCCCACCACGCTGTCTTCCACCCCAGGCAGCCACCCATATTCTCTGTCCCTCCTCATTTCTCTCTCCTTCCTCCATGACTTCAGCTCCTCTGTTCCAACACTGGGAGACAACCAGGAGGGACAGGGCTAAGGTACATTTGTAGGGTGCATAGCACAGAGGCTGTGTATAATGGGGAAATCCCTGCCTTAAAGAGGAAAAATAGCTCAGCCTAAATGCCCATCTACTACGGGATCAATATTCTGCAAAGACTTGGTGTTATTGCGACAAATGATTTGTTTTCCTGCCCACAAGAAACAAGCCTGAGCCTGGAGTTCAGAGAACAAAAGCTAGATTTTTACTCCAAGAGAGGAGTGAATGACCTGACCCTTTCCCTTCTTCCCCCCCACCCGGCTTTGCTTTTCGGCAGAGGGAGGATTGCACAAACTCCCACAGGCTCTGTTCAGACATCACTTCTGACATCTCTTCTCACCAAGCTCTTGGGCAACTCACATCAAGGCTGTAAGGCTGCCTGAGGAGGAGGGAGGACAAGTGCTAAACTGAACTTCCTTTTATTGCTTGAAAACTCCTGGGCAAAGCATGTGTATAAGCAAGGAGATGAAAGAAAGCTCTGAAAAAAGGCCTTTATAAACATCAGTTCTATAAATCAAAAGGTAGAAAAAATTCTCCCTAAAGCAATGGCAGGATGAATGCTCCCGGGAGAGCGGCAAAAGCCAGTACAGCCAACCACAGCCACTTGCTGGTTGAAACTGAGACTAAAGAACTTCCTGTCCCCTGTCATAGCTCACGAGGGCGGATGAGGAACCCCCAGGCTGTTTGATAAAACACTTAATGGAGCCAGCCGCACTCATCTCCCTCAAGGCAAGTAATCTCCAGTGTTAGCAGAGCCTGTCCCTAAATTCCCCACCCAGGAAGGGCTGGAGGGGGCAGGGAGCAGCTGCTGACCTGGTTGCGCAATAGCTCTTCTCCCCAGCATCATCTCAGGGGACACTAGGAGCCAAGCAGGCTCAGCACTAGGAAAAATAAACAACAAAAGACCATCACAAAAAGAGATTGGAGTGAGGAAGAAATACTACAAAATTCAGATTGAGAAAATTCAATCAGAATCCAAAGTGACCAGCTGAAACAGTCTCCTGCTCCCTGCAGTCAGCCTTCAAAGAGGTACTTGCACAGCCCTGCATTGCCAGTGAAAAGGGGAATATCTTACACTGTCATGTCTTGGCAAAGCATTACACAGATCAGGCTCTCTGGGCTTACTGTCTCAATATTTTCCAGGCCTGAAGAGCCAAAAGGTTTCACTGACTTTTCAGAACCAGACTTTTACACTAAATGCAAGAAGGCACAAAGCTCCAGGTTTCATGGTTTGGCTTCTTCCCTACTCCCAAACATGAGGGTGAAAGTGCATCAAAGAGCAGTAAAAGATATCATTACAAAGCCACATGCTGAAAAATACTGAGAAAATATTGCAGTGTTTCACACTGTGAACACAGCTTGCTCTCAGAGGTCCCAGGTATTCGCATTTTCAAATGAAAGCATCAGCAGCACTGAAATTAGAGGCTAAGAAGGCTAAGATATCTCATGCTCATAAGCCAGAGTCACTGACTCCTCTCAAAGCACTAACTCACATAACTTCTTCAAATGCATTAAAGCAAAATTCTCAGCTGCCATCGAGTCTGAGCTCCCTGAATTCTGGTCTGACATTCACATGTACTTCAGCATTTCTGTATCACTTTGAGAGTGGCAGAAGTGAAAGGTGTGGGATAAAACACAGCAGCCTTTCGGAAGCACTGGGGGTCACGAGTGGAATGAAGGAGGCAGACACAAGATATGTTCATTATCAGTAGCATCATGCTGGAAATCACATAGGGCTGGTCTCCCTCCTGCCTACAGCCAGCAGCAAGTGTGATCTGAGAGACTGTATCAAGAGACCTCTAGAAAGAAAGAGTCCAAAGGATTTGGAAATAATCTCTGTGTTCATCTTTCTTACAGAAAACAAGCCACTCACCCTTCACCTCTTCCTACAAAGCATCTGGTGCTGCTGGAGATAAAACAAAACCCATGGTCTGATATTACACCAGCTCTCATTTCCCTGACTCAGCCAAAGGAGAGCAGATAAAACTCTGCTTGCACTTGGGTGTCAGCACCGTGAACCATGACTTTTGGAGAGCACGTGCCTTTTGTTAGCAGCATGTTTGAGCAGCAAGACAGCCTGCAAATGAGCCAGCCTCATCCACAGGCTGTTCGTACAAAACTCTGGAACCCTCAAGTTCAGCAATACAGCTCAACAGAGAGGCATCAGAGATCTGGGAAAAATGCATCCTCCTCCTCTTCCCTGCAAAGGCGGGAAAGCAGCCAAATCCCAGCAATCCCAGAGCTCTTCTGTCTGATGGCAGGAAGCAGAAATGATAAAACTGAAGCAAGCACTCTGGGCTAATCCTAGGAGCTGTTTGTATTTTTCTCTGAACAGCCCCAGTCAATAGTTTGGAGTTGTTGACATAAGATAACCAGCTCTGTTTTCACCTTTAACTCTTTACCAGTCTCTACAGAAATTATCAAAAGGGATGAGAGAGAAAACAAGGGAGTGTAAGCTCCTGTCCCCTTTGTAATGTGAAGGACACTGACCTGCCCTGTGGTGCCATCACATCTGCACTTGTGGGAAAGGCCCTGCCTTCCCAGAGCTTGGAAATTGTCCCAAACACAGAGTTAATACTTGGAGAGGTTCACAGATTCTGCCAGTTCCTTTGCTCATGGACATCTACCAAGAGCATCTCTCCCCAAAGCAAGAGCTTTTGGGTCTTTTCTGTAATATGACTGCAATTAAAGGGTGGTGAAATTTAACTCTGCTCTGTCCTCACTTCTGCTTTAATCTATTGACTAAAGAGTTAACCAGATACATACTACTTTTTAAAAATATTATTATTATTGTTTTCATTTAAGGAGAGATCAAGTTCCCTTTCGTTTAAGGAGAGATCAAGGAGAGGGCTTTCAGACTCCTCTTGCAGCAACTTACTGGTTTTGTTTTCCACTGTACCTCTCTGCCCTCTGCACTCTCCCTGCCAAAAGGATAAGCAAGCCCTCTGCCCCCTATAGCCCCCATACCTTCTTATCCACAGCCCCCCTATCCCGTACAGCCCCTATTCCTTCTCATCCATAGCCCCCATTCCCCTTTAATTCCTATCCCTTTTAGCCCCAGTCCCCTACAACTACCCACCCCCTATAGTCCCACAGCCCTCTACCCCCTATAGCCCGCACCTCCCGCTCCCCAGCCCATCCCTACCTGCCCGGCGGGGCTCCCCGCCGCTCGCCCGCCCGGCGCAGGAGCTGCAGCCCGTGCCGGGACAGTGCTGCCAGACGGGCCGTGGCCATTCCTTCAGCGGCAGCAGCACCCGAGCACCCGGCGGGACCCGACCCGGCCCGTTCTATCCCGTCCCGTCCCGTTCCGTTCCGCCGCTCGGTGCTCGGGGGCGTTGCGCTCCATGGCCCGCCCCGGCTCCGCTCCGCCCCGCCCGCGGCTCCCCACGGCCCCGGGACCCTTCCGGCCGGGGGGAGACACCGGTAGGAAGGGAAGCACAGAAGGCATCCGCCCTGCCCGGTCTGCGAGAGGGACTGGAGGCTCAGACGGAACCCCCGGAGTCCCGCCGGGCACCTGCCCCATCCTCTGCCGGTCCCCAGCCGGACCCCCAGCTGTCCACCACAATTTCTTTCCTGTACATTTCCACTCCGTTATCTCTTCTTCCCAGCCTGAAGGAAGTTCCATCAGCCTGACCCAACCACTGTTACATTCCGAATAAGCCCCTCCACTCAAATGAGTAGAGATGGACTTTGGTGCAAGACAACCACCATCATTTGCCTCCACCCGTCTCCACTTGTATCATTTGGTCCCCTAGCCCTGTGAGTCACCAACTGGCCTCCAGCTCTATCCCCTCAATGAGTTATCAGTTAGCACCCCACTACCACCTTTAGGTACACCCTGTGGAGGAGAAGAGACCAGCTAGGAACTGCAGAGCTGCTCCAGGGCTGGGCAGGCTGAGACCCCCTCACCTAAGTGCAGAGGTGTGGGCAGGCACCAGGTAAGGAGTGTGGTGCTGCTGAGCTCTCTGCAGCAGCGCTGATGCTGAAGAGGTGACACAGTGTATCTGTATCACATCAAGGACAATGGTGCTGACGAACAAGAGCATAAATATCAACTTCAGGATGGTGAATCTCAGACATCAAAGCCAAAATTGTGCTCGTAACAGAGTGAAATACCAACTGCCACCAGATCTCTAGTGTCTGACTCTTGCTTTTAGAAATGAAAGATTTTCCCCAATGTACATTTAGTTCACAAGGAATTTGTTCAGTGGTAGCAGTGACAATGTCTGTCATTGGGAAGGGAATGTTTGTTTTGTTAGGGAAAGGGAGACTTTTTCCCCTTGAAATGTGAAAAATTTGCCTTAGCTGCAGAGGGGTCATGGAGATCTTCAAAGAATCTGGGAATGGTCTCTAACCCCAGGCTGGCATGGTCAGCTCAGGCCCAGTAAGGATCATTAGATCACAGTTAGATCAACTGTGTTCATCCCACTTCCCTCAGCATTTCCTGCTCCCTTCTCCTTGCTAATGTTCTTGCAACCCCTAGCAGAGTGCACAGATGTGCCTTGTGCTATGCTTTGTCTTTGTCTTGTGGAGCTTCAAAGTCTTTCTAGTCTATGTGCACGGATACCTCTTCCAGTCAGTCCCACTGAACTCAGCAGCGAGGTAAATTTCTGGATTCCCACAGAGGATGTAAAGCTGTGTGACATCTGTGGCCAGAAGCTGTCCTTCTACCATTCGGCCAGAGTAGAGCAACTGTCTTTGTGCTGATGGAACATCAGATCTCTCAGTATTATATAACCACAGAGGAAAAAAAAATTGATGCAAACCTGTAATAAAAAAAAAATAAAGATGACTGTCGGCTTGATCTTCCCACATTATGATCATTAGCCCACAGGGTGAATCCTGGTTAAAGAAAGAATTAAACCAAGAATTATGAAGAAATTAATGTGACCTTGACATTTAGGTATGTTTGTTTGAGATTGTAGTGGTTTTGGCTAAAGATCAAAGCAAAAGACCCCTGAAGCAGTGACATTTCATACACCATTGCATAAGGTACCATTCATTTCTAATCAAGATTTTAAAATCTGTTAATCACAAATAAGTAGGTAGGTTTCGTAATCCATCTACACCCTTGTTTGGTTTTGCTAGGAGCCAATGGCTTTTGGATTTTTGTGGAAACAGATTTCAGTCTCTGTAGCATTGCATTGACAAAGACCTTTCCCAGATATGAGAGGGTCTTGCTCAGGCCCCCTCAGAGCCCCTCTGGGTTTTGTTCTCCAGAGCAGGACTGTATTTGGTGCCTCTCAGCTATGGAAGGGAACAGCACAGCACATCACATGAATCCTTGGCTGGCTCAGGGTAACAAGTGGATCAGTAATCAGCTGCCTGGCTTGGAGATCTGGCTTCCCCACCACTCTGGAGCAGGTCTTCTCTGGCCCTTCCCTCCAACAACAAACATTGTTGGGAAAAGCGGAGGTATGGGGGGAGATTCTTGGATAAGTAGACCTCGCTCCTCTCAGATGAGGGCTCTGTAATTTCTGCTCACATTTGGAAGAACAATAACATGCTCTGAAAAACTCCCATAATCTCCTGGACAGGAGCACCTCAACCTCAGGCAGACTTTATTGTAGTTTCTATGCGGCAAATCCTTGTGTGCTGATTTGGAGTGCCTTTGTTCAGAGAATCCTGTGGCTTCAGTTACCTCAGTACTGAGCTAATGCTGGTTTCTGGGTGCTGGAAGAAATTCACTGGCAGCTTAAAAATGAACTAACGCATCCAGAGGGTAGATGTGCTGCAGTAGTGAAAATATCTTTGCAATGTCCCAAACATCACAAAATAGCACAGAGGTCAGGAAATTCATGGTTAGTCCTTGCTGTAATTCCAGTACCAGGTAACACTAATCCGGCTCTGCCCCAGGCTCCTTTCTCTTTCACTGACTTTTTCTGCAGAGGAGAGTGTTCTGCTCCTGTGGGACTGGAGCCTTGGGAGCAAAGCAGGAATATCCATTAAGTGTTCCTCCTGTGAAGAAACATTGTGGAGTAATGTAACAGCCCAACTGAAAGGGAATTCTCCCCCTGGATTAGGGAGAGTGTGGACAGATATAAGCTGTATCAAATATTGCAAAACAAGGTATACATCCCTGGGTTTCTGTTGGGATTATTGGCCATAAACCGGTTGGTTCTCTGTGTGGTGGTGTGTGTCAGGTGATGTGACTGGATGCAAAATCTTCCCTACTCATGGGTCTTGGCTGAGAGTTCTGCCTTCTGCAGGGCTGTTTCATGTAGCCCAGACCTAAACTCCTGCCAACCTGGCCAGGGTTCCAGGGCTGATGGGACAGCTGAAAGAATGCCCTGAGCTGTGCCCCTGTGTCCCAAAATAGGCTCTGCCACCCAGTGTGCAAGAGACCAACCCACACTCAGAGTCGAGTTATTTGATTTATTTACAGTTCTGCACTGGATGGCAAATCCACAAAGCCAGCATGACAGCTGTCAAAACCTTTGACTGTTTATATATTTTAGCAAACAAAAAGACATTAATATTAATTGGCTGCAAGTTACCTAGTTCTCATATCAATTAGTATTCTATCTTCCATTGTTTAATGATTCTTTTGCTTCCCATGCTAATTAGTCCAGTCTTAGTCTTTCTCTTCTTTTGGGTTGGTAGGTTTCCTGGATTTGTGGCCATGAGCAGGTGGTCACAATCTGCCCCTGACAAAACGACATTTTACCTCTTGGAGCTGATTCAACCCAATTGCTGAGTTAGCTTTATTCGTTTCTTCCTTAACTTAGGGATTCTGCCTAATGTCCTTGTAGCCCATAATTCCTGCATTCCTTATTCCGCTATCAGCAGCACATCCTTCTTCCCAAGCTTTGTTAACCTCTCATTAAGTATGAGATCATCGGATCAAGCCTTAAACCTTAACAAGACAATTCTGTCAACAATATTTCGTCTTTCTAAGAGAGCGCTTAGAGCTTATTAGCTGCTCTCTGCTTCGAGGACTAAATCTCCTTTCTTTTTGCTTAAGTTTGAAAGTACCCAGAGATGAAACATCAGATAACACCCTTTCTTAAGACAATTTGTAGGTGTTTAGCGGCGCCGGTGCCGGTGCGGGCGGTGCGGCCCCGCTCCGGGCCGGCAGCGGGCGCGCTTGGCCCCGCGGCGGCGGCTGACGGGGCCCGCGCGGACGTGGCCGCGGAAGTGGGTGGCGGGGCCGGGCCGCGCCAAGCCGGGACGGGACGGGCGGGCTGGGCTGGGCTGGGCTGTGCTGAGCTGTGCTGAGCCGCTCCGAACCGAACCGAGCCGCGCCGCCTCCCCGTGCCAAGCCGCATCTCCCTTGGGCAGCCGCCGACGGAGCCATGTCGCGGGGCAGCGGGAAGGGGCTCAGCCTGAAGGACAAGCTGGACGGGAACGAGCTGGACCTAAGCCTCTGCGACCTGAATGAGGTGCCGGTGCGGGAGTTGGTGAGTCTCTGGCCGTAGGACCCCCCCCCCCGCCCCACCTCCCCCGGCGGGGGTGGGGACCGGCTCCCGGTCCCCGGGAAAGGGCAGCGTAGGGGAGCCGGATGTGCTGGGGACTTATGACCTGGTCTGCAGGTATTTAAAGCAGTGAGGTTGTGTGTCCCCCGGGCCCGGCAGCCGCTAGTTACTGCTGTCCTGGGATAAGAACCTTTTTGGACGCAGAGATGGATCCGGAGATGACGTGACCTCGGAGCAGCCACGGGGGATAGATAGACTGACGCGGGGGAAACCGCAGAGGCCGAAGCAGAACAGTTGTCAGAGGGGGTCGGGTGAACGTCCATGTTCATTCAGTGCCTTATTTGTCTTTCAGGCTGCTCTTCCGAAAGCTACTGTCTTGGATTTGTCCTGTAACAACCTCATTTCCTTGCCGGTAAGGCGCTAGAGAGCCTCCGTGGGGATGAGTCTACTGGGAAATATTTGCAAAGATAGCTAGTGCTTCAGTAGAGGCTCACCAGGCACTGTGGAACTGGCACTTTCGTTGCCCTGGGGTGGCTGAATGACTCAGTTCTCAGTGACAGGTCAGTGCTGGCAGTGGATTTGGCTGAGGCAGGAGAGAGTACAGGGTTGTACTGTGTGAAGATTGCAATACATTCCTTCCAGAGCATCCCCAAGTCAATACAGAGGAGTTCCATCAGCAGTGGAGACTTGGGTTTGTTCCTGTCATATTGTCATCCATAACCTTCTCGGTCTGTCTTATCTGTCCCACTGTGTCTCATCTCCATCTTCCAAGACAAAGGAGGAGAGTGATTTTCCTCCATCACAGTCCTGTAGTAAGTCAAGGATTTGTGCCTGATGTGAGGTGCAGGCTGTCTCCATGTACTTTCCATTTAGGTTTTTCCATAAAGGTGCTGACCAGCTTTCTCTGGGTTTTCTTTGTTTGGGTTTCAGTCAGACTTCTGCAGTTTGATGCATCTGGTGAAACTGGATTTGAGTAAAAATCGGTTGCAACAGCTGCCCTTGGACTTTGGCCGCCTGGTCAATCTGCAGCACTTGGACCTCCTGAACAACCGCTTGGTCACCCTGCCAGTCAGCTTTGCACAGCTCAAGGTAAAACTGTTTGCTGGGCAGTTACGTAAAGCTTTGGGATGCAGCCCAGGGTCTTGTGATCCTGCTCAAGTTGATTTCTCTGGTAAAGCATCCATCCTGCTGACTACCCATTCCAAAATTCAGCTGGGTCTGCACCGCAGCTCAGTGAAAATCCTCTCAGTCTATTGAAAAGATCTGTGCTCATCTTCTGTACCTGTTTCATTAATGTGAAAACTAAGCAGTTCTTTGCTTCTGCTTTGGATCTCTTAAATAATTCCAAGACTGTTGTGCGTTTTTGCAGAACCTGAAGTGGCTGGATCTGAAGGACAATCCCCTGGATCCTGTCCTGGCTAAAGTGGCAGGAGACTGTCTGGATGAGAAGCAGTGTAAGCAGGCTGCTGTCAAGGTAAGGAGTCTAGTTTTATTCTAATTTATTTTTTTCCTTTCATGGCTTTGCCAGTGATTCTTCCTCTGTTTGCTTAGCAAGCTGGGCAGCTGCTGCAGGAGCCTGAAGTTTCTTCAAGGAGTGAGGTGCAGGTCCACTGCACCGACTCCCCTGCTGTGCCTGTGGAGAGCAAACACCTGGCTGAGGAGGATGCTTCTCCATTCGTGGAGTTAAGAGAGGATTAAATGCTGGTTTGCCAAGAAAGTAGAGGCATAATCAGACATAGTAATCCATGCCTGTGCTGATAGTACAAAAACCTCTGGAGAAGTTCTGGCAAACATAAATAGAAATGTTCTGTGATCCTCTGTATCACTGAGCACCAGTTTGCCATGTTTGTTTTTAATGGGAAGATTTGTTTTTTAACAGAGAGTCACATAAGTTGTGAGTTCTTTTCAGAGCCGTAGCTGTAGGGATAGGTGAGGGTTGGGGGTCAGCCCCAGCTGCCTGTTGTCAGCCACACTCCATCTGTTCTGAACTGACTGTGCCACTAGGCTTCTGCACAGCCCTCAGGTTGTTTTCTTGACTATTTAAGGTACTGCAGCACATGAAAGCAATCCAGTCTGAGCAAGATCGACAACGGCAGCGGAAACTCCAGGCAGAGAGAGGTAGGGACAAAGAGCCCCATGTGCTGTCTGCTGAGGACTGCTCTTGATCTGTCTACCATACCTAAACATTCTGATCACCATCTAATAAACTGCCATCTAACACATACTTGTGGCCACCCAAACCCAAAGTACTCAGGAAATAGTAGGGTAAAAGGGCTGGATGGAGAAATATAGCAGGGGGGTAGTGTATGTGATTTCTTGGCCTGAGGAATAGTTATATCTCTAGAAGGAATGTGCTATAGGTTACCTATAAAATGTGAACGAAAAGCACAGCAAAATGCAAGGTATGTAATACTAAATAAAATTATAAAAAAGAGGATAGTTGTTTAATTGATTTCTTCATTCCAGTTGGGATAATAAGGATATAAGGAAAATTACAGTGACAACCCTTTACATAAAAGGGAAAAACTTGCTGTTAATCCCCAGAAATGGAGAAGAAGCGTGAAGCAGAACAGCGAGCAAAGGAGGCTCTGGAGAGAGAACTGCGGAAGCGAGAGAAGGCAGAGGAAAAGGAGCGCAGAAGGCGGGAGTACGATGCTCAGAAAGCTGCAAAACAGGAGATGGAAAAGAAAACTAAAAAGGAAACAGTGCACACCCGAAGTAAGTAGTGTCCATTTTGGGTGGGATTGTGTCAGGTTTCATTGTCATCAGATTGTGATGCTGCAGAATTGCTTTCATGCAGCCCAGGTACTGGGAGACTGGGAGACCGTGGGAGAGGGTAGGGTGGAACTTATAGGAGTTCTGATAAACTCTGCTGCTGTGCCCTTTTCCCCTTTCCTTGTGTTCCCACGAACTGTGGAGCTACAAGTAATGAAGTTCTCCAGCTGTTCCTAATGAGAACTTCCCTCCACTCATTTTTTTCTTAAATCTACTGAGCTACATTTGCATAATCAGATCTTGTGCAACACAGAGGTGCTTTACACCTCCTTCACTGCTGCCTGTGAAACTGGATCTGAAACTTTTCATCCTAAGCAGTTACATCCTGCACATCTACTTATTTATCAGAGCTAAGTGATGAAAATTCACACCAAAAGCCAACTGCAGCAGAGGATTAAGTATCTTACCTGAACAGTTTGTTTATGAGCATAGCCTATTATAGTTGATTAATTCCTCACATTCTGTCCTGTTCACGTTCCCATTGCAGAGCCGGCCTCCAGCTCCCGTCCCCCTCAGCTCCCCCGGCACAAGCCCTCGTGGTCACGGTCAGTGCTGAGAGTCCTGCTCTTTGTGCTGTTCTGCATCCTCTGTACTCTGGCTGCCTGCAAGCTGACAGAGCTGCAGCATCAACCTCTGTGCGTCAGCGTGAACACCCTCTACGAGGACGTGGTGGCTGCTCTGCAGAACCACAAAACCCTGCAGAACATGCTACAGCACAACTCGCACCAGTGATTGTCCTGGATGGACACTTGCTTCATCAGCATCTCCTTCCACCATCTACGCAGCCAGAATTCCTATGGAATTGTGTTCTGATGAAACTGCTTTGAACCAGTCAGCGTTGGTTTGCTGGTCCACTCCACAGAGCAGAGCTATTGTTCAAACTGTCTTTGTTGTGCATGTCTCTCAGTCGGCCTGTAACTCCCATTATTTGTGCACATTAACCTAAACTTGTTACTTACTACTCCTTGCCTCCAAGTTGTGTCCCCCAGGATTGTGAGGTACAGAAAACTGACAGTCTGTAGGAATGGGAACAAGTAGCCCTCACATCATCTGGGTGAGACAGCTGCAGCTCTGAGCTAGAGGTGAAAGGTTTTTAATACATATCCATTCCTTGCTCTCATTTCTGTTTGTGCTAAAAATGGTGGTATGGCTGTATGGGAATAATACACTAAGGCCCCACTCCAGGACCAATTACAGGCATGTAGGATGGCTGTGCGTCCCTGTGTTGGAGCAAAGAGGCTGATGTGCTATTGAAAGAAGCTGAAAATTTTCAATACAACAGTTTTCACAGCAATTTGTCTGAACTGGATGTTTATGTTGTTAACATAGATTTCTTTTTAATTAGGCCTTTTAGGAACAGCCACAAATGATTTCCAAGTACATGGGAATGATTCCTGCCTGCTGCAGCTGCAGAAGCAGCACTGGGTGGCACTGTGGGAGTACTGCTGGCAGGAAAGGGGAAGCCTCGGGGCTGGGGAAAGGCTGGGAGGTTTGGTGGTTTGCATCTCAAGAGGAAAACTCACCTCTGCAATGGTCTGTGAATTATTTAGAATTTCCTTAAAATTATTTAAAATAATTCATTTTAAAATTTCCTTAACTCCCATCAAGCAGAAGTTTTTAATATCCTTAAGAGCTTTGTGAGTTCTTAAAATGAAGTGCAAGTTTCAGAGAATATCTGTGCTACAGCCACTGAGACATTCTACACTGGTCTTTAGAATCGTTCCCTCTTCTCATACCTGGGATTATTGCTGCCAGGAGCAGTGCTATGGGGAAACCATCACAGCAGCAAACCCTCATTTTTCTGTAACTTGATGATAAGATTGTGGTTCCCTAAATATCACACAGGAGAGAGCAGCAGCACAAATGTCAGATTAAAGGAAGGAAGGGGTGCCTCTGCCTTAGGAGGGTGCATATTTTCAAAGCTTCCTTCAAACACCTTTAAGCTTTGGATTGGGTGTCTAACTCACCCCATTCTTTAAAATATCCTTACTCTCTATCCAGAAATATTCAGGAAAATTACAAACAGCATCTAAGCAATGTTTCCTCCATGCAGTCCTTCCTGCCAACATCCAGATGAGTGTTGCATAGGTTGGCGAGCATGGGCTTACACAATTTATAGATTCAGGTCAGCAGCACTTCTGGTCAGGCCAGGGCTCCAGCTGGATGCCTGGAATAAGCAGGGTAGGCAGGGGTTTTTGCACTGGAGGCAGCAGGGTTCCAAAGAGTTAATTCTACACATGGGATGCAGTTTAATTCTCAGCAATGCTGTTACAAAAACCCTCAACTGTCCTTGTGTGCACACAAGTGCTGAAGGCTGCGCGGACAGGCCGTGGTCCCCAATCTAATTAAAAGGAAGCTTTTTCTGCCAACTGTTTAGACCTCATAATTCCAGCACATATAATCAGATTTCAAGACCTTCTCTAGATTAAGCCGTCTGGAGACTGAATCAGAGCACTCTAAACTTGTATCTGAAAATTAGTCTTATTCATTCCCATCTGCTACAGCGGAACAATGAGAGGCTGTTTTGTGAGGTAAAGTTCTTTCACCTCACAAGAGTAGGTGCTGGGGGGCAGCACCATGTTGCTCTAGCTTCAGGATTTGTCCCAAAGGAGGGAGAAGGTAAGTCCTTGCAGTTCAGGAGAGCAACAGGAAATATTCCTTTCAACAGAGGACATACCTGTCTATATTCAAGACACCATGTTAAGAAGCAAGGGTTATTCTTCAAAATTATTTATTTTATAGAAAGACAAATAAAACAGTACTATAAGCTGTGTGCAACTCATGTGCTTAAGGAAGATGTTCACCATCTTTCTTGTGTAAACTCCTGCTATTCAGCAACTTTATCCAACTTTTTTCCTGCTACAATAAAGTCTAAATGTGTTTCAAGTTTTTAAACAAGGATCAATGAGTGTTATCTAAGCACTTCTTCACAGAAGAAAACTGAAAACTTGACCAGACAAATGGTAAAAACCCTTATTCCCTGGAGCTACCCAGTGAAATCCAAAACTGAACATTTAACTGAACAAACAGTACAACCATTTTTCCCTGTGCTACCCAGTAAAATCCAAACAGAGGTCGGGATCGTGGGAAGTCATCTGCAGATAGATGCGTCGGGATAGTTCCGGCCCAATGCGCCGGGAGGTGGCCGTCACACCCTCCCCACGGTGCACAGGAATATTGGCCAGCATGTTCTCCCGCTCCTGGTCCGAGGAGCATTTCTCATAGGCCTAAAAGCAACACAAAGGCAACAATGGGATCACCCACTTGCATCCATTGCTCAAAAAACCAACAAAGCTATGCACCTGTACCTGCTCTGCCCTTCCACAATGTCCACTCATTTTTCACTTGGTCTCTGCCCAAGCCCCATCTGTAAGCTTGGAGAGTGAAGCCAGTGCTGCTCCCTCAGTGGGAAGCCAGAACAAGGCATGCCAAGGAATCGGTTCCTTTGCTAACTTACTGAACTGCTCATGCAGAATCACTGTTTCTAATTTAATACTGATTAAATTACTTCTTCCACTCCCTGCATGAGCTAGCTGCCTGCACACAGTGCTGGGTATCCCTGAGGCATCCTCACCTGGATCAGAAGCTGAGGAGAAGGGTAGGCAGACACGATAGCCTCAGCCATCTCAGAGCTGACACGGTTAAACTGCTGTATCTGCCTCTTCCAAACTTTCAAGAGACCCTTTCCAGAAGGATCCACCTTTACCCCTCTGCAACAGTCCTTCTCCAAGTAGAAAGAGAGCCCTGTGTTCTCTCGCTCTCGCCTAGGGAGAACAAGGAATGAGGAAGCAAATGAGACAATGAGGCTGTGAAGAAAATCCTGTCCCTGCCATCTGTTGTCACAGAGCCAGAGCACCATCCCTCACTTGAGCTGTCAGAGACACAACTGGCATGAGGAAACATGAATACTTTGACCCTGTTTTCTTTACATGCACTACCAATTTTTTTAAGACCCAGATTGCTCCAGAAAAAGAAACAATCCCTTACTCAACAGCAATCCTGACACAAGCCAACTTGCAGATAAAGTGGTAAACAAGAATTCACCTTCTGGCTGTCAACCATAACAAAACACTTTTAGATGTCATTTTTAATGACAGCTCATCTCTTGTCATGGCTGACATGAAAATCCAGCAGCTGCTGTGATAGGAATGCCAGGATTGCGTGAGACTGCGCAAGATGCTTTCTTAGCTATCACTGTGCAACAAGCTGCTGTCCTCCCTTATCAATGGAAAGAGTCAAGTGGTTCATTCTCAAGCATGTCTCTTCATTACCCATTGAAGAAGAAAAGCTGGCACTCTAAGAGCCAAGCCTACTCCCATTCCTTTCCCACTCCAAAAATCTGGCTCAGAACAAGAGCTCTACTTGATGTCAAGGCTCCAGTGTGAAACCTGAAGGTGGTGAGGCACCAGTACAAATTGCCCAAAGAAGTTGAAGATACTCAAAGAAGTTGTGGATACCCCATCCATGGAAGCGTTCAATGCCAGGTTAGATGGAGCACTAAGCAACCCAGTGTAGTGGAAGGTGTCCCTGCCCATGGGAGGGAGCTGGATTAGATGATCTTTAAGGTCCCTTCCAACCCAAACCAGCCTGTGACTATGAAAACAGGGTCTGTCCTGACCCCTCAGTGAGCAGGACATCAATTTCAAGAACAAGTCCTGTGTTGAAGGAGCTGCAAGAGCAGATGCTCTGTCACCTGCACATTTAAGAACCATTATACCCTGTGTTATACCTGCTATTCCTTCCCAGTAGCTTTAAGTGCAGCCTCTCCAAAGGTAGGACCAAACCTCCTCTGCTTACTCACTTGTATGGTGCCTCAGCCACAGCTTTTGTGAACATAGTGGCATATTCCCCAAGCTCCTCATTGCTCTCAAAAATGCTGATTTGGACTTGTGTGCTCAGCTGCAGATCCACCAGGGCCTGTATCACCATTGGGAACAACAAATGGCACAATCAGTCTTGTTGCATCAAATTCCATATTTGTCTGAAGCAGAGAAGTGTCACAAACGTCCTGCTGTAAGACAAGAACCTTCACTCTCTCTCCATTTTGGGAACAGTTAACTTAAGACACTATTTAGGGGCAGTCTGTCTCCTGACAGTTAGTATCACCTTGGTATCCTCTGAGCTGCCTGAGCTCCTCTGTGGCTCTTGTTACGAACAGGCCACCACCAGTGGGCTTTGCCAATGGGCCATGAAGGGCAAGAGGTGCTACGACAGCCATCAGTATCAGGTGAATGAGACACATCAGTCTGTGTGGGAACAGGTACATGACTGAGCACTGGGGAGCTGAACCCAAAGAGCTCTGTCCATAGACTGATGAACAAAGGAATAATGAAAGCCACGTACTCCCATCCACCAAACTATGTGACTGGGTCATATGTTCAGATACTGGGAGACAACAGATGATGGTTCATTGTGTTTTAAAAGCACTCACTTCTTTCACATCCATTCTGGATAAGTCCAAGCTAGAATCCTTAACTTCCTTTTTTCTCCTTTCTCCCCGTTTCTCTTGATTCCCACTTGCTGCTGTCTGTCGCAGCCTTTGTTTTGGCTGAACTTGGAGAGACCTAAAAAGAGTAAAGTAAGACTGGGGTGACAGTCTGGATGGACCTTTGCTTCTGTTTCTGTATAAAAAGTGGTGGAGCAGTTCTGGGAATACCTCTTATACTCCAGTCTTTGCTAGAAGGAATTAACATAAACACCTATGGCATTTTTCAAGGCCAGAGAAAACACAGAAACATTTGGAGGGAAGAAGTCTGACCTGAAATAATTTTCCACTCCAACTACTGCCAGAGCCAGAATTCTCCCAGGCATTTTCTCCATCATATGAGCTACATAGCTCTGCAGGGTCTCCTTCTGCCTTTCTGCACAGCCATCAGCATTCTACAAAGATGAATGGGAAAAATAAGGAGTTAAACCATTTTGAGGTATATAGAGGAGCACAGCAAATTATTGCCCTGGTTGTAGGTCTGCAGATAAGTCCGTTCACCCTTGCTCTTCGGGGCAAGCAGGAAATAATTGATCCCATTTAAAGTTAGAGCAGAAAGAAGGAAAAACAAAATAAACCCACTTGATGTAACAATGTAACTCTTAAGAGGAATGTGTCAAAAATTTTAACTAGCGAAGAAAGCTTGTCAGAACTTTACATTATACAGCCCATTAATGGCTACTATACCCAGATTTCTGTTTCAGTGAAACCCCGCATTCCTCCCACACCAAAACCTTCCTGCCTCTAAGAGGGATGGCAAAACACTGGTTTTACATCAAGGCATGTTCAGGAGAACAAAAGTCATAAGCATTCTCACTTGCTTGTAGCTGTGAGCCATGGACAAAAACTCCTCCAAGCCAAGCAGAACCAGAACATTTGGTTCCTCTGTCCATTCATCTCCTCCTCCCATCTGTTCAGATATGAAAACAAACAGGCCACCGTCTGTTTAGAATTCACTCAGACTCCCACTCAGATCTCTGAGCAGGGAAATTAGAGGGTGTTCACTTGGGTTGCTAAATAATTACTAATGACTGCAAAAAAAACATGAGGAAAAGGACGAGATTATAATTTTTTTTCTCACATACCTGTGACGTCACTGTCTTTCTCCTCCAGGTGATGCTGCAGGGAACAGTGTGGTTCTCAAACACACAGGAATAATTGGCAGCCTGCAAAGCACTAAGGATCTGCTCGCCACCTTCTACCTGTAAGATGACTGAAATCGATGCACGGGTCAGGCCTCCAGACAGAGGAGACAACAGTCAGTACAAGGCAGCTGCAGGCTGTGAGGACAACTACCTGGATCTAGCACCACTGTTATGTATTTCTGGCACTCTCCGGGCCGCTGAGCTTTCAGCATCTTGGCAACGGCTCTCTTCCTCTCTTTCTCCTCCTCCTGCTTCCTCCTCTTTGCTTCTTGCTCCTTCCTTCTCTGCCACGCATTCTGGCAGATTGCCTCCCGTTGCTTCTGACTGTATTGTCGCTTCTTGAGAGGGAGCGATGTTTCTGGCCTTTCTTTGCTTACCGGGGAACTACTAGGCCTGTCAGAGTCGACTGACAAGGAGCACAAGGAGGATCTCTCAACACTGCGCGTAGCATTCTCACTATCACAAGCTGCTTCTCCAGATGGCGTCAGGTCTTGCCGAAGCCCTTCGCTTCCAGAAGCCATCAGGTCACCACTAGCACAAAGCCCAGATGCCTCTCCTTTATCACGAGCGCCCAGGTTGAAAGGCTCAGGCTCCGCTCCCACCCTCATCTTGACCTTCTCGTGCAAAGGGACGACGTCCACCCCCTCTTCGCTCTCGCTGCTCACTATCTTAACAACCTCTGCCACTTCAGGCTCAGGAGATGGCGACCGCGGGCGGCTCGGCTCGCCGAGGCATGGGGCCGGCTGCAGCAGGTAGGCGAAAGAGGGCAGGCTCTCCTCCTCGCTGCTCTCAGACCCCGACTCGCTCTCCGCCATCTCCCCCCACTCCTCAGGGGCACCTCTTTCCCTGAGGGGAAAGCCCGCGCCGGGCGCTGGTTGGCCCGGAGGCGCGTGCAGTGGGCGGCGATTGGCCCGAACGCTAGCGAGGGCCCGCCCTCGGACCAATTGCCGCTCATCGCGCGCGCGTGCGCTTCGCCTTCCCAGCGGGCAGAGGCAGGCGAAGCAGCGCCATCAAGATGGCGGCGCTGGGACGGCTGTGTGAGTTAGGCCTGTGTCAGCTCATTACACTTTGAGGGGTCGGGAGCGGCGGTCTGGCCTTAGAGCGGGAGGGATGAGCTCGGGAGAAGGTGCCCCAGGGAGGTCACCCCGCGGACGTCGCGCCCCCGGTGGGACGTCACCACTGACAGCGCGAGGCCGAGGCTTCCGCCTTTGCCTGGAGCTGAGGCGGAGCTGTGGTGATAGCGATGGGCGGGTTTCTGTATGTGAAACTGTAACTAATTTTTGTCTTTGTCCAATTTCCTGTAAATCGTCAAGTCTCGGAGGCTTTAATTTACTTAATGGGTCATGTCCTGAAATTAATGGAGTTTTGTACTCTTTCCTCAACAGTATTTCTTAGAATTATGGACAGGTTTGGGTTGGAAGGAACCTTAAAGGTCATCTTGTTCCAATTCCCTGTCATGGGCAGAGATGCCTTCCATTAGACCAGGTTGTAGTAAGCCCCATCCAGCCTGTGCTTGAACATTTCCAGTGGTGGGACATTTCCAGCACTGAGTATCTGTGATGATTTTATTGAGTTAAACTAGTGGTTTTGCTCAGGTTATGGAAAGAAGATAACCATTGTTCTGCACTAACCTGCTGCTTAACGGGCTAAATAGAGGGATTCAGAAAAATTAGGTTTCTCTCCTACCTGCATAAGGGGTGGTACTGAAGAGATTTTTAAGATAATGATGACTTGGGTTGGGAGGGAGTTTAAAGATCACCCAGTTCCTACCCCCTGCCATGGGACACCTTTTACTAGACCAGGTTGCTCCAAGCCCTGTTAACCTGGCCTTAAACTGGGAGGATTAATGAAAAAAATTGTGCTCCAGACTCCCTTTTTGCCACTCCCAGGGCACTGTATTCCTTCTTAGAGCCTTTAATCATAGAATTACAGAATTATTAAGGTTGGAAAATATCTCCAGTGCCAGCAAGTCCAACCTTTTTACTCCTTCTGGATACACCTCAGACTGTTTCTGGCTGGTCATAGATGTTTATATATTTTCCAGACTTGGAGTGTGCTCATCTGTTAGATTTCAGGATGTAACTGTGTAAGTAAGTGCCATTTGGTCAAAGGGTAAACTGAAATCACAACCCATCTTTTCTCAAAGCGCTGTAAGAGCAATCCACAGCAACCAATGACATCTGTGCTGCATTTTACAAGAATGAAAAAGGAATTTGTGCACACGATTTAATATGGTTGCTGACAGTTTTATTCTTACCTGGGCAGCAGCAGCACTTGAGATGTGGCCTTTTTTCAAGGAACATAGGCCATTTTAATCTAATTTATCTTGGAAGTACTTTTTGTTTCTCCCAGGGCTTTCCTTGGCCTTTAATTTTAAAGCCTGTCTTCCTTTACATCTGATAGAAGGAATTACGTATGATAGTTTTTCCAGCTGATGTTGTTCTTTCTCCTAACCTAGTTCTAACCACTCACCATACAAGCCTGGTTGCTGTCCGATGGGCTTCTAAGAAAAGTGGGGGCAGCTCGAAAAACCTAGGTGGCCGCAGCCCGGGGAAACGCTATGGGTTCAAAAAAGTCGAAGGTAGGTCTGAGTATCTTATTTGCATTTCACTGGGTTCTTCACAGCTTCTCTCCCCTGATATGTGTCAATTGTTGAGTGTTTCAGGAGGAGGTGGGCAGGGCACTTTTCCAGGAGAAAGAAGGGGAGGATCAGTGAAACCTCATGATCAAGGGTTGTTGGTGGGAGGGCATGGTGAGTCAGCTCCCCCCACCATGAGCCCGCCGGCTGCCAGCCAAAATTACCTACAGAAAATGTACTTTGGTTCTAACTTTGCCTCTCCAGAGAGCCCAGGAGGAGGGAACACTGTGAGACACCTCATAACTGCACTGCACTTTCCCCCCACACTGGGTGGAAAAACTGAGCATTTCCAGTGTTTACAAAGGAGAGAATTACAAAGCTTAGCAGAAGCCAAAGTGCAGATTCTTGCAGTTGAGTGCTTAATAATTACTAGCTTTGCTGATGGAAACATATCAATGTAAATGTAATAAAACAAATGCCTTCAGCAGCCAGAAAATGCCTTGTACCCTAGAAGCAATCCTTTCAGAGATTTGACTTTTTGCCATGGTCTATCCATTGCCCTTTTATTTCCTGCTAACAGCATTTTTGTTCAGATGCTTTTAACATTTGAAGTAATTTTTCCTTAGAAAATGCCTACAGAAAGCTGGGATTTGTAAGTCCTGGAATCATTTGTGTCCTGCCAGGGCTCTGGAAGCTCTTTCTCTGCAGTCTGACTGTCACTCTGTTGCAGGTGCATTTGTCCACGCAGGAAACATTTTGGCTACGCAGCGGTTGATCCGCTGGCATCCCGGCGCTCACGTAAGGCCTTTTCTCTCTCTTTGGTTCTCAGACAACAGCAGTCTCCCCCAGAGTCCCACACTCACTGCCTCCTCTCTTTCAGTCTCATTCTTAATGCTCATCCCTGTGTTCTGTGATATTAGTCACAGAGCCTGCTCAGAGCCTCACCTGTGTTCATGGGACTCAGGGAAGCTCTGCAAGTAATTGATATCCCAGAACACTTCTGTGACCTGACTGGGCACTTGTGCTTCGGGGTGAAATGGGTGTCTCATGTCTCATACTGAGCACCATTGCAAACTGGTTGCTGGAAGCAAGTTGTGTGGTTTCATTTTAAAAAATAAAGCAACAGATGCTGTTGAAACCAGGATATCAAACAAGGCAGACCAGTGATCAGATCTGCTTTAGTTGTGGATGTCCAGCCTCTCCTTTCTAATGCTCTTTATCCTCTCCCAGGTGGGGATGGGCCGTAACAAGACACTCTATGCCCTGGAGGATGGGATTGTGAGATACACCAAAGAGGTCTATGTGCCCCCACCCCGCAGCAGTGAGAGCAGGGATGTGATCTGCCAGCTGCCCAAAGGAGCAATCCTTTATAAAACTTTTATCAGTGTTGTCCCTACCACAGAGGTAGGAAGCTTCAAACTCGTCACCATGCTGTGAACCTGCTGTGTCATGTGGGCACAGATAGAAAGGACAGAGCACTACAGCTATACTGGCATCTGAGGACAAGAGTGGCTCTGAAGATACCATTTTAGGATTTGGTTTTGTTCCTGAAGTGCTTGTGCTCTGTGTTCAGGCACTGAGATCACCTGCTGGCATTTTTATGAGTGTTTAATAAATGCTGTGGGGCAGCTGAAGGTCTTGGCTGCTCATGTAATGTGTTACCATGGTCATGTATCTGGAGAGCCTGGTGCCATTGGATGAATTACCTCTACAATCATTCTTGTGTCAGTACTTGTCCTGCTAATAATTCCCTCTATTTTTGCTCATTTTTAGTCATTACTGTTCTATTTGTACCTTAATTCACAATACAACAGAACAGATCCTTTTCCACATGCACCTATGCTGTGTACCCAGAAGCTGGATTTTTCCCTCTAGCTCACGCTTAACTTAAATATCTGAGTGTGCCATTCACTGGCCATGTGAGGCAAGTTCACAGGCCTAATTCTAACTCATTACTGAGTTCAGGGGGCCTGGCAAGATGCCCAAATCTGGGCTAGTATTTGAAGCCTTAGCAGCTGGAGGTGTATGATAAAGCATTATCCAGGATACTCTTCTTTTTATCCTTGAGCCATTACGTGACATTTTTGAGCTTATATTGCTCAAAATAAAGGAGCCCTGATGTGTTGTGCCCAAACTGATCTCATTTTAGCTACGGGCTTGTAAACAATTTGAAACATTGAGTCTGTAGTAGAAAACAGGTTATCAAAATCAGTAGTGTAAGGACACTGGTGTTGACATTATTTAGACAATTCTTCTGCTCTGCAGAAGACCAGGTGAACTGGTTCAGCCACACATGTTCACCTGTGCTTCACAGTCTTCATGTAGACCTCCAGCTGTTCAGTCTGTGCATCTGTTATTTCCCAGCCTGCAAATCCAGTCCCATGGTTCATCTTGGTGGTCTATATTTGGGTATAACCCATGGAGCCTCTCGAGATCCATGTGTGGGCTCTGTACAGAACCGTTGTCAGTCACAGAGGTTGTTGGTGCCACAGCATGCACCATTGCTCCAGAGCACATCCCTTCTGCCACTCACAGATGAGGATTTCCACCTGGCAGGTAATCTAGATACAGGAAAACACTTGATAACCTAAGAAACAGGTGAAGCAGCACAATACCACCAGTGCCTGAGGTCTGATCCTTTGTAGAGGCAGCAGTGCTGCCTCACAGAGGTATGAAATGCTGCTCCTGAGGAGCTCTGGCGTAGCAGACATTCCCCTTGGCTTCGCCCTGTGCAGCTCCAGCAGCTAGACCTTTGCCTTTGGTGTTTGCCAGAGTGAGCAGATGTCCCTGGTTCCTCTGCTCAGTGCAGTACCCAGCAATGGCTCTGTGGTTGTTCTTGTGCTGCAAGAGGGATGTCACTGATGGCTGGGTTGGTCTTGCCTGTTTCAGCTGATTGTGGTTCTGGGTGAAGGTTTGGCCATTCACTGTGGAGGAAAATGGTATCCCAGGCACTTCTGTTGCTGACAGCACGGGAAGCAGCAGTACACTGAGGCCAAGGTCTTACACTGCAGTGTTACGCTGAGTTTGGTAGCTGAGGGGGGCATGGAAAGGGTCTGAAACACTGTGTCTGTCCAAGGTCTCAGAGCTTATTCCTGTTCCTGAGAAAGCTGGAGGATGCCTCACAGCATGCTCATAAGGAGGTGGCATCTATTGAGGAGAGAGGAAGAGCATTACAGCAGACCAGAAATAATCAGGAGATTATCCCACCTCTTCTACAGAGCCGATGAAAATGTTTACAACTGCCACCAGCCTGAAATTAAACCCCCACAGTCCTCCAGCACAGCCAGCTGTAGGCTGGGGAATACTTGGAGATGAGAGCATTGGTCTGGAACATGGCACAAACCTGCTGAGAGACACATTCTCCCCTCACACTCTCTGCCAGGTTCCTTGCTCTTCCCTGTTCCCTTTCAAGAACTTGGCAGAAGGCCAGAACAAACTTGACTTTTGTTGGGAGAGGGCTGTCATTTGTTTTCCCTTGACTAAAGAAAAATTACTGGGATTTACCCAAGTACCCACAAACCCGGTGTTGTACCCAGGTCTTGGCAGCAAGCAAGTCTCACTGCACAGAGAGAGGTCCCTCTAGGCCTTGTCACATTTCTTTTGACAGAGCTGGGCTAGCTTTCTCCCCACAGGTGACAGGAAGTGGCATGATGATGTTGTGGGAGGAGCTTCCACTGCTGTTCCTCAACTACTTGTCTTTGGAGCTTTACTCTCCTGTGCCCTAAATGCCCAGGTTTCATAGAATTCCAGAATGGTTTGCATTGCAAGGGACCTTAAAGATCATCCAGTTCCAACCCCTGCATGGGCAGGGGTAGCTTCCACTATATCAAGCTGGAACTTTTGAGGCAGGTGTCATTAGATATAGCTCCAAACACTGAGTGGCAAGGGCTAACTATGCCAGGCTCTATGGTACAGCTTTAAGAGCTCAAAATCCAGGTAAATCGATGAACTTTTAATGCTTTACTCAGGATTTCAAAAGTTTTTGTCCTGCTTTAGACAATGAGGTCTCTGAATGGGAGCATCTCAGGATGCTGCCACAGGACCTACTTGGCAGGATGCACTCACTTTTCCCTGTTGCATTGTGGGAGTGCAAATCTTAAATACTGTAACAAGCAAAGCCCCCTGCTCATAAACAAGCCATAAATACTTCAAGGTAATACCAAGGTGTCTCTCCAGGAATGTCCTGCAGGGAGAAGGAAGCAAGAACCCATGAAAGTCTTAGAGATCCAAAAGTAATATTCCCAGTCTGGACGTGTATGGAGCAGGTGATCTGAAGAGCCTACTGTTTCTCTGTGAGGCTCTGCCCTGCTTCCTGGTACAGGCATTTCTGCAAATGCACTGGGGGGAGGAGAGATGGATCATTAACCAGCACAGATGTACACCAAAGGAGCCTCCCGATACACTTTGTGCTTTCCCAGAGATAAAAGCTATCGGGAAGGCAATCAGAGCACAGAGTCCTCAGCTACCACCAACTGTGAAGCAAGACACAGATATGAACCACAGTGGTGACTGCCATCGCCCCACTGCACGGAGGGGAGCTCACCTCCTGGGATGGCTCCGCCCACAGCCCAAACCTGTCAGCAATCATCTGATGGATTTCCCGCTGGCGATCTTTCTTCCGCACACTCTCGTAGCTGGGCAGGCGGGGCTGCTCCCAGGATGGGAGCTGGTACGTGCTGGGGGGTCCAACAGAGAAGAGCTCGTCTCCCTAGAAATGTCCATCCCCAGAAAAGGGTCAGCATAATGATGGCTGTCATCACTAGAAGTTTATGTCCTGGTGCAACCTTGAGTTAATTCAGGGTTCAAAGCTGTAGGTAGTTGCAGGCTCCTTTGAACAGCCAGGGAGGATATCCACCCCCCCGGGGGCAATTACACCATGACCTGTGCTGCAGGATCCCAAGCCCCCAGGATCTACCACTGGCACTTCATGCACAAACACCTCAGGGCACTGTGGTATCCTCTGTGATATTCCTTCCCTCCACATGCCTCCTACCCTTGGGGTTTTTGCATACTGGCAGCACTTCCCAAAGTTGTGGGATAGCACCAGAAGATGCTGCCCAGCACCTTTTGCCCCAGGCAAACTCCATAACCAGAGTCTCTCTCCACGCCCATGAGCAACTTTGCTATCATTCCCGCCCAGCTCCCAGCAGGGACCCTGCCATCACCTGCATGCCGGGGTTCTCAGCAGTGCTCTCAAGCCGTGAGGCTCCACGCTGGGGTCCCACCAGCTGCTGGCTGCTGCTGAAGTAGGGCGGGGGGCGGTCCTGGAATGAGTAGGACATGAGCAAAGCCAAAATCCCTCCCATCCTTCCCAGCAGACAGCAGAGCTCAACCAGCTCTCATG
Organism: Motacilla alba alba; assembly: GCF_015832195.1. Taxonomy (NCBI): domain Eukaryota; kingdom Metazoa; phylum Chordata; class Aves; order Passeriformes; family Motacillidae; genus Motacilla; species Motacilla alba. The sequence goes on from NC_052033.1 coordinate 620,149, forward strand.
GGACAGCAAGACCCTGGCAGAGTTGCTCCCTCCTGCAGCTCTCAGTGCTGGCAGGAACCCCTGCCTGTTCTGTGACACCAACAGCTCCAGGACATCTTCCCTGGCAGCACAGGGTCTGCTCCAAGGGCTGGAGCCAGCTGGAGCAGAGCACAGCCAGAAGGACAGTCTGGGCCCCAGGGCACAGTTTCATTGAAAATCAGCAGAACCATCTCTTTTTGGGGTACAACAAAAAACAACCCAACTATTCTGCTGGTGTAGATAAGAGCTCCGTCACATGCTCAGGGTTACAGAACTTGTAAGCTCTTATCTATTGAGCTTGTCATTTCAGGATAATGCAGCAAGCAAATATACAGGGCAATAGTTGTGCTGTTCCCAAGCTGTCTTGCTCCAGTTAAACTGGATTCCTTGTCAAGGTATTGAGCAACAATGAGCAGAAACCCTGTTCACAGAGAACAGCCCCTCAAGCCAAAGCCAGGACTCGAACCACAGCTTTACCTTGCTCTCGGAAAACCCCATCTCTGCCAGCAGAAACCAGCCCAGAGACTCCCAGGGCAACCAGTGATGCGCAAGGAGGACTGTGAAGATTTACTGTTGCTCTTAACAAGCAAGGAGCTGTTTGTCTTGACCCTACAGCACAACTACAGAAGCTGCAGCACAACTACAGAAGCTGCAGGAAGCTGCAGGAAGCTGCAGGAAGCAGCACCCAACTGTTGGTTCAATAACTCATGAGCAAAACCTTGCCTGCCCAAAAGCTGCCTCACATTACAACTGCTTCTCCTTTTGTGAAGGAAATATGTTATATGTTCCCTTTCCTTACATAATTCTTTGCATCCATCCTTCTGCACAGTCCTTTGCTAAAGGCAAGATGCCTGCTTGAAGTTTCCACCTCAGAGCTCAGGGAGCATCCTACACTGCCCCAGAGAGCAGCTCCACAGGGCAAGGGAGCACAGCAGCAGGGCCCGCTCGCAATGTGTGCCATGGGCAGGCAACAGGAGGGAAGAGAGGGAAAGGAGTGGAGACAATCAGGCAAGGACACCATCAGTGCAGCCTATTTCCGCTGTGATTTCTGGTGGGGACTTCTCAGCCTGTGCTGGACTATTAGCCTTTCATAGCACTGCTTTTCATGCACTAGTCTCTCCACCCCTTGCTAGTGAGGCTAAATGTCTACTCTTCTCCCAGGGACTGCAAAGTGGTACCTGCAGCCCTCCCATCAAAAGCCATCCTTGCAGCTCTGGAGGCTGAACTTTCCCCAGGCAGTCACTGCCACAAAAGCAACACTGGCTACACACACTGCTCTTTTTCCATCAGCTTCCCTAGTTGAAAGGCAGCCCTAGGAAATTACAGATGCAAGCGAAAGGGCTTTGTGTCTCACTGCTCCTTCCCCAGGAGCTGTGCACAAGAGAGCCAGTTGTCAGGGATGCGGGTGGCTTTGTCTGCCTTTGCCCTCAGCTTCCAGCTCCCTTCCCTGCTGGGCCCCTTCCTATAAAGCACAGCCCGACCCCACACATGACTATGCAGGGGGAGAACCTCCCTCCCGAGCTGTGTGGAGAGCAGAGAAGCCTTTTAGTGTTGGGCCTTGGAGATACAACCACAATGGCACAGCCAGGGAGGACTGGGTGGGTGGATGGATCTCTTGGATAGAGTGGGAGCAAGGAGGTGGCAGAGCCCAGATCTGCTTGGAGGACCCACATCCATCAACAATCCCAGGCAGGCTGCAGGACAGTAACCTGGCAGTGCAGCCCCACAGACCCAGAACAAGGGACCAGGAGCTCGGGGGACAGAGCTGGACTCATGGGCTGAAGGAAGAGAGGAAGGACTCAGAGGACACTCACATACTGGCTGGGGGTCTGGAAAAGGCGGCAGGAGCAGAGGAATTGGCAGCACATGGGGTCCCGGTGGTACAAGAGCAGCAGCAGGATGAGGATCGCCACGATGAAGACGGAGGTGGACACCGCTGCCAAGAGACGGGAGAGGCGAGAGAGCCCGTGGTTCAACGGGCCCGCGGGCCTCCTCCTGCCGCCCGCTCTCGCCCCGCGGCTGCCGCTTGGAGAAGCTCCTGAGAAGCCGATTCTACCTGCTGCCCTTCTCAAGAGCGTTAAAGCCCCTTTGTGCCCAGCATCTCTCTCCTTACCAGACGGTGAACAACCTGGACCGTAGCGGCAGGGACCGCCCCGCGGGGCACCGGCACCCACCGTCTCTCGCCCGGCGCTCTCGGCTCCCTCAGGACCACGGCTGGGCGCCGGTTCGCCAGTGTTCCGGTCTCCCGGGAACCCGCGGCTCCCTCCCGGCCCACCCGCGGATCCGCAGAGCCCACCCGCACCGCCAGCCCCCGCCGCCGCTCCGCTCCGGCCCCTGTCCCGAGAGACAGCGGGACCCCCCCGGATTAGGACCGGCTGCTGCAGCGACCTCTCCCCCACCCGTCCCCAGGTATCGCCTTATCGGCACAGCCCGGGAGGCACCGGCAGAGGCCGATCCCGCCCGGCGGCCGCCCCCGCTTCGCGCCCGGCACCGCCGGAGCCCCCGCCCGCCACTCACTGGCGGCGATGACGATGGCCAGGACGTTGTTGTCCATGCTGGCGCTGGCAGTCGCTGTGTGGTCCGAGGCCTCCGCGGGCTGCGCCATCCCGACCCCGCCGCCGACAGCCCTTGCCCGCCGCCCGCGCTCCACAGCCCGCGAGGGGCGGGGCGGGGCGGGGCCCCGAGCGAGCGGGCTCAGCCGCGGGGCTACCGGGGCTCCCCCTTCGGACACGCGTCAGGGCCAGCCCGGCTCATCCGCGGGTGCCCCGGCCTCGTGCCGCGGTTAGCGAAGTCCCGCGGTGCCGGCCAAGCGGCAGCCAGGCCGCGGGTCACTGCCGGGATCAGCGGGCACGGGCCAACCCCAGCGCTGCTCCGCTCCTGCCGAGGAAAGCTGACCTGTGCCGCAGGAGGGTCCTGGCCCCGCAGGCAGCAGGAGGTGCCCGCTCATTAACCGATTAACACCTTAATTAAGTGCCATGTCAACGCTAAGTATCTGGGTACCTTCAGGGCACCCGCTGCCAGGGTGTAACCAGACTCAGCCCGTGGCTCCGGGTCACTCCCGAGCACTCAAGTCTCCAGCCATAGGCTTTGAAAACCCCAAGCTTTAGTTTGGGTTACACATCACCCACCTGAGGAAGGCGACCCTGCCCCAACACCCTCCCAGCCCCTGTCCCGGTGCCCAGGAAGGATTTACACTCTCACCAGGTATGGCCAAACTTCCCCCACTCATTCCATAACACTGCAATAACGCAACACACCAAACTGTAGATAGAGATGTATTGGTGTTGATGTTGCATATTTAAGACAACTTTACATAATGGTTCTGACAGAGTTTTGGCATCCTCCAGTGTGTGGCCCTTCTCCCCCCACATTCCTCCACTGCCCCAAAGCACCCCAGGCAGAAGTGGGTGCAGGACAGGGGAGCTGAGTGCCAGCAGGTACCTGCCCTCACACACAGAGGGCTCAGTCCTCTCCATTTTACAGTACACATCTTGCAACACCCATATCCTTAAATGTGGAGACTGGGAGTGTCAGACCTGCTGGGCAGAAAGAGCTGGGACATGGGCGAAAAGTTAGGATGGCACAGATCCATGGAGACAGCAAAACCCCACCAGCTGCTGAGACCCTGCTTTGAGCAGAGGGCTGAACCAGATGGGCTCCAGATTGTCCCCAGCTGTGAAGCGTCTTCCCAGGATGAAGCCAAACCCATACTCCAGGCAGCATCAGTCTTGGAGAGAAGAATGTTGGAGGCAGACCCCAAGGACATCCGGGGGCACTGCAGGGAAGGGAGATGCTTCACTGGAACCCCTCCCAAGAGGAGGTGCCGCCTCTTCCCTCTGGAGCAGCGGGAAGCAGAAACAGCAGAGGGAGGATGGGGCTGGCTGGACCTTGTCTCACCGCTTTGCTTTTTGCCCAGAGAGGCACAGCAGGTCCCGAAAGTTTCTGCCGATGTGGAAGAAAAAGCCGGGTCAAGGAGCTGTGGCACAGCGCAGCCCTCCAGGCACGGCGCATCCACAGCAGGACATTGGCCCAAAGGATGATATTTTGGCAGGGGATCAGGGCGTCCTTTTGCTGGAGACAGAAGTGGCAGGGTCTACAGCATGGCTTGTTGGACCCGAACCACACACTGAGCACTCCCCACTCACTGTTGCACAACACACCAGGGCTCCAGACATTTGGCATAGTTGGGCAGCTGCCCCACAACCTGGGGGCAACCCTGCCCCAAGGCCAACAGGTTAGAGGCCCCCAGCAGCCCTCAGCAGGAAATGGGCAAACAGCAAAACAATAACAGTAATAATAATAATAATAATAATAATAATTAAAAAAAAGTATGTAAACGACCCAGCACCCTGTCCTGTAGCACCAGGACACCCAAGGGAACAAGGTATGTTACAGTCTGAGGGGAAATGGAGACTCAGGGACTTCCCGGCCAGTGCGGGGTCTTGTCTCTATTGCACTTTGCATCATATATATTTCTATATATATATATTTATAAAAATACAAACTAAAGGGCTGGGGTGGAAAGGATGAGATGTAAACCCTAAACCAGCAGCAGCTCCGTGCACATGGCAGGTTTTGACTCATTCTGCTTCTGCCTATCCCCAGTCCCTCATCAGCCCACCAGGGCAGCAGCCAGCAACAAGGGCCCATCCTGCCAAGTTCTAGTCTGGGGCTGGGCAGGATGCTGAGCTGGTCCAGAGCCTGCCAACTCACCAGCCATCCCTCCCTCCCACATCACCCTTTCCTTAAGCTCCAAGGCCTAGAGTAACAAACACACAGCTTTTCCCAGGTGCCTGCCATGTCCCCACAGGCATGGGCACACCAGCACCCTCTCCCTGTCCAGCAAGGACTCAGTCCTACAGAGATGGGCAAGACCCACCTCATGTCTCTCCCTCTGCCCAAAATACCCCACAGGAGGTCTTCCCCTGCCTGGAGGTTCCCATTTTCTCTTCCTTGAGTGACTACGGTGCAAATGGCACAGGGTGATGTGGTCCAGAGACACCCCCCAAATCAGAAACAGAAGATGCTCCCTGCTCCCAAGGCTACCCTCTGGCTGCTCCTGCTACCTCAGCCGCCCGTCAGGTTTGACGGGCCCCAGTTCTGATTTGGGGTCTGGGGAGAGGGAGCTCCAGGAGGTTTTGCTGCAGGTCTCCATGGAAGTGCAGGCAGAGGAGCTGCTGACACAGACATTCGCTGCGGACCAGAAGGTGCTGATGGCAGCATCTGCCCAGTCTTCCAGCTCCTTGCCCGTCAGCTGTGCCTTCTGTACGGCATCCTCCTCTGCCGCCTCGGAGCGTGGCAGGTTGAGGATCCCGCCCAGGCCCTGGAAGTTCTGGTCCATGTACTCGTTGCGGGGGGGGCCACCATGCAGCCAGTTGCTGTCATCTGGGAAGGACAAGGAGAGAAAAGAGAGGGGATGAGCAGTGCAGCAACATTCTGGCACCCTGAAGGTCCTACCCCCAACTCCAGCTGGGGCACAGCATGCCACTCCTTTGCAACTCCAGCTCCCATCCAGCACAAGGAAAAGGACGCTGCTGCAGGAAGGATCTGACCGACATGGGCAAATGGGCTCTCCACAGCTGCCAAGAGGATAGCTCAGTCTAAGAATTCTCATGGGCAAGGGGCACCAGTGGAAAATTTGCTCCAGCCTGGTCATCAGCTGCAGCCCAGGGGGCAACACAGCGGGGGAAGCACTTTGGACTGCCCACAGGGACACCCTCTCATCCAGCCCCAAACTCCAGAGCATCCTCACCTTTCCTGAGAGGCTGCTTGCGGTTGAAGGTCTGAGGCACCACCAGGAACTGGTTCTCCCCCAGAGGCTCCCAGAACTGGAGGAGGCGGATGGTCCAGATGCCAGGGCGCAGGGGGTGGTTGAGGGGGGGCTTGTACTGGGTGAACTCTGCCTCAGCATCCACCGTGATGTCGTAGGAGGCGGCAATGACATAGGTGGGGTCAATCCATACCACCGTGGCCGTCAGGTTGGGGCCCCGTGACCACTTCTGCATGGCCACCGGCTCATCAAAAGGCCCCATCAAGCCTCCAAAATTGCGGAAGAGTCTTTCCTTGGGGTCCCACTCTGTGCCCACCTGGAGGGACAGGAAGCACAAGCAGTGGTACACTGGACAAGGAGACACTATCAGCTGAGGTTCTGTGTTTCACCTCCCTGAAACAGAGAACACATAAACCTTGCGTCCAAAGCAATGGACACTCCATGGATCACACGCCAGCACTAATTCAGCTGTGCAAGGCCTGCAGCTGCAGGCACTGGATCTCACCTGCCCCTGAAAGATCCCCTGAAGGGATCATTCACCAATGATCACCTCCTCACAAATAAACCAAACTCCAGATAAAGGTTTATTTTCAGACACAATGGCAGCTCTGTGTCCCTTCCGTCTGCATGGCATGCAGGTGGGGCAGAGGAGGAATGGCAGCACAGTGTGGGAAAGCCAGGGAGAAAAGTGCCACATTTACCTCTAGGTTTTGCAAGCGGTTTGCCTGCCCTCCATGACCTGACAGCTTCAGAGCTCCTTGGGGCATCATCCACACCTCCAAGGATTCTGTCTGCCCAGTTGCCAAATTTTGCACTTCCTGCATCACCAGGTAACCCTGGAAACGGTCATCATAGAAATATAAGTGCACACTGGAGGGGAAGCCTTGAGGCTCAAATCTGGAGAGACAGACAGAGAGGTTGCATATCTGAGCATAAGCATACTTCCAGCACAAAAAGGCCTCCATTTGGAGCCTGGATTGAGACCACAGGAAATACCCCACCTGCAGAGCTTGTCAGTCTTGGCTGCCGGCGTGGATGAGGCTTTGTGGAGCCCCAGCCTGGAGAAGGCTGTATAGAAGGTGAGGGTGACATCGGTGAGACCGCTGAGCCCATCAACACGGTCGTAGACGTTTTCCCAGTAGGCCTTGAGCGCCGGGGTGTTGGCAGGGTAGCTGCCGTAGAGGTGTGTGTCCAGGATCTCCAGCACCTCCTGATTCACCGTCGACTCAAACTTGCGGGCAAAGAAGGTGGGTCTGGAGAGTTGCTGGAAGACCACAGGCATTTCTAACAATGTTGGGGGCACCCACTCTGCCCTCCCACTCCAGCAGGATCCATCCTACCCACTTTGAAGGCACAGGCTAAGGAGCAGCACAGCACAGCCAGCCTGAATGTGGGATCCTCTATGACAGGATCAATGGGGACACACCAACAGTTACTGGGAATGCAGATGGGTCCCCATCTCTCCCACCACCTCCCCCTTTCTGTGCCCAGAACTAGCCATGTGTCATCCAGCTCCTTTGCTGCAATCTCTACTCTGATGGGCCCCCACCCACCAGAGCCACTGCTGAGCCCTGCATTAGCTCTGACCAAGTGGCACAGCCTGCAGGAACAGTGTCTTGGGCTCTGCAAGCCTGGAACTGCTGGAAAATCCTGCCCCAACTGCTCTTTTCAGGGCTGGCTCTATCTCTCCCAAGTCTCCTGTGTTCAGTCCACATCTCCACACACTGAGAGCATGGGAGACGTTTCGTCACAAGGCATTTTGACCTGTCAAAGAAACTGCACTCTAAACAGGTTTCACTGAAAAGATATTTCCCTCAAGTGATACATTTGCAGGGAAAAAGCAGGAAAACAGGAGAGAAAGTCTAGGAATAGGAGCAATGCTGCAAGCAGAAGCCTGGCTGCAGGGCAGGACAGTCAGGATAAACCCACTGCCTGATTACAGACACATCTACACTGAGCCCCACTGGGGAAGCTGATCATGCTCCAGTCTCTTGTGGGGACATGCACAGTAGCTGGCACTGCAGCTTGGGGTGCCTGCAGGACCAGCTCAGAGAGAAGAGGACAGGGAGGAGGGGAAAGAGCAGGAAGAGAAAGGAGGATCTTTTTCACCTGTAGCCGAAGGAAGTCCTGGGGTTTGAAGTCATTTGGGGAGCACCCGCACCAGTCGACTATGTGTTTATATTGGCACTTACAGCCCAGCTTCCGGTTCCAGTTGGTCACTCGGAGGTTGTTATCGACCAGCGTCTCACAGGCATGGCTGTTCTCCAGGACCGTGTGGAAGAAGGACTGTGCAAGGCAGAAAAGCGGCAGGACACCCAGTGGGATGGAGAACAGGTGGTTAATGGAGACCCCCACTGAAGGACAGACCCCCACTGAAGGACAGACCTCAACTGCTACTGAACAGAAACTTCCCCGTTCCCAGCAGAGGGCAACACTTAAGGGACCAGGCTTGCACCAGTCCTCATCTGGCCCAGAGGGTGACTGGACCTAAAGCTGGCTTGTATGTAAACATGACCCCTGACCTATCTGCTCCTCTCTTCCTTTTTTCATACCTAAATCTGGAAAAGGGGAGGCACAAAACTGTCTGAACAGAACCAGCAACACCCTTTGCAAGTACCCAGAGCAGGGATGAAGTGGGAAAGATATGTTAAGCACAGTGGAAAGAAAATCTGTCCTCTGGCCCACAGCCAGCACCCACCTCAGCTGGCAGGAGGGTGTAGGTGTAGAACTGGCGCAACTGGGACACGAGCTGGTCCTCAGCATAGACCACATACTCCACAAAGCTGCGTGTCAGCGAGAACCAGTCAGAGCCCCCGTCCACCACGATGCCCTCGGGGATGTGGCGTTCGCCCAGTCGCCACATGTGGGAGTCACACTCGTGGAACAAGCGGTCCAGGCCCTGCTTCTTGATAAACCTGGGCATGGGGATGAGGAGTTAGGAGTGTCAACCACTTTGCTAAGTGCAGATGCAGAATATCCCCTCCCTGCCACAGCTGTTTCAGTTCTTTTCTGAAATTCCTCATTTTCTGCTCCTCCAGTTCAGCTCTGCTTCTAGCAGAGATTACCTGGCATTGTCTCGGCCATGTGACTTCAGGAAGTTCTTATCTCGGTATTTGGACAGGAACATCACCAGTTCATCATTGGTCCTGAGGTGGAAATCAGGAATCATTAATGCTCCTGGGGAGAAGCAGCCCAGTAAACACTCATTCTGCAAGAGCCATTAGACACAAGGAACCCAAAGCTGCTGACTCAAATCTATGTTCCACCACTGGGCAGACAACAGACACAGCTTCTCTGCTGTCATGCTTCACATGTATATTCTCCTGCAATACCCAGGCCACAAGAAAAAACAGCTTCAGAGGTACTTGCTGAGCTCCTCTGCATACATAGTTCCAGCCTGGCCCCAAAACATCATCACCAGCATGTGGGTGCAATCTCCAACCCCATCTCCCTCAGCTCCCTGCTCCTCCCTGCCCCTCCCAAGGCTTCTGCAGCATCACACAGCCCCAACACCCCAGCCCCCTCCCCTGTCCCAGTAGGGCACTCACCTTGTGGGGTAATCAGTGGCACTCAGGTTGATGAAGAAGTCCCAGGGCCACTCAGACAGTTCCAGCAGGTCTTTCATGCTACGCAGGTACATCTTCAGCAAGCTGGCACCTCCCCAGATGGTCACCATGCGCCAGGGTGTCACACGGATGTTGGGGTAGTGCTGGGCCAGCTCCACAGCCTCACGATGGAGGTAGTTGGAGCGCTGCCAGGGAACAAGGCTCATCCTCAGCAAGGAGCGCATCGTCCCAGGGCCCTGTTTTCCTTGTCACCAGCCCGGACTCAGCCCTTGCAGCAGCCTCCACAAGGAGAGAAGCATCAAACAGGGCAGGGGGGATACATCCCACTTCCATGGGGTTGCAGAAGTAGTGGCAGAGGGTCACAGCTCCACAGCACCGAGGACTAACCTATCCAGCCACTTTCCCCACTCACCACCACCCATGCCTCAGCACTGCTCCTTCTTCCAGGGACCGATGGAGCACTGTTAGCACCCACTCCCTCACCCCTGCCACACACCTTGTCAACATGGATGTAGAAGAAGTGCTGCTGGTGGTACACGGCCTTGATGAGCCGCTTCAGCTGGCGGATGGCCCTGCCATGCACCACCAGCATGTAGGCAATGCGCACAGGCTTGCTGGGGGGCCCCTGCTGCAGCCGGCTTTCGTCCCACTGGATCACAGGGCTGACCTTGCCTGCACGGGGAGGGAGAGGGGTGTCAGCCACCCCCATTCTTGGTATCTACTACCTGGAGCTCTTGAGCAAAGCAGGGTTCAGCAGGGAAGCACTCAGCCTCGGGCAAACCCCAACTGGCTGCAGTGCCAAGGCATGGTGGCACATGCAACTCCTTGTGTTACACTGATGGGGAATTTTGGGAAAGGGGGTGTCCTCCCCTGGTGCCTCAAAACAGAAAATGCAGCTGGGTGTGGCTCTGACCCCTACAGAACTGCAGACCAGGATGAACAGCCCAACTTAAGAAGGCTGGCACAACTTTGACTGGATTACAGAGGCAAAGGTAATCTGGGAATCAGTGACAGATTGAGGCCGCTGTTTGCCAGGTGGGACAGTTTGGTGACATAAGGATGGTGGCCTACTAGCCTCCCTGGGACATTCCCGATGCCCAGGGTGACCAGGAGCACTCCAGTAGGACTCACCTGAGAGCTGGCAGTGGCGAGGCACAGACTGGGGCATGAGGCTGCCAGCCCGGTGCAGACACACCACGTTGGCGATCTCCTGTTGGCACTGTTTGCTGCTGGCCCGGGCCAGCGCCGACAGGGCGTCTTTGCCCGTGATTTCGCACTTGGGGGTGAAGCTGTTCTCAGTGGGCTGGGGAGCCCCCTCCACGCTGCCGGTGTCACCCTGCTGGAATATGGCCAGGTGGGCCTCCCCACGCAGCTCTGTCAGGTTCCTGTGGCTGGAGGAATCCAGCATGGCCGGCAGCCTCCATCCTGGTTTGTGCCTGGCCGTGACAGCTCTCATCACCTTGGACACCACGACCCCAGGGCTGTCCAGCCGGCCCCGCCATCGGCCATGCTTCCGGCTGGCACTGCTCCGGCGCCCAGCAGAGCTGTCGGAGTCCTTGGAGCCATCACTGCTCTCAGGAAACCCAGCTTTTTTCTGCCGCTCCTGTTGCAGATTCATGTGGATGCAGAAGAGAGGACAGACAGCATTAACTTGGGCCTAGATCTCCCTAGATCTGTCAGCATGCTCCTCAGAGCATCCATTCCCAGTCCCCACAGAGCTCAATGCTGCAGCATGACAGGTGCTCCAGGAGCAACCGCTGTGCAGCACAGGACATTACACAGCTCCTTGATCACCCAAAACCCCAGGATAAGACACAACAGCAGCCCCCTGCCTATGCCCCCATCATGAGGACATCCAGACAGTCTCACTCTCTGTGGTTGGGCTGCAGACTAAACGGACACAGTGGGTTGTGTCTGCACCAGCCACCCTCTGAGGTCTGCCCACCTGCAGGGACATCCCTGATGCTGGAGATGAGCACTGGGCTGCACTTGCTATTGATGGTTATTTCATTGTGAGATTATTGGACCAACTCTTCCCTGCCATGACCACGCTGTGTACCCAAGCCTAGCACAGCCAGAGTCCCAGGCAGCCACAGCTGTGCTCTCTGGGCTGAAAGCACTGGACAGGAATAGACCAAGGCCCTGCCCATGCACCCCTCCCTGGACCCTGGCTCCCCATGCTGGGGCAGGATCACCACCTTCCCTAGAAATCCAGTCACAAATCCTCCTGTGGACCCAAGCAGATGTGTAAAGGGAGCAATTAATTACTCTTTGTTATCTCTGCAAGGCTGGCTAAACAGCAGACAGTCAGCCTTGGGGAAAGCAGGGAGCTGGGAAGTTTGGATGCCACTCTTGCAGGAAAGAACTTTCCCAGAGAGTGTACCCGTCATGTCGGGGCCATGTGCTCCAGCCCACTGCAGGCACTCCCAGATGATTGGCAGGCAGCTGCCTGCCCCAGCCCAGCCTCCCAGGGCCGTTTCACAGCAACCCCAAACTCTGACTGCCCAGTGGCTGTGCCAGGCACCATGGGGAGCTATAAGGAACAACCAGGGGTATTCCTGAGCAGCGGCATCTCACAAGGACGGACAGATGCCTCATAAAGACAGCAGGACTGAACTAGCCCCTGGCACAAGACTCCCCTGAGCGTGCAGCTGCTGGGAAGGTCACAGTCAGGAGAAAGTATAGAGTGAAAAGGCTGGAAAGCATTTGGTGTGATCTGCCCATTTCAGAGTCCCCAGACTACCCATGTTGTGCTGGCACAGCCATGGCTAAACCACTGCTTAAATCCCAAAGGGTTCGTTCAGCATGGATCAGCCAAGCCTGCCTCCACCCAGACAGGCGTCACAGGCAGCCCAAGACAGGCAGCGAACCCTTCATTAGTTACCATGCAGGACCATCTGTTCCAGAGCTATAAACCTGTTTTCCCCACAGAGCATCACAGGAGAGGGCAGCTGGAAGGCCACAAGTGAGGAGAGAGTATCTTCCATGTTCCTACAGGAAGAGACTTGCAGATCCCACTCACATCCTGCACTCCCCAACACGCCTGACTGTGGGGACATCCCCTATGCAGTGCCACCCGTGGTTACAGTCCTGCTCGTCCCCCTGGAAGGAGCCCTGTTCCCAGCTCAGGAGCATGCCTAGCTGCCTTTCCCAGTAGGGAAGTTGTTAGAAGCATTGCCAGCCCTTCCAGAGCTGCCAGCCCAGGAACACAAGGGCTTCTAATTACTGCACCACAGCAGAGTGATCCCTGCACCCCAGCCTGACAGGGAATGGCTCTGGTCACATTGTTCTGCTGTATTTAAGACATGTGTGGGACAGTCGCTGAGGCTCCCCATCCCCTCCTTCTGACACACAGATGACTCCAGGCACCAGCCAGAGCTCACTTAGAATCACAGAGTCATCTAGGTTAGAAAGACTTGCTAAGATCACCCAACTGTTAAACCCCTGTCAAGGCCACCACTAAAACACGTCCCCCAGGTGCCACATCCACCCATCTTTTAGATACCTCCAGAGTCTGTGACTCCCACACTTCCTCATCCAGCCTGTTCAAGGGCTTCACAGCCCTTTTGGTGACAAAGTTTTTGCTAATATCCAACCTAAACCACCCCAGTATAACTTGAGGCCATGTCCTTTTGTCCTGTTGCTTGTTACTGGAGAGACTTGTCCTGTTCTGCCTCCCCCAGTGTGACACTGCTACCCCAGAGTGAAACAGAGCCAGGGGTCGTGTATCTACCTGCACCCCATCCCCTGTACAGGTCCCACTGTGCCACTGGGAGGAGTAGAGCTAACAGCACCAAGTTTCTGCAGGAGTCCCTTTGTGGCTGTCTGACTGGTTTCTGCCACATGCCAGCACTCATCAGACAAAACCAGCACCAAAATGTTCCAAAGTCATCAAAGGAATCCCGAGTTAAAATGGTGAGAGTAAGTCCCCTAAAAACAAATTCTTTGGCAGGAAAAGTAACTATCAAGGAATCTCTTCTCAAGAAGAAAAGACACTTCATAGGAAGCTTCTCTTGTGGCCACAGCACACAGAGGTCACCAACACACAAGACCCAGAGAGGTGCTACCTCCACCCAGAGAGGTGCCACCCAGAGAGGTGCCTCCAGACAAAGACAGGAGTCCAAGTGGCCAAAGCACTGCAGTGACAGATCTGTTCTCCACCCACAAGGAAACTTTGTGGTTTGAATTTTACTGGTGCCAACTCCACTACGGACTAAGAGCTTCAGGAAGCTTGTGTGCTCATTCAGGAGCTGTGGGTGTCACAACGACAGAGGCAAAATTGCTCTGGTCTCTCAGGCTCCCACTTGTGTGGGGAGACACTCATGCTGACCACAGGAGGAGTGGGAATTTCCTCTCTCATCCATCAGTCTGGATAGGGATTGTGTTGTTTGATCCTGGTGGAACAAGATTAATTTGGTTTCCAGGAGGAAACACAGTGCTGATTTGGGCAGATGGAGACAGATCCAAATACTCCTCGTCTGCATTCCATACAGAATCTGCTTGGCAAACACAGGGCACCTTGCAGGACCCCGAAATAGGGCTTGGGAAGAGAACCGATAGATCCAAGAGGCACAGCCAGCTCCACAGTGCTTCCAGGACTCGAGTGTCTCTTTCTTTCTCCACAGCCAGTCACAGCCCATTCATGGTGGGGATGAGCTGCGTTCATTAGTGGGAAGAACCTATTTACTGTGGCAATCAAGAAATCCCAAACTTCCACTAATCCTTTCAGGCCTGCAAGGTCAGACTCTCCTGGGACTGTTCCTCTGGTTTTACCAGAAATGCCCTTAAGGAAATGGTGTGTCCTCTAGGTCTGGCCAAAATCAGATGGCAGTGTGGCATGGAAACCAAGAACTTTGCAATTTATAAGAATTAAAGGTTAATTGGACTTTTCCCAGCTTGCTACGGGGTTCAGGCTGTCCATGAAGTTAAGGATGGTTCTTGTCTTCTCTAAAGAGGCTTGTCAATTCCCAGGATTGCTGGTGGTGAACCAATTCCTCTCCAGGAAAGGAGACCCATGGCCAAACCTGTTCAGCTACCCAGTTCAGTTTTGGGATGAGACACAGGGAAATCAGGCAAGGACCAAGGCAGAATGAGCCAACCCAGGAGGCTGTGAAGGGCAGGAGCAGAGAACAGCAGACAAACACTGCAGGATAGTACAGAGGGAAGGAGAAGCCAGGATGGGTGAAGTAATTTGATCAAGGTTACAGAACAGGCAAAGGAGCAGTTGGGCCCTCCTTGGTGCCAGATCAGTCTGCCCTCATGTTTCCAGTGCCTCCAGATCACGATCCTCTCCTTGCCACATTCATTCCCTGGTTCTGTGCTGGTGATGGGCACATGGCAGCACATGAGGGTACTCATGGCCATTTCCTGTGGCCCAGGAGAAGGCCTAAGGCTAGGAATTCACCTGCTGAATGAGTGGCATCACTCTAGAGACCTTCCCCACTACAAGGGGCCGCCCCATTCCCCTTCTCACCTCTTTGCTCTCAAGGAAAGCCTTCTAGACCTGCTGACCATAAGATCACCCTCCACACCAGGGAGGCAATAGGAGGCTTCAGCCACTGGTCCACACAGACATAGCAGACCTGGACACAGTCTGGGCACTTCCCAACAAATCAACAAATGCAAATTACCAACCCACAGGTGGAAGCTTTGTTTGAAGGTGTCAGTAATGTGTTTCATCAGCCTGGATCCTCCGTGATACCTTCTCTGTGTCTGACCTTGGGCAAACTCCTCACCAGACCATGCCTCAGTTTTTCCACACTCACAAGAAAGAAGTGATGCATTTGGCCTTAGCAGAGTGTTCTGGTATAAACACATCAGCGACTCCAAAAGATCCTTGCACTCTCCCACTTCACAGGAATACCTCTCACCAGAACAGCTACAGAGGAGCTGACACAAATCCGCCAGCTCTCTGAACTCCATGTTTTTGATTTGGGTGTCCCTGACCCCAGTTTCCCACAACATCCCCCAAAGCACAAGTACAAGATCCCCATCAAGCCCCCCACACTCCCCACTCTATGCCAGACCCAAAACAAACCCCCAGGGCCACAAGCTCCCCTTCTCAGGTGCTGTGACCCTGCACCGCTGCAGCCAGAAGCCCCCAGGCAACACCCCACTGCCCACCCCACCGCCAACACCTTCAGCAGCCCGAAGCTGCAGGACCCCCCACCCCAGGAACCCCATCCTGGGTCTCGGCCTTGCCAACCCCACAGAGCTCACCCCCTTTGTCCCCGCCCCAGCTCCTGAGCAAGGGGACACTCGCCACCCCCAGGGCACTGTCCCTCCCAAGGGCTCCCCCACGAAAGCCTCCTCCCAGCACCCATCGCCCTCCCCTGACGCCCCCCCCCTACCCCCAGGCCCTCAGCCCACCTCGAGCCCCTCAGGCCTCCTCGCTCTCCCGCGTTGTCCTCAGCCCCCTCACGCCCCCCCCCCCAGCCCTTTTATCGCCCTCCTTCAGCAGGGCCCCCACCCCATCCACCGCCCGGCCCCCAACCATCCCCCGGCAGGCCCCGGCTGCCCCCCGCCCTCCTTCCCTCCCGCCGCACACCTCGGCCAGGCCCTCCTCATCGAGGCCGGCAGAGCTCCAGAGGACGAGCCCCTGGAGCAGGAGGATGGCGAGAGCCGTAGCGGCCGCCAGCCGGTAGCGCCGCACCAGCTTCCGCGCCCGCCCGCCGGCCACCATCGCCCCGCCGGCCACCATGGCCCGCCGCGCCGCCACAGCCGCGCATGCGCGGGCACGGGGGGCGGGGCTAGGGCTGAGTGGGGCGGGGGCAGACGCGGGGGCGGGGCCAGAGAGAGAATGAGCGGGAAAACGAGCGTGAACGAGTGTGAGTGTGAGTGTGAGTGAACGAGTGTGAGTGTGAGTGTGAGTGTGAGTGTGAGTGAGCGAGTGTGAGTGTGAGTGTGAGTGAACGAGTGTGAGTGTGAGTGAGCGAGTGTGAGTGTGAGTGTGTGAGTGTGAGTGAGCGAGTGTGAGTGTGAGTGTGAGTGTGAGTGTGAGTGAGCGAGTGTGAGTGTGAGTGTGTGAGTGTGAGTGAGCGAGTGTGAGTGAACGAGTGTGAGTGTGAGTGTGAGTGTGAGTGAGCGAGTGTGAGTGTGAGTGTGAGTGTGAGTGTGAGTGAGCGAGTGTGAGTGTGAGTGTGAGTGTGAGTGAACGAGTGTGAGTGTGAGTGTGAGTGAACGAGTGTGAGTGTGAGTGTGAGTGTGAGTGAACGAGTGTGAGTGTGAGTGTGAGTGAGCGAGTGTGAGTGTGAGTGTGAGTGAACGAGTGTGAGTGTGAGTGTGAGTGAGCGAGTGTGAGTGTGAGTGTGAGTGAACGAGTGTGAGTGTGAGTGTGAGTGTGAGTGTGAGTGTGAGTGTGAGTGAACGAGTGTGAGTGTGAGTGTGAGTGTGAGTGAACGAGTGTGAGTGTGAGTGTGAGTGAACGAGTGTGAGTGTGAGTGAACGAGTGTGAGTGTGAGTGTGAGTGAGCGAGTGTGAGTGTGAGTGTGAGTGTGAGTGAACGAGTGTGAGTGAGCGAGTGTGAGTGTGAGTGAACGAGTGTGAGTGTGAGTGTGAGTGAGCGAGTGTGAGTGTGAGTGTGAGTGTGAGTGAACGAGTGTGAGTGTGAGTGTGAGTGAACGAGTGTGAGTGTGAGTGTGAGTGTGAGTGAACGAGTGTGAGTGTGAGTGAGCGAGTGTGAGTGTGAGTGTGAGTGTGAGTGAGCGAGTGTGAGTGTGAGTGTGAGTGAACGAGTGTGAGTGTGAGTGAGCGAGTGTGAGTGTGAGCGTGAGTGTGAGTGTGAGTGTGAGTGAACGAGTGTGAGTGTGAGTGTGAGTGAACGAGTGTGAGTGTGAGTGTGAGTGAGCGAGTGTGAGTGTGAGTGAACGAGTGTGAGTGTGAGTGAACGAGTGTGAGTGAGCGAGTGTGAGTGTGAGTGAACGAGTGTGAGTGTGAGTGAGCGAGTGTGAGTGTGAGTGTGAGTGTGAGTGAACGAGTGTGAGTGTGAGTGTGAGTGAGCGAGTGTGAGTGTGAGCGTGAGTGTGAGTGTGAGTGAACGAGTGTGAGTGTGAGTGTGAGTGAGCGAGTGTGAGTGTGAGTGTGAGTGAGCGAGTGTGAGTGTGAGTGAGCGAGTGTGAGTGTGAGTGAGCGAGTGTGAGTGTGAGTGTGAGTGAGCAAGTGTGAGTGCGAGTGAACGAGTGTGAGTGGGAGTGAACGAGTGTGAGTGTGAGTGTGAGTGAACGAGTGTGAGTGTGAGTGTGAGTAAGTGTGAGTGCGAGTGAATGAGTGTGAGTGGGAGTGAACGAGTGTGAGTGCGAGTGTGAGTGAACGAGTGTGTGAGTGTGAGTGTGAGTGAACGAGTGTGAGTGTGAGTGAACGAGAGTGTGAGTGTGAGTGTGAGTGTGAGTGAACGAGTGTGAGTGTGAGCTGATGGATGAGTGTGAGTGAACGAGTGTGGGTGTGAGCTGATGGATGAGTGTGAGTGAACGAGTGTGAGTGTGAGCTGATGAGTGTGAGTGAATGAGTGTGAGTGTGAGCTGATTAATGTGAGAGTGAACGAATGTGTGAGCTAATCAATGTGAGTAAATGTGAGTGTGAGCTAATTAATGTGAGTAAATGTGAGGGAATGAATGTGTAGCTAATTGATGTGAGTAAATGTGTGAGTGAATGAACGTGAGTGTGAGTGAATCAATGGGAGTAAATGTGAGAGTGAATGAATGTGAGTGTGAGCTAATTAATGTGAGCAAATGCGAGTGAATGAATGCGTGAGCAAATGAGTGTGAGTGAATGTGAGTGAATGTGTGAGTGTGAGTGAATGTGTGAGTGTGAGCGAATGAATTTGAGTGTGAGTAAATTAATGTGTGAGTGAATAATTGTGGATGAATGAGTATGATTGAATGTGAGTGTGAGCGTGCTAGTAAATGATTGAGTGAATGTGTGAGTGAGTGAATGTGTGAATGTGAGTGTGCAAATGAATTTGAGTGTGAGCATGTAAGTGATTGTGTGAGTGTGAACGAATGAGAGTGTGAATGAGTGTGAGTGAATATGGGTGAATGTGTGTGGGACTGAGTGATGTGAGCGTACACTGGGGTGCACATATGGTTGTGTGTGGCCACATATGGTTGTGTGTGTCTGTGCACTTCTGTGTATGCCTGCACCGCTGGTGTCAACCCCCCTGCCATGGAAGGGACACCTTCCACTACCCCAGGTTCCTCCAAGCCATGTCCAGCCTGGTCTTGGACACTTCCAGGGATGGGGCAGCCACAGGTTTTCTGGGCACCCTGTGCCAGGGCCTCCCCACCCTCCCAGGAAACAATTCCTTCTCAATATTCCATCTAACCCTGCCCTCTGGCACTATGAAACCATTCCCCTTGTCCTGGCACTCTGGGCTCTTGTTCTAAGTCGCCCTCCAGCTCTCTTGGACCCCCTTTAGGCACTGAGGGGCCTTTAGGGGCTCTGAGGTCTCCTTGGAGCCTTCTCTTCTCCAGGCTGAACACCCCCAGCTCTCTCAGCCTTTCCCCTGTGAAAGCTCCTGGCGGGGGGAAGTATTTCAGCAGAAGAAGTAGGAAGCAGTGGCTGGGTGGCGATAGCAGCTCTTGGGAGTTCCACGACCTCCTGTGAGCTTTGTGGGCAGATTCTGCCGATAAAGCCGAGGGAACACTGCAGCCTCAATGCCCCTGAGGGTTTTAAGAGGAAGAGCTTTTGATAACAGGGGCCTGCCCAGGGTGCAGAAGGGCTCTGAGCAGCCTGCTGAGCTCTAGGAGGACTTCCCCTTTGACAGGAGCAATTTAGTCCATGCCTCAAGAGCTGCGAGCAACAAGATTGCCTCAGCATCTCTGCACCAGCAGGAAAAGGCTCCCTACCTAGCATTCTTTAGGCTGCAAAAGACCCCTAAGAACATCAAGACCATCCATTAACCCAGCACCACCAAGGCCACAACTAAACTATATCCCCAAATGCTACATCTACATGTCTTTTAGACCCCTCCAGGGATTGCGACTCTACCATTTCCCTCAGCAGCTTGTTTCAGGGCTTCACAGCCCTGGAAGAAATTTTCACTAATATCCAATCTAAACCTCCTCCTCCGGCACAACTTGTGGAGTTGTTTCCTTTTGTGGCATCCTGTTTCCCCTTGTCCTGTTGCTTGTTACCTGGGTGAAGAGACCAACCTGCCCCTGATTGCAACCTCCTTTCAGGTATTTATAGAGAGTGAGAAGCTCCCACTTCAACCTCCTCCTGGTTGTAGTATAAATCAGCATCCCTGCCCTGAAACCAGGTGGGCTGCAAAAAGCTACAGTGCCCAAATTTTCATGGCAAGGGAGAATTCACCTCTTTGTGTAAAACCACTTGCATGGAACCATGTATGTGTAAGAGCTCAGGTTTTCTGCTCCCAGAAATCCATCACAAATGGATACCCATCCCCATGGCCTGTTTTCATGGGAGTGGATGGATAAATTGCCTGGCACTGGGCTGGAGAAGAGTGAACACTCATGGGGGAGGGCACCAGCATGCCAGGGGCAAGACTGCATGGACTGTTCCAGTGGGGAGTGATGCTGCAGTAGCTGGTGGTGGGGCTGTGGGTTTGTGCTGTGTTGTAGTGTGTTTTTATGCTTTATGTAGTGTGGTTTTGTGCTTTATAATGGTTTAGTCTTTGTATCCCCTTATTTTCCCCAAATACTTTACCCCAGATTCTATCCCCTCCCTCTACCTGTGTAATCCCTCTCCTGTGTTGAGATTATCCCCAAATCCCCGCCCTGGCTCTCTGCAGTCACTCGGCATCCCATCCCCTCTATCTAGAACTTTCGGTCCAGGACATCGAGTGATTAGCCAGAGGCTAGAGGTCAACCCCCCAAGTGCTACCCCATATGCTAAATGTCCATTCCCCCAGTCCCCATCCCTTAAATTCCCTAACTGTTCAGTAAATGTTATGTACTTTCGGTTTCCATCTCCCTTTAAGTGTTACCTTGGCACCTCTCCTGGGGGTCTCAGCAGGAGGCCCCCTGAGGTTGTGGGGGCTCCCCGAAGCTCCTGAAATAAACCTTGGATTAACCTCTGCTAAGAGTTGGCCCCTTTATCCTCCACCGTTGTCACCAGCGTCTCCTCTGCTGTAGGCGATCAGCCTAGCTGCCTTCCGTACCCCCCGGGCACGGGGGAGTGCCACTCCCCACCGCTGTCCACCGTGTCGGGGCTGGCCGGGGTTGCCTCAGTGGCACTCAGAGGGACTGGGACAGTGCTGGAGGTCCAAGAGTCTTTGTCCTTAAAGATCTGAGTTCTCACACTGCTGGGCACCAGCAGGGGGCTGGACCTGCTTTTCAGGGTGACATTCTGCAATAAACCCTTTAGCAGGTGGGAACCTGCTGTACAAGCACAGTCACACGCCACGGCCGATGCTATCAGATTCTTGGTGTCACTGATAAAGCAGCAATACTTCACACAGAAAGTATTTAGTGGGTGCCAGAAAAAAGTTATTGGCAAAGTAGAGTAGAGCAAGGCGATGGTTACAGACCATCTATGTGCTCCCACGTTGGGGGTCCTCAGGGGCGGTGGGAGAGAAGGAGCAGGAGCAAACTACTTGGGGACCTGTGGTACCAGGGGTTGGGGTACATGCCATTTCTGCACCAAGATCCTGATACACCTCACCCTTCACATAAGCACCCCATGCAAATGCACTTGGATATAACACCCACTGTCCTGGTCCCCAGGAGCTGCCAGCTGGCATTAGCATGAAAAAACACCAGTCTGAGGTGAACAGTGGGTTTGGGAGCCTCAGCCCACATGAGCAATGCAGCCAAAGGAGCAAGTGGGATGAGTGGTGAGCAAAGGGAGCCAGCTCACCCACCTGCCCAGCCTCTTCTCCACTGCCTACCTCTCCCACACCCTGCCTGGTGAGTCTCTTGCTTGGACTACCCCACTACTCTAAGGGGGAGAGTTTTATTCCCAACACCACTGCTGTATAGATGAGGACTCCAAAATGCATTTGCAAAGGCATGACTTTATCTTCAACCCCCTCTGTGCCTCCACACAACCTCATCCTCTCTGATGTTGCCTCAAAGAAATATCCAAGCCTTGGAGAGCAACAGTTCCGCTCCTGCCTGAGCAGGATAGCAACCCCACGTCCTCTGTGCAAGTCTCACTGGTGCTGCCAGCAGCAGGAGCTGCCCATGGCGGGGGGGGGGGGGGGTGGTGCTTGCTCATTTACCCCACACTGTGCTGTAGAGCTCTTCACTGGGCTGTGGAGCTGATGGCATGTTGGCGTAGATCTGCTCCTGCTGCCGCATGGGCTTCTGCACTCTGGCATATAACACCTCTCTTTCCTCTTCCGAAAGCTGGGAAAGGAGGGAGATAAACAAAAACATCCTTCATGGGGCTGCTCCAGGCAAACACTGTCTGCTGGAACCTCTCTGTGATGTTTTAAGCACCCAGGAGCAGCCACAGGGACCAGAGAGTGAACCCACATTAGCCAGGGTCATTAGCTGGCTTGGCATTTCCCTTTGCAGTCCTCTCCTTCCCCACCCAGCCCATCCTGCTGCTCATTCTGTCACCCACCCACTTCAGCTTTCCTCCCACCACCTCCAGCTTGGCAGTGCTTGGCATTCTCCTACCTGAGCACTCTTCCTGACCTCTGTGTACTCCACTGGGAGCGTTTCCCGGTGGCGGAAAGCCTCAGCATTGCTGTACTGGCTCTCAGCCGCGCCTGTGCCGTGGTTAATGTCCGCATAGTTCAAGGCTTCAGCTCCCTGATGGAGAAGGATGAGCTCTTACCCTGCTGCCACTCCCTGCCTGCATCCACAGGGGTGGGAATATCCCCACCTGTCCTGATGGGTGCTGAGATGGCTGCAGGGGCACTGGGTGGAAATAAAAATTTGGCTGGCTCAACATTCCCCAGGGGAATACTTGTGACACCAGCATCTCCTCAAGAGCTGGCAGCAAAAAATCAGAAAATACTTTCCAAGCAGTAAGCAAGGAGCAGTTACCCTGCAACTCTTCAGGCGTGATTTGCTGCAGGTCCCCAAGGCTGTTTTACCCAGAGAAGTAGCTCTCATGCTTGGAGAGGCTTGGAGAGAAACCTCTCCGATCAATCCTAAATTCCTTTCCCAGGAATACTGTGTGATAGTCACAGAAAGTCCCTGGTTGTGTCTTTCTGTTGGCAAGCAGAGCCCAAAGGATCCCTCCCAGCCTACAGTGCCATGAACCTGGCTGAAAGCAGCAGCTCTGGCAGCTTGGGGTGCAACGTTTCCCCTCTTCATGTGAACTTGGGGCACAGAATCCCAAGAACTCATGAGGTTTTCCTTACTGTAGGTGACACTCTGCAAGTCCTGTCCATCTCTATGGCTGCTCCAGAAAGGGCTGGATGAAGCATGGATGTGGCTGGACATGAGTGAAAACAGAGGAAAATAAATGTATTGAGAAACCGCACTGCCACTGCAAATCTTGCCGTAAAGCAGGACAGGAACCTGACACTCCATGAGCCACCTAAACTGGAGCAGTTCTTCAAATAAAGTCAGACTCCACCTTCCAGCTGGAAATGTCCTCTCCTGTCCCTCCCCATCCTTCACACTGGCCTTAAACTTTGCATCAAGCTTAGTGTAAGCCTGGCCCATGCAAGTGATGGTGCCCAGACAAACTCAAGCAGATTCTGTGCCCAGCAGCACCCGCCCCAAGGGCTGTAATTCCCTTTCAGGGGACAACACCCATGGGATGGACCCACTGCTCCCTTGAGGGAAGGAGACCTCCTTGGTGGAGGTCTCAATGATGGACTGAGGAACTGGATGGATCAGGAAGGGAATGGGGGAGGAAAAAGAAACGGAGGGAAAAATAAGGGAAGCAGAGTAGGCTCTGTTAGAGAAACAGGATGTGTGTGGCACTGACAATTTCACTCACCCTTCTTCTTCCTGGAGAGTATTACTAGAACACCAGCAGCCACTGCAAGCAAAAAAAGGACCACAACGATGGCTAGAGTGAGGATGTGCTCAACCACATTCAAGCTGCAAGAAAAAAAGAATGAAGAAGACAATTTATGTTGTCATGCTTCTCAGGATGAACCAGCATGGAGCAGGGTTGCAGGAGGCAGCTGTGGGTGATGTAGGAAGTAGCTGTGGCAGTGGAGTGGTAGGGCTTGCCCATCACAGAAGGCATGGGATGGTCAGGCTGCCAGCTGGGCATGGAGCAGAGCAAACCAAAAACTGTAGAAGCAAGAGGATGCTTGGGTCCGAGAGCCACTGTGTCTTCAGTGATTTAGGGATGAGTTCCTGCATTTGCTCTGGTTTAACTTCATTCCTTGTTTACCTTGTTTGTAATGGGCAAGCAGGAAGAGTCAGTGAGCCAGCACACCCTTGACTCTGTTGATGGGGAGTCTCAGCTTTGTCTGCTGCTGGCATCACCTCCCACAGGCAGGAGAGAAGAGGGGAAGATCTAACACACTGGTTTCATGCTTTTTCAACTATTTCTACCAGGCTGTGTGTAACTACAAAGAACAGGACACTGGGCAGCACTTGGCTTCCCATGAACAGTCTCACTGAGTTTTGGGGAAGGAAATGGGGTCAGTATTGCAGTCAGGAACCACTTCTCCCATGCGACTAGAGGCACTGGAATTACTGTCATAGAATTAGAGAATGATTTAGGTCAGAAGGGACCTTAAAATTATCCAGTTCTAACCCTCTGCCATGGGAAGGGACACCTTCCACTAGGCCAGGTTGCTCTGAGCTCCATCCAGCCTGGCCTTGAACACTTCCAGGGATGGGGCATCCACAACGTCTCTGGGCAACCTGTGCAAGGACCTCACCACCGTGACAGAGAAGAATTTTTCCATGTGGAGAGGTCTGTAAAGGCAAAAACAGGAGGTCTGGATCCTTAACGGAGGTGTGAAGAGTCCTATGTTTGCAGGGCTCCAGCTGCGCCAGAGAGCTCGTGGAGGAAAGTGGCTGCTGTAGGCAGGAGCTGCTACTCACAGTTGAGGGGTGGAGGGATTTGATGTTGATTGCAAAATCTCCCCCTGGGAAATTGTCTGTGTGTGGCCTGTTACAGAGAGAATGAGATCAGAGGTCGTGGTGGTCACATAGGTCAATGATGGGAGGATGGAAGAGCCTGTAAGAAAAAGAGGAGAGGCATGGTTGATCTCTGTGGAGAAAAATGCTGTGGGTTTTGCAGTGAGTCAGAAGTGCCACACATGCTGTCACAGGAGGAGAAGCTGGGTCCCCTCTGCCACATCCAGTGGGCACATCTCAAGGTCAGAGTGCTGTAAGACTCTTCCTCTGCCCATGAGGCTTTTCACAGTCTCAGTCCCCCCTCAAAACATGCTCAAAACAGATTCACCCTGCAGAAAGGGGTCTGGGCACCCCATGCCCAGTTTAGTACTAACACAGCAACAGCACATACATATGGTCCTGCTATGCAGGCTGATCCCTGGCAAGGCAATGGAGAGGGATGTTTCCTAAGCCCAGAGCCTGGTGCCCAGAGGTGCTGCCTGTCCCAAGTGGGAAACGGGGCAGCACAGTGCAATGAGGAACACCCAGTGTTATACAGGAAGGCAAGGAGGGGACGGAAAAGGCCAGCAAGAGCTAATGAGGAAGAAAAGTGGGCACAGAGAGCACAGTACACCTCAGTAATGGAGATGGTTACCAGGGGTGTGAAGAAGGGGCTCTGGGAAGAACAAGGAAGAGGGAATGAGTGGTGGTGGCACGTACTGCAGTCTGGTGCCACACCCTGGGGCTATCCCACCTGCATGGGCACCCATCTGCTCCAGGCTGCCCATATTGCAGACCCTGCTCCAAGCATCTGGAGGAGGACACATCCATGCTGGATCTGGAGGCCCTGCAGTCCACAAGTACTGACCTGAGAGCACGATCACCTCCACAGCAGCACTCATATCAGATGCAAATAGTCCCGTTCGCACCCCACAGCGGAAAGTGCCCGCGTCCTCTTCGGACAGACCATCCACGGTCACCGTGAATGCCCGGTGTGTGCGGTTGTCCCGGATGGAGAACCGGCCCTGCAGCACCTCGGGCTGCGACTCCGAGGTGATGACGATGTCGTTAGCACAGGTAAAAACCTTTCTACTTGGTATGCACCAGAATTTCGGGAACTTCTCCCAGCCCGGCTGGTAGGTGCAGGTGACCGACAGGGAACCCCCCAGGAATCCCCGGACGGTGCGGGGCCCCGTCACTGCCCCGCAGCCTGTGGAGACACACGGAGCCGCGGGAGTGCTGCCGCCGCAGCGGCACCTCCCGCCCGACGGGGCCGCCCCGGCAGTCGGGGGTTCCGGCGCAGCCTTACCTGGCAGCAGCGCCCAGGCGAGCAGAGGCAGGAGCCGCATGGCCGCTGCGGGACGCCGGGGCTCAGCGTGCTGCCGCTCCCGGTTGCTGTCGGCGGAGCCCGGTCCGCCCCCGGGGCCGCCCCCGCGACGCGATCACCCCGTTGGGTGGAGAAGAGGAACCCGGGACTGCTGGGCAGTGGGGCCGCCGGGGATACGAGGCGGGGATAACGAGCGCGGTGAGGAA
This sequence comes from Motacilla alba alba, assembly GCF_015832195.1. NCBI lineage: Eukaryota > Metazoa > Chordata > Aves > Passeriformes > Motacillidae > Motacilla > Motacilla alba. The sequence goes on from NC_052033.1 coordinate 645,978, forward strand.
GCGTTTATTGAAGCCGGCGGGGGAAGCAGGAAGGGCCCGGTGGGTTCCCGGTGCCGCGGCCCCCGCCAGTCCGGGGGGCGAGCGGCGCCGGCCGGGGCCGTGGGGTCCCGGCGGGGGCTTAGCGGCCCCGCAGGCTGACCCAGAGCACGGCCGCGCTCATGGCCAGCAACGCCAGCAGCTGCAGCCCGGCCAGCACCGGGAAGTAGCGGAAAGTGCCGGGGGTCCTCTGCGGAGCGTCCGGCGAGAGCGTCGGGGTTGTAGATGCGGGGGAAGGATGAATGCAGCGGGTGCCAGACGGGCCCCGTGTTCCTGTCACACTCAGGGTGAAACCTTCTCCCGCAGTCTGTGTCCAGTCCTGCGACGTGGGGGTCACTGGTGCTGTGGGGGTAACGTGCAGAGTCTGACACAAGAACACGATCCCCTTCACAGCAGCAATCTCATCAGCCGGTACATTGCCACTCACACCTCGCACCAGAAGGTGCCCTTGTCCTCCTTGGCACAACCCTCCACAGTCACTATGAACAACGGCTGTGTGTGGTTGGTCCGGCTGGAGCGGCGGGGTGGCAGACTGGAAGAAGAGATGGATGCAGGGTGTGCCAGATGGGCACCGCATCCCTCTCCATCTTCCACGCTCGGGGAGACACCTCCACCCTTAGTCTCCCCCCAGTCCCCCAACCCTGTTGTCGCTGTTGCCGTGGGGGAAATGTGCAGGGACTGACCTGAGAGCACGATCACCTCCACAGCAGCACTCATATCAGATGTAAATCGTCCCGTTCGCATCCCACAGCGGAAAGTGCCCGCGTCCTCTTCGGACAGACCATCCACGGTCACCGTGAATGCCCGGTGTGTGCGGTTGTCCCGGATGGAGAACCGGCCCTGCAGCACCTCGGGCTGCGACTCCGAGGTGATGACGATGTCGTTAGCACAGGAGAAAACCTTTCTACTTGGTATGCACCAGAATTTCGGGAACTTCTCCCAGCCCGGCTGGTAGGTGCAGGTGACCGACAGGGAACCCCCCAGGAATCCCTGGACGGTGCGGGGCCCCGTCACTGCCCCGCAGCCTGTGGAGACACACGGAGCCGCGGGAGTGCTGCCGCCGCAGCGGCACCTCCCGCCCGACGGGGCCGCCCCGGCAGTCGGGGGTTCCGGCGCAGCCTTACCTGGCAGCAGCGCCCAGGCGAGCAGAGGCAGGAGCCGCATGGCCGCTGCGGGACGCCGGGGCTCAGCGTGCTGCCGCTCCCGGTTGCTGTCGGCGGAGCCCGGTCCGCCCCCGGGGCCGCCCCCGCGACGCGATCACCCCGTTGGGTGGAGAAGGGGAACCCGGGACTGCTGGGCAGTGGGGCCGCCGGGAATACGAGGGGATGGGGGCGCGGAAGCGTTTGTTGGAGCCGGCGGGGGAAGCAGGCAGGGCTCCTGTGCGGCCTCCCCCTGCCCGCGCCGTCGGGACTGGGGCAGTCGAGGGTCGAGCGGCGCCGGCCGGGGCCGTGGGGTCCCGGCAGGGGCTTAGCGGCCCCGCAGGCTGGCCCAGAGCACGGCCGCGCTCATGGCCAGCGCTGGGAAGTAGCGGAAAGTGCTACCGGTCTCCTGAGGGGCGTCCGGCGAGAGCGTCGGGGTTGCAGATGCGGGGGAAGGATGAATGCAGCGGGTGCCAGACGGGCCCCGTGTTCCTGTCACGCTCAGGGTAAAACCTCTTCCCGCAGTCTGCCCCTCAACATGGGGGTCACTGTTGCCGTGGGGGGAAAACGTGCGAGGACCGATCTGGGGTTATGATAACCTCCACATCAATCCCTTTTGCATCCCACAGCAGAGCGTGCTCTCATCCTCCTTGGCCAGACGCTCCCCAGTCACCCGGAGTGCGTGGAGCGCGCAGCTGTTCAGAATAGAGAGCCGGCCCTGCCGCACCTCGGGCTGCAATTTCGTGGTGCTGACGATGGACGTGGCACAGGTATCACCAGTACGTGTAGTCGGTTTGTACCAGAATTTCGGCAGCGTCTCCCGGCCAGGCTGGTAGGTGCAGGTGACCAGCAGGGTTTCCCTCAGGAATCCCTGCACGGATGCCGAGCCCTGTCACTGCCCCAGAGCCTGTGGAGACACACGGACTCGCGGGAGCGCTGCCGCTGCCCAGACACCTCCCGCTGCTTCTGGTGGATCCAGCGTGGGCCTCCAGCCCTGGCGGTGCACTCAGCCCTACCTGGCAGCAGTGCCGAGGTCAGCACCAGCTGGAGCCTCCTGGACGCGTCGGGGCAGTCGTTCTGCTCCTCTTCATTGTGTCTCTGGGGCTTTGCTTCCTCTGTTGCAGCTGGAGATCCAGCAAGATCATGGCGTTTCCTGTTTCCTAGAGTTTCAGCTTCTCCTGGTCACTGAGATTACTTGCTGTGGACTGTCCCCTGTGCCCTTCCCCAGAGTCTCTGCTTTCTTCCTCCAGCCTGGCCCCCATGTGGGGACACAGATTGCCTCTCACTGCTACACTGCCCAGCCCCTCTGGCCAGGCAGGGCACCCAGGGGGGAGAGGTAGCTCAGCACAGCACGGGGATCACCTGAGCCCCAGACAATCCTCCAGGCTGGGTAGTGCTCCTGCACGGCCACCCTGTCCTTCCCAGGGGAATGAAATGGGTAACCCCAGCCCCTTATCTCGGTGCAGCTGGACAGGAGCACCCACTTCTCTTGCCAGCACAGCCCCTCTGTGGCTCAGGAGCCCCATGCTCTGATCAGGTCCCTCCAGGCCTCCCCCTGTGTCCCCAGTCCCTGCAGCTGCTGAGTGGGGGGCAGAGTTGTGGAAGGAAGGACACCCTTGCCTGGCTATTGCTAAGCTGGAGATGGGCATTTGGTGGACCAGGCAGAGGTGGCAGGGCTGAGGCTCCTGGGACTGAGGGCTCCTCTCCCCATGAGGAAGCTCAGCTGGGCCATGGTGGAGCCTGCACGGTCCCTGTGACCCCATGTCTCCCCCAGCCACAATGCAGCATGTCCCCACACAGGTATGTGCATCAGCATTGGCTGCCATGGGCATCCCAGGCAGTGCTGGCAGCTGAAGGAAGAAGCAGACAGACACACAGACAAGCAGACACAGCCCTGCAGGACACCCAGCCTTTATTGCAAAGGCAGTTGGCAGCTGCGGCTCAACAGACACAGGCTCTCTGCACCCCAAACCCTTCCCTCCCCAGCGCAGGGGCTGCCAGGAGGGGCCGAGGCTTTCCAGCAGCAGAAGTACCCAGAGCCGAGCACCCCCAGGCAGGGGGAGGCTGTGAGAGGTGGCATGGCCCCAGCAGAGTGGGGGCCAGGGGGGCAGGAGAGCATCCCTGGGGCTCGGAGGTGTTTGGGACAGCACCCTGTGCCCTGGTGCTCCTGGGTGCCTGCAAGAGCTGCAGGACTTCCTGCTCACGGCTCCTGCACTGGCTCCTCACCCAGGCTGCCCCACCAACCACGGCTAGTGCCATGGGCACCTTGATGCTGAGCCAAAGAAGCCAATGGATGACACTGGGCTGGAACCTGCGTAGGAAAAAGGAGGTTATGCTAGAATTTTAGTAGGGTCTGGGGAATGAGGATGGGGACTGGGGAACTTGCGTGTCTGCCAGCTGCCCTGCTTGCCCTCAGGATGCTCTCTGGGGACTCAAAGCTAGGGGATACATGCATGGGAAATGAAGGTTTTGGCCAGGGGATTCTTTTAGGGGCTTGCCTGGATCCCAAGCCCTGACTCACAGCACTGGAGGCTCCCCACAGCCCCTGGGGCACAGAGGGTTGGCGGTCAATGGGCTCAGGTTGCTGTCTTCAGTTGTGTTTGAAACAGCTGGCGGAGAAAACAGAGTCAGAACAGACTAGATACCCCCCCACCCCCTGTTCTGTACCCTGCACAGGAGTCTCTGTCCCCGAGACTTCAGCAATGAAGGTGCAGGGGGTGGACATGGAGGTATCTGGGCAATGCCCTGAGCACTGCAGAGGAGGAAGAGGAAAAAGGGGGAAGTTTAATGCCAGCTTTCCAGCCCTGTTTTACCTGCAGAGACCACCACCTTGGTGCTGTGCCATCGGTTGATCCCCACTTTCTTCACCCCACAGGAGTACTGGCCTGCATCCCCTGGTGTGATACTGCTCAGGGTCACTGTGAATGAATTTGCTGTGTGGTTGTCCTTGATGGACACCCTGTCCCGTGTCACTGTCACCTCTGAGCCATCGGTTTGGATGATGTAGGTCAAGCAAAGCCAGAGGGAGTTTTTGCGGCACCAGTACTTGGAGTTGAGCTTGTAGCGTGGCTTGTAGCTGCAGGACACTGCCAGTGAGCTGCCCTGCTCAACTGTCACCTGCTTGGGGCCTGTCACTGCCTGGCCACCTGCAGGGGACAGAGAGAGGAGCTGTAAACAAATTCTGGCATTGCCTCAGGGAACCATGAAGGATCTGAGCCCAGGGGGTATAGCTCAAGGGAGGCTGTGCCTGTGCACCCACTATGCTAGTGAGCAATGGTGAGGTGAGATATAACCAGTCTTTAAAAAAACAGCCCCCATCAAGAGTGTATGTTAGTAAGAGAATTAAAAGCCTTATTCCCAGGGTTCACATGGCAGGGAACAAGCAAATCTCAGAGATCACACCCTGTAACTACCAGAGGAAAAGTTTGGGATCAGCCAGTCTTTTGCCATGGCCACAGTGAGCTTCCAGGTCTGTCTCAGCCCCAGCCTCTCTACCAGAACCCCTGATATAGATTTGCCTGACCTGTGCTCGTGGCTCTCATAAGGAAAAGGGTCCAAACCAAGAAAATCCTCATTTTCCAGCTTCTTGCTTCTGAGGTAGAATTTTCCCTGTGGTTTTTCACAAAAAATCCTTCAGGATAAAGCCAGGCCCACATACACATGGATGTCCTAAGAGTTTTCCAAGCTGTGTTCTCCTGCCACTTCTTTGGGCAGTGCTTACCCACAGACCCCGGATATCTTCTTTTTAAGACAGTTACTTATTCCCCTTTACTCACCACTCATGACTCACCCTGGGGTGTTCCATGACAGAGACTCTGCTTTTTCTCTGAAATAGTCACTGGGTTCCCAGGAAAATGCCAAAATGCAGCAGGTTCCTCCACCATGATGCCCATCCCAGCAGAGACCAAAAAACCCTTCCCCTGCACCAAGCCCAAAGGATTTTGGGGAGTTTTGAGAGGGCCTGGCCAGAGCAGGATGCAGGGACTGGGATAGAGTGAGTGCAGCTCAACCCCTGCTGATGGACTGGTTGGGATGCTGGGTTGCTCTCCCAGTTCTGATGGATTGGGATGATGGACTGCAACGATGGACAGCCATCCAACCCCCTGCACTGCTGCTCTCTGGCTCCAGAGAGGGCTGCCGGCTGGGCTGCTTTTGTTTGTGTTCTCAAGCAGAAGAGTTTTCTTTTCCTCCCCAATCCACCTTTTTTGACACAGCTGTGGGATTTTGAGTGACAATGCTGTTTTTCCTCAGAATTAAATGCTTCCACTAAAAGTTTCAGAAACCCAAACACACAAAGCAAAGCTGCTTCCCTGGCTTTCTTCACAATATGCCCCTTGGAAAGAGCAGAAAGCACAAACCTCCAGAGTCTTCTTCCCTCTCAGTGCCTTGCATGGCAAGAGGAAGCTCTGGGTTTCCCTTTGGGTCATCAAGTAACTCCTTCCTTCCCAGCTGACTGGTTGTGAGTCAAAACGCTGCAAGTAACAGCAAGATCTAAATTCAAAAAGTGGCTGGAGATGGCAAATCTGCTTTGTGCTGAAACACTTCCCACTCCAGCCACCTTAGGGTGCATCCCTGCCACTGCCTGGAAAATCATAGTGCCTCCTTCTCACCCTTCCCTTGGAGTGAGAGGGGGACTGGGAGAAGTGGCTCAGAGGTAGAGGCTCTGGATGGAATGTGTATAGGGAAGGTGCCTACAAAGGTATTTGCTGCATGAGGATTTTGGGGGCAGCTCAGTTACCTGAAAGCAGACAGAAGCACTTCTTCAAAGAGCCACTTTGGCTGAGTTGCTGAATTTTTCAAGCCACATCCATGCTGTGTCATTACTATTACATCACCATCAGATGTGAGGTGTCATTTCCCTATTTCCCAGGTTTGGGTCCTGGGCAGGATGAGCAGCTGCCCAGTCCAGTGCAGGGGCTGGGACCTCCAGAACAGACTGAGGCCACTTTCTCCCAATCATGGCAGTCTCCAGGTCTGTGTTATACCCCAGAGAGCTCCTTACTATGTCAGTGGAAGATCTCCTTCCATCCCCTGAGGACACAGCAGTCATTTACAGCCACCCAACATCAGCACTGTGACTCTCACATGGGGTTTTACTCTGATACTTCTCCTCTCACCTGCTGTGTGAAGGGGTCTTGGCTGAGTGGGACACTGGCCAGGGGCTGTCAATGTGGGGTTTGCAAAGGGGATGGCTCCAGCTCAGTGCCTCAGTCCCAAACAAACAGCAGTGTGTGAACATCCTCCTGGAGCGGAAGGTCAAGATGAGAGCAGGCAGGAATGAGGAACCCCAGAGTGCTGACACAGAAGTCTGTCACAGCAGGATCTGCCCAGTTAAAATGAGTGTCTGTTGGAAGGCAAAACCAGAAAGGGAGTAGAGCAATTCAGGGACAAATCTGTACAACAGAGTGTGATGAGGAATCTCTCTGTCCAAAGTGGGGAGGGCCCTGCAGAGGGCCCCCACCAACACCCTCTAGCCATGGCACAGGTGCTGAGGTGCTCCAGAAGCCAGAGGGGAATGGATAAACAGGGCAGGGGAAGGCATTCTGCTCTGAACCAGCATCACTGGGGAGCTGTGGCAGTACCCTGCAAACCAAGACCTCTCTCTTTTGGCAGAAAGAGGCCCGGGAAGAACAAGGCAAGGCTGCTCTGTGAGAGAAGAAGCACTGCTGGAATGGTTCTCAGGAATCCCGCTAATGCACCCTGACAGGAGCACATCAATCTGCCTTTTCGTGTGTGCTGCACGCGGGGCTGGAGCGAGCACCCTCGCGTGGCTCGGTGGCCGCATCAGCGAGCAAAGCGTGTCAGAACCCCGGCAGCGCCATCGTGATGTGGTGTGGGCACGGCACAGGCGCTGAGCTGAGCTGACACCTGAGCCCCTGCAGCCCCTGCAGCCCCTGCTTGCCCCTGGGCAGTGCTCCCAGTCCCTCCCCTGCAGCAACGGGACACTGCCGGACACCATCAGATGCTGCTTTTGCTCTAGTTCTGCAAGATTATGAATCTGGGTTTACTCTCTGGTGTCAGTCCTAAGAAAAAGCCTCAAAGCCTTTCTGAGACAGGCAGTAATTGAATCAATCAGAGCATGTATCTCCTTGGTTCAGGGCCCAGCAAGAGCAGATCTTCCCCAGTTCACATCCCACTGTACTACCCACCACCACAGCTGAGCCTTTCCAGAATCCTGTCTTCCCTGGACTTCAATGATATTTCCAATCCCCAATTCTGTTATTTAATCTAGGGCATTTGAAAAATAATCAGGTCGTTTCAGTCTGTTCTTCACGGGCAGATTTAGCAAGTTTGGTGAAATTGTCCTTAGCAGATAAGGCTGAGTATAATATTGTAGCTCTTTTAGTGCTGGCTGATTGAGCAGGCAACTGTCTGATCTCTCTTTCTGCTGCCATCTCAGATACCCAAGATAAGTCTGGATCATTCCCAGATCTCCCGATTCAGCAAAGCCAGTAAAAGTGGCAAAACATACTCACCGAATTTGTAGTGGTGGAGGATTTGCTCTGGACTCTGCCTGAGGCAGGACTTAGCCAGAAAGGGCCAAGGCAGAGGTTATTTAATGCAAAGAAATTAAGAATCCATACTCAGTGGATTCAGAGGATGAAATTCTGATTCCTGCCTAGCTCATGGGGAAGGAATGACTTTAGCAAGGCTCCAGTTTCCCCCAGATGTGTTGTACAGGCAATCCAGGGAGATACTACAGCAGTTAATAGGGCTGGGCAGCAGAGAGCAAACAGGAGCAGGCCAGGAGGACAGTGAAGCAGAAACTCCTGAGCTGGATTTAAGTCTTCTACTGTTAGAGCTGTACTTCTCAAGGCAAATACACAAGTAATTAAGCTACCAGAGATACAGGCTGTGAGCAAACACACTAAACAATGGATCTAAATTGCAGGTTTATTTGGAGTCACGAAATTTACAGGTCATTTCCTCTGATTTCATTGCTCTGCATCGATTTCAGCTGGTCAGCACTTGCCCGGGGCTGTAAACTGCTCACTGGCTGCCAGAAACCTCTACCAGGTCTGGGGGAGGCTGGTAGAGCAAGTGGTTTGCTCTGGGTGGTGGGGAAATGCATTCCCCAGTGTGTGAAGGTGTTGGGCTGCTGGGCTCTGGTAAAGGTGCTGTTATCACTTATCTATGATGGGTCAGGTCCTCCAGCATGATAAAGTGGGATAAAGCCCTGGGAGCAGGGCCAGGGCATGCTGGTGCCTGTGTTTTGCCAGCAACCTGTGTTGATTCATTAGGCTGCATTACATTTGAAGATATCATGATAGACAGGAGAATTGTCTTCCTGCTGAGTGAGGTTAAACCTGCAGGGCCGAGTGTGTCTCTGGTGCAATGCCAGTGCCTGCAGAGGGAATGGACAACTTGGCTCGGTGAAGCTCTTCAATCCCTCTCTGCTATCCTTTGGGATTCAGGGGAGTTAACAAATGTTGCTTGAGCTAAAAAGTCACAGAATGCTCTCCGAGCCCCAGAGCTTCTCCTGCAGCAGGGACCTGCCAGAAATTCCCATCCAGGGATGAGCAGCCCTGGAGCCTCAGACCTAGTGAGATGTTGGGGCTTACACTTCTCTTCACCCCCACCTTCCAGGAGAGATCTGTCTGAGTACTTGCTCAGTTTGGGTGTCCAGGGCAGAGCTGTGAAGTCCCTGCAGCAGATCTGGGTCTCTGGGGTCTGTGGGGCCCAGCAGACAGCTTGGGTCAGGCAGTACCCCTTCTCTGGAGCAGGAGAAGGCTGAACATGCACTCAGGATGGTGGTATGAAATCTCCATCCTCAATGGGCCATGGCAGCACTGGGACATCTGTGGGAAGGATTATGCAGACATCAATGGGAGTTTGGGAGTTTTGACAAGTTCTTGGTGTGAGATGCCCTGGTTTTGTTGAAGCCCCCCTGAGGTTTGCTGCTCTCTTCTTCTTGGCGCTGCCTGTGTGGGGTGTGTGCACTATGTTGAACCACTTGTTTATTTTCTGATCCAGACACCAGGGCTTGTGATATCATTTGTTTTTGTGTTGTTGATAGTGTTCCAGTGCATGAGGCCGTGGTCTGGCTGCAGGATGGTCTGGGTTGGGTTGGGCTTTTTGGCCTCATGCAAGCCTGAATCCCACTGTCCCTATTGGTTTTTGAATTTTTTTCTGGCTATTGTTTCTGAGTCTAATCATCTGATCCAGCAGAACCATCTCTGCAGTCAGAAGAAATAATGGGTAGATATAATTAGCAATGTCAGGCCCAGGCAGTCAAACAGCAATCGGATGGGTGCAGATGGCTCTTGGAAGCATGGTCTGTTCCTCTGGCTTGAGGCCATCTGGTGCTCCTGAAGGAGGGAATTGAAGACTGAATCGAGTCTCTCTTAAATAAACTTCTGAGTAAAGATTTATTTATTTCCAGTGCAATGAACAACATTGGATTGCTCTAAAGGGAGTCGTAAAGAAAAGGATCTCAACAAGATATTGACTATCACCTTCAGGTTTAGGCACAGCTTCATCCTGTTTCTAATAACAATTTTTTTTTACTCTAAGCAGGGTCCTAACTGTGCTCTGTTAATGCAGTGGAATCCTAAAGTGCACCTGTCGGGATAAACCAGGCTTAGCACCAGTTTGGTAAAGAAACTAAAATGGCCTGGCTAGCACGAGCTGCTGCCTCTCCCTGGGGTGACACGCTGGTGACCACGCGGCTCTGTGCTTCATCCCTGCCCATGGGCTCTGTGGGCCGAGGTCTGGAGGGGCGTCAGCCAGAGCAGCCTCGGTGCGGGCATGAGCCTTCTTTAGTGCCAAAGAGCCTGCTGTGAATCCGGGCTGGAGCAGAGCAGCGGACCTGGCTCCGTGCTCTCAGCTCGGCACTGCCCGGGCTGGTGCCGAAATTCTCTCTGCCAGGGCTGGCCGTTCCCCGCGGGTGCCTCCCGCGGCGGAGGGAAGAAGGCCAGCGATTCCCGGTGGCGACGGCAGGGACCCCCGGGCTCTGCGAAGTCGGGGGGCTCTATCGCGGTGGACAGAGATGGGGAGGGGGAGGTGGGGAGGGACCAGCGGTAGTGCGGAGAGTCCGGCGGGCTCTGCCGGCATGGGGGACGCTCCCACCGCCTCCCCGCCCCCGGGCGGGACCGGCCTCTCCCCGCTCCCTCCCCGCCGCCTCCTCCGGGCCGGGGAACCCTGCGAGTGGCGGCGACGAGCACCGAGCGCCGCTGTCCTGCGGTGCCGCAGCGGGCGGGCCCTGCGGGGCCCAACGGGGCCGGGCGGTCCCGGCGGGGCGGGCGCTGCCCGCGGTGCTGAGCGGGACGGGCGCTGTCCGCCGTGCTGCAGGCCCGGCCCGGGCACCCCCAAGCCCCCCGGCCATGGGGGCCCGCGCCGCCGGCCCGGGGGGGGACGGCTACAACGAGGCACTGCTGCACAAGGTAGGCATGGGGGCACCCGGGAGGGGGCTGCACAGGGGGGAGAAGGGGCAGCGCTCCTGCTTGAACTTCCCGACGAATTCCGTCCCTCTGCCTTCCTCGCTCCTCGCCTCCCGGTGGGGTCCGTCTCTCGCCCTCATCCCGGGGCGGCGGTGGGAGTGCGGCGGCAGCTCTGTCCCCGCTGTGGGGATGGGCAGCCTGCAGGGATCGGCCCCGGTCCCAGCCACATGCCGGTTGATGGTAGGCAGGGGGGTGGCGGGATTCGGCATGTTTGGGGAGCCAGGACTGCTGGAACGGGGCCAGCCCCGCGGCACAGCCCGCAGCCGCCCTTCAGCCGCTGCCGCTGTCCAGTGCAGGCTCAGGGCGGGTCGGAGGCAACTGAACCCCGGGGCTGTTTGCCAGAAGGAGATTAATGAGCCGGGACTTCCCTGCCCTGAAATAGCCGTGTCCCAGAGACGTCCATTCCTGCCCTTGTTGCTTAGAAATCCTCTTTTGCAATGTTCCTGGGACTGTGTTTTTCTAACTCCTGGGACTGTGTTTTGTGACTGCAATTGCACAGAGGGTGGTCAGGGTTGGTGGTGTCCCTATAAGACGTGGGGTGCTCAAGCTTTGATGTGGGAACAGCAGCAGCAGGGACTTTGCTCTTTGCAGTCAGACGCTGCCCTGAAACTCCTGGAGTGATAGAGGAGATACTGATTTATCACAGATCCACCCATCATTCCTTCCTGCTGTCCTCACACTGCTTTCCTGCAGTCCCCAGTGACTGTGCAGGAACTGGCACCCTCGGGAAAATCAGGGATGGGACAAGACAGTTCTGTGGATCCCTCTTCACAAATCCCAGTCTGTTCTGTATCCTGCTGTACTCAGGGCAAGGTGCCCAGCCCTTGATTAGTAGAAAAATATCAATTACTAGCAGCTTTCATTTCTGTTGTACATGGAATACATAGAACATGCCCCCAGGGATGACTTGAGAAACTCTGATTCTTTGCAAAGCCTTAACTCTCTCTTTTCCAGGAAGCAGCTGCAGCAGTTAATGAATTACAGCGGTGGAAATGAGGCTCTGGGCAGAAGATCTGCCCAGGCAAATAACCATTCCAGTCCCATGTTCCCTGCTGTTTCCCCTGGTATTTTTCTGTCTCTCCTGGCCGGGCTGCTTGTCTTGCAGAAACAAGGCTGCTCTCACTCCAGGGAAGTGAGGCAGCAAATACCTCACTAGATCTTGTGTCTGAGCAAGCAATCACATTTCAGATGTGTTGAAAAACCTCAAGAGAGCTTTGCAGTCTGGAGACAAGGATTAAATGATTTCTGGTTGGTGGCTAAGCTCAGGCCTGGGGAGGAAATGGGCCAGGGGCTAACCAAAGCAGGAACAGCTTTTCTGGGCTGTTCCAGAAAAGTTTTGCTTGATACGACATTATGAATTCTGTTCTCAGGTGGTTTGACCCATTGGCAAATCATTCTTCCTCCTCTGTGATTCCTGGATCCATTTAACTGGAGCAAGACCCAAAGGCAGAAGGATGTGTTCCTTGTTTGCGGTTGATCCAAGGTGTTAACAGGGGGTTGCAAACAGGGATCTCCTGCTTGATCTGAGCCAGGTGGTGTTTGATGCACAGCCCTAGTGCTCATGTCTGCAGGGCCAAGATACAGCCTCTGCCAAGGCAAGGGCCCAGCCAGGCTGGTAGAGGGCTCCAGGCTCTCTCTCAAGACAGTATAAGTGTCTTGGCCATGGTGAAATAGTGTCTGGGCAGGTGGGGACAGCTCTGAACTGTTCCTGTGGCACATAGCAGCTTCTAGCGTCATCCAACTCCATCCCTGGAGTACTGCTGGGAGCAGGAGAAAGGCAGCACAATTTTATATAAAGAGTAGGTTAAAAATAAGACTCAGGGACTGAGAGTCTCAGCCTGAGAGGCCACGAGAGTGCGGTGGCAAGGGGCTGAAAGCAGACATGTCTTCACCCTCAGACCTCTCCCAGTGCTATGTCCCAGCTGAGCTCTGCAGGCAGCTGTGCTGGGTGGCACGTACACATTTGCCACAATTTATTGTGATAAATCCTGCTCACCTGGGCACAAACCTGAGGGTTTGGGGCTTCATCAGCTCCCTGAGAGCAACACCAGAGCCTGTGGAGGGCACTACTCCCTTCCCTGCATCACCTGACTGGGGTTTTACCCTGTCAGGCTTCCAGTAGCTGTATTTAGCTCAGGTTCAGGTTCTGCATGTTAAATCTCGAAAATAAGCTGGGAAGACAACCTCAGCCCACATGCATTGTCCCAGATCTCCTCCCATTTGGCTGGCACTGGAATTGCACCCATTGAGTCCCTGTGCTGCCTTGACAGCTGTGCAAAACCTCTCTTCCCATGGCAGGTTAGACCATAATGGGAGGTTTGAATTATTTTGCCTTGTCCCTGCAGCCCATGCCAAGCCAGCAATGATTTTGACTGGGAGTGATCCATCTACATTAGAATTAACCCCAAAACTAACTCAAGGTCTAGGGAGGGATATTTGCTCTTCCCCTAAGGCAGAGCAGGCAGACAAGTCTTTTCAGGAGGGTGTTACAAGGTGTACTGCTTTTCTCTGGGACTGTGGGGTGGTGGAGAAGTCAGGTTACCTCTGGCAAAGTACTGTTCCATCCCCACACCAACAGGCAGAGAGGATCAGCAGCACTAAAAGGAATCTTGCAATATTTTACTTAGGTTTCCCATAAAAAAAAAAAGCAAACAAACCCACCCCTTCCAAAAAAAAAAAAAAATCCCCAAAAAAACCACCCCCCCAAAAAAAACCAAAACCAAAGCAAAACCAAACCAACCAAACAAACAAGCAAGCCAAAACAAAAAACCCAACCACCAAAAAAAAACTCTAAGCCAAAAAAAAACCTGGGAAAACCTGGGGGATGAGAAGGTGTGGAGGAGGTCTGTCTGTGGCTGAGGATGGGGGAAGAGTCAGGACAGATATGGAACTTCGTCTCTGGGAGACTTTTTACTATCATGACTCAGTCACGTCCAGCTTGAGAGTTCAAGGGCTAACAAGCCGCATCTTCCCTACAGTGGGCTTTTTGTTCTTGTTTTTTGTTTATTTGATGACCAGGAAGGCCACAGTGATTTCTACTGTGCTGTCCCTTCACAGAGCCCATGAGCTTTTCCTAAAGTCATTAGGAATATCTCTTGGCTGTTCCAGGCCAAATTTTGCTGTTATTATTAAGTCATGAAGCAATTCATGAGTTATCTCTATTATGAATCCCATTTAAATTATTAATAGAGGAATCTGCCTTTTATACATGTTCTCTGTAAACCCTGGGCTCTGGAGGCTTTCTGGTGCTCATTCCAACCAGCTCTTCTCCCTCCATAATTAATGCTTTTCTCTGCATTAACTGCTTCCAAAGACAGCACTGCAGGGTGCACCCAGTCTTGTTGCACATCCCAGCATCAGTATTTTACGTGGAAATAGTATGTTACTCCAAATTATACAGCACTGAGGTGCAGGAGCCCCATGGTAATGAATTCCTGGAGTGCTTTCCTATCCAGCTGCTCCTGGGCATATCCTTCTCTCTGCACAGGGAGGAGTTCTGGGCCCTAGGGAAGAGCCAAGGGGGGTTTGAGCAGGGAAATTTCCCCCAGGAAAGGGGTGAACCAGTTCCTCTGGCCCAGAGACTTCTGCCTCCCAACATTCCCCCAGATCCCGTGCAAGCTCCCAGCTCATGCAGCTGCTCTGAATGTACAAGTGACCTGCAAAGAGCCCAGGCAGGGAGGAGGGAGAAATCTCTGGCTGCAGATCTGGGCACAGGTTGCTGCCTCTCAGCACCCAGGCCTGTGCAGCAGCCTGCCTCTGGCAGAGGTGCAGGGCTCCCTCCTGCCAACAGCTCTACTCAGCAGGTCAGGCTTTTCCCAGGACAGGTTCAGTGTTTGGGATGTGTTCTCCAAGGGAAAGTGCTGATTCACTGAGGCAAGCACTCACTGAAGTGTATCAGCGTGAACATGCTCCAGGCAGGTTGTGGTGCTTTATGCAAAGCAGGATGCTGATTTCCTGCCAGTCCACATCCCTGTGTTGTTTGTGGTCCTCAAGCTCCTTGACTTTTGGTTTCAGCCCACTACTTTGGGATCTGTGGGGTACATGGCACCAGGTGCTGTGAAGCTCACATGGCCTCCCAGGTATGGAATCAGGCCTTGATCTGTTGGGGCTGTTCAGGCATTTGATTAAACATTCCTTCACATTCATCCTGTGTTTCAAAAGGGGAAGTGCAGTGCCTGAAGTAGTGCCGGGATTGGTCACACCCCAGGGCACTTTGGGACAGGAGAGGGATAAGACTGGATGTGCACAGAGGCTCCCCTGCGTATTGGGGAGGTACTGAAGCACCTTCAGGCTGGAGACAAAGGACTGAGCTGTTGCAGGATGCAGCAAGGCTGCGGGAGCTGCACAAACACAAACCAAGCAGGGGTAAAACAGATGCAGCCAAGTGTAGCAGAGGTGGATGCAGAAGGTGGGGAGGTTTAGTCCCAGCACCTAGCTGCCTCATCCCCACAGCCTCAGGGATGACAGGGGACCAGTAACAGAGGGGACACTCCATGTTTGCCAGAACTGCAGCTTCAGGAACACCCCTGTCCTGAAAGACAAAGCCCAAACCACTTCTAATCCAGAAGGCTGGTAGCAGAGTGTTTATTTTAATTCATGTCCTGCGAAAGGGTTGAAAGTGTCTCAGTTTCCTGAAAGGATGGGAATGTTTGCCAGTGATTCTGTGAACAAAACCCAGATACCAGCAGAGGGAAGGGAGGGGTTCTGTTTGCCCTGCAGGTCTCCCTTAGGTCAGGGATTTTGAGGGACATGGGTAGGAGCAGAAGGGAAGATGAGCTCCCCAGGGATGTGGCGTGGGTACCAGGGCTGTGGGCTGGCAGTGTGGGAGATGCTTAAGAGGTGACAGCTCTGACACTAGCACAGCTCCCTTGTCCCTTCTGCTCAGGGATGGGAGCAGTCTGGGGTTTCCCATGGAGGCTGGAGAGGCAGAGGGACTCCGTGATTTCAAACCCATCACTTTGCCAGGAGGAAGTGCTGTGGGTCCATGACATTAAAGCAGCACAAAGCCAGCCCAGTGACCCGGCGAGGTTGTGTGGCTGTGGCAGCAGCTGTGTGCAGCAGCTGCAGGAGATGCTTTCTTTACTAAAGAGTTTTGGACTTAATCCAGTGACTCCAAAGTCCTCCCAAAGAGGTTTTCCAACAGGCCTGTGTGAGCCAAGGCTGCTTCTGCCTGGCAGCTTCCTGAGCTGGGGTAGGAGCTTCTCTCCTGCTCACTCTCCATGACAGGCTGTGCTTTACTTTCCCTCCCATCTCTCCTTTCTTGGACAGGGTGCAGTGCATTTCAGTCCTGAAGCACATCCCAGAGAACATTTCGTTAATTACAGAGATGGACAAAGGGGTGGAAATTCCTCTCTGGGCAAGTAGCAGAACCAAATGTGACAGGTCCAGGGGCTGGGTGGGTCCTTCTTGATCCTGCTGCATTTGCTGTCACATTCCCCCAGCACACCTACCCAAATGTCTGGCTCCCAGTTTCCCCCATCATCTGCACCGGCACTGATGCCTCTTTATCTGGTCCTTACAGACAATCCTAGTTGGAGACAGTGGCGTGGGGAAGACATCACTGCTGGTCCAGTTTGACCAGGGCAAGTTCATTTCTGGCTCCTTCTCTGCCACCGTGGGCATTGGGTTTACGGTAAGAGCCCAGTCTCTGGTTCCTGGGCTGTGCACTCACCTTTGGGGAGCAGCTTTATTTGGGGAATCAGAATCTATGAATTTGTGGTAAGCACGAAGAATTGGATACTTTGCTTTGGTGCTGCTGGATGAGGAGTTTGGTTTGGCTGTGTGCTTCTTGGCATGCTTTGGACTGCTGGGAGAGATGAAGGATGGGTAAAGCTCGATATTCCAAATCCCTTGGTGGGACTGTGTCTGAGTGCAGCCTTATGTTTCACAAACAGAAAGCTGCCTTTGGAACTGCCCTGCTCTGTCAGGGAGATGCCAGCCCGTGACCTGCCTGTGTCCAGCCTGGGGCCCTGGCAAAAAGTCAGGCAGATGGTGATGGTGCTGGGAAAAGCACTGGGCTGCCATCCAGAGCTATTTGCAGAGCTGCTGTGGGGTCTCAAGTGGCTCTGATGTGTGTGTCCCCTCTCCTGGGGGAGCTCAGGACAGGGACAGTGCTTGGGACCTTACTCCAGAGAGACTGTCATCCCTTCAGCATTGTGACAAAGTGGGAACTCAGCAAGGGGCTGGTACCTATGGGGATGTGATTACCCACAGGAATTCTCTTTTTAGTCCAGGCCAAGGAAGCAGGAAAATATGGCACCAGTGGGGAGAGTCTGGGGCCAAGCAGCCCAGGGACCAGCAGCCAAGGATGCCCCTGCTGAGGGGCCTGAGCCGTGGGCAGGCAGAGGAGGCTCAGCCACACTACTGATCTCCGCCAGCTTCCAGCTGCCTCATTTCTCCAGCAGCAAATGCCAGTGTGTGGAAGTGATGCTCAGCCAGGCTTTTTTCCTGCCCAGCACAGTTTTCTATATCCTTCCAGCCCCCTCCCCATCTTGCTGTAGGGAAGCTCAGCCACTTCCAGGAGCTCCAAGTGTCTAGCCTCCAGCTCTGGGCACTTTCCTGGCCAAAGAGCACATATAAACTATAAATCCCCCATCTGGGTCTGAGTGCAGTTACAGGACTGGAAATACAGGTTCTATTTCCCGGGGGAGGCAGAGGAGGGCTTGCCTGCCCCAGAGGAGTGGAGCCAGCCCCAGAAGGTGAGGACGTACATGCCATTCCAGAGGGCATCTCTGTCACTGGACCTCCTGCGGCCATGTGTGGCCTTCACCTGAAGAGCAGAGAGGGCACAGCACTGAAGCCCTGCACCCCTGAATCCCAGTGGCGTGAGTAGGGATGTGGGTTGCCCTGAGATTAGCCCTGATGTGGGAGAGATGAGATATTCCAGGGAAAATAGATCAGGGAGGGCTCAAGGCTCCTATACATGAAGTTATGCCTGTAAGGCTGAAGACCTTGACCAGCTGTAGTGCATGGACTTACATGAGGTTTTACAGGGTGGGGTTTTGGGTAACACGACACCCCCCTCCAGGGATTTCTCCCACATTCCCATGCTTGGGCTTTTCCTGACTGAAATCCAGTATGAGCTGGGCCCCAATGACTGGTGTAGGATGCAGGGGGCTGCGAGCAGCCAGGGGGAGCGGGAGGCCTGGCAGCCATCCCGGGTGAGACGCAGGCGCCGGGAACCGGCTCGGCACGGCTCGCGGCTTCCGGCTAACGGCTCCTGCTCCGCTTCCCTCCCGGCTCCCGGCTCCGCGGTGCTCAGCACCGCTGGGGCTGCAGCAGGTGGGGCAAACCCCCCACCCTGGGGTGGGCTGGTGGGGTGGGAGTGGGAGCTGCCATTCCCGCTGTCCCGGCGTGGCAGGGTGGGATTTGGTAGCACCGGGGTCTCCATCCCCACACTCTGTGAGGGATGGGGGTACTGTTCATTTGCGGGGTGAGCAGTTCCTCCTCTCCCCACCCACGTGTTCGGAGGGGCGTGCCGGGGGCTCTGCCCGCTGCCCAGTGCAGCCAAGCCGGTAGCAAACCCCAGCACCGCGGGTCCCCACTGCGGGGGTGCAGTGGGGCAGCCTCCCACTCTTCAGCCTCTTCCTCCTCATCCCGTGCCCGGGCTGGGCGGGGAGGCGGCCGGGGCACGGCCTCGGGGGTGGCATCGGCCGGGGAGGAGGAGGAGGAAGAGGAGAAGGAAGGCGGGTGGGGCCGCAGCTCCCGCAGCGCCGGCGCTCGGCGGCTCCGCTCGGACGCAGCATGGGCGGCCCCGATGGGGCGGCGGGGAGCGAGACCCGCCCGGAGGGGAGCGGGGAACCACCGAAGAGCAACGGAGATCCCCCGGCGCTGCCCCGGGATTACGAACTGTCCGGCAAGGTGGGAGGCGGCGCGGGGTGAGCAGGGATGGCTCACCAGCTTCCGACGAGCTCTGCCAGAGGGGAAGGTTTGGGTTCGCCCCCCGGCTTGGGGGTGACCAGGAGGGGTTTAGGGTTTAGGAAGGGTCCCGAGGGCCGCACGCTTCCTCCGCCGCTGCGATCGCGCCCAGGAAGCGGCCGCGAAACGGGGAAGAAGGCGAAGGAGGCGGCAGCCCCAGCTGATCCCCCAGCCCTTCTCTGCCCCGGGAGACCTCCGATGCGGCAGGTGCCGGGATTGGGGTTTTCCCTCCCCGGAAGGTGGAGATGGGGGGGTCCCTGCCCCGAGGGTGCCGTCTGTGCCCCAGGGGTGTCCCTGCCCGGCAGTGGCAGTAGGAGGGACCAGCTGCAGGAACAGGACTTTGAGGCGCTCCCGGGGGAAGAGGAGCGGGACCTAACTCTGCCCCTTGAAAGTCCGTCAAACCTTTTCCAGGGCAAGGGGCTCCTGCCAGCCCCACAACAATGCCCCCCATGGCACAGGGCAGGGGGCCAGGACCCCATCCAGGCCATCGCAGAACCCCAAGGGCTCCAAGGTGGGAACAGCATTTCAGCCCTGGATCCAGCCCAGGGCCCTCCTTCACCCACACCGCAGCATGCCACTTGTAAATGTCTCTGCACCCCTGCCAGGCCTTGGAGCAGGGGGGAGCCCTCCTTCCTGAATGCCCCCCTCTTCCCCACCCCAACCCTGGCAAGGGTTGCCCCAGGAAGCACCTTCCTCATCCGAGCAGCTCAGGGGAGGCACGGGACGGATGAATCTTTTACCCCCAAAATTTAATATACAGCCCCAAGCTGAGCCCAGCACTGATGGTGTCACCCCAACACACCCTGCTGCCTCACTGAGCCGGTTCCAAAGTGGTCCTGCACGCTGCCACCCTCTCTAACTGCTTTTATTCCTTTGCCTTTATCCTCCCCTCTCTGACTCCTCTTCGTGGAGGGCAATTTCCATGTTTGAGGGAGAAAAACAGTTTTCAGCTTGGTCTAGAGTGAGGTGGAGGCAGAACTGAGCTGTGTTCCCAGCTGCCCACAAGTCCTGGGGAAGGATTTGACCAGCAAAGTGGTAGCAGGAGGCAGAGCATTTCCAGCCACCAGCTCTGGCATTTGCTGTGCCACCCTGTGGAAGGTGGCTATGGCCCGCTGTGTTTGCCTGCCCCAGGGGCAGCAGGGCTGCAGAGGTTTACTTTGCAAGCTCCAGCATCCTGTCAGGTGGGCATGCGGGGATGGACCTTCCTGCTGAAGTCCTGCTCACTGCTATTTTTCATCAGGGTGAAAAATGATGCAGTCAGGTTAATGATTGCTGGGCAGGAACAGGTTGCTGCAGGTAGGCAGAAAGAACACAGCATTAGGAAAGGCTGTGCTTATGGAGCCCAGCATTGGTCTTGGCTGCTCCCTGCCTGAGTCCGGTGGTGCTGGAGTGGCTGGAGAGCCTGGGCTGATCCTGTTTACTTAGCAGGAGGGGAAAGGCACCCTGTTTGCTTTGGTGTCTGCAGCAGGCACCAACAGGGAGAGAGCCCCGGACACGCAGGGTTTGCCCAAGCCATGCACCAGCCCTTGGGCTGAGCACACCCGGGTCAGGGGCAAAGCGTGGGTGTCTGCACACATTTGGGAGCCCTGGCTGGTTCTCTAGGAGCCTGCTGGGCTGGGAGATGGCCAGGGGCTGGCTCGGAGATATCTCTTCTTGCTGCAGTACTTGCTTTCACACCAGCTCTCCCTCTCTTTCATGGCTGGGGGCTGCCCTGCTGCCCTGGGGCACTGCTTGGCTGCACCCTCAGGGGTCCCATCCCACACCCAGCTCCCCCGGGGCTTTCCAGACCCATCAGGACCAGCCCTGGGGAGAGAAACGAAGGGAGAGAAGGAACTGGGGAGGGCTCAGCACCAGTCAGGGGTGCTGCTCCCTCCCTGTCCTGCTGACATCTCTCCCTGCGCCCATCTTGCAGGTGATGTTACTTGGAGACTCGGGCGTGGGGAAAACCTGCTTCCTGCTCCAGTTCAAAGACGGGGCCTTTCTCTCCGGGACGTTCATAGCCACCGTGGGCATAGATTTCCGGGTGAGGCCACCACAGCTGCCAGCCTCTCGCCCCCCTCCACCTGCACCTTGGCCAGGACAGGGTGCTGGGGAGGGAGAATGGGGGTTTCCAGCCTCTGTACCCCCAGTTATCTCCCAACCAGCTGCAGGTTCTTCCTGGAACCCTTCCACCCCTCCCTGGGAGAGCAGTAACAGATAGAAGAGCCCACTGGTACTGTTGCCTCTTACCTTTAAATCAGCAAACAGTCTAGGTTTAGCCCATCCCAGCTGTGTTCATGGTCTGGGGGTGTGTGCTGGGCAGCCAGTACACTCCACCATGCAGGCCAAAGCTAACAGCTGGGGGGGACAAACACTGGTTGCTGTAATGTCATGCCTTGAAATGGCTGAAATGGGCTGCTGAGAAGTTGTTAGGGTTACCAGATTCTGTTTAAACCCCCACACTGCTGTCTGCTCACCAAATTCCAGCTGCAGGGTCTCTCAAAGGGTGTCCAGGGAGGCGCAGCTGTTTGCAGCACAGGGCAGAGCAGGAAGGAAGTCACAGGGGTGTCCCTGGGCAGGGCTCTGCCCACACGTGTCGAGCGCGGTCAGTACTTCCTCTGCCCCCACAGCTGCAGCTGCTCCAGTTTTCTGCCACTTTTGCTGCCCTAGCTGTGTTTGGCTTTTGGTGGAAGTTGGTGATCAGGGGCTGGGGGAGAGAGATGGCTGTGGGTTTGGCTTGAAGGGGCCATGAGGCCTGTCCTTATGATGAAGTCATGAAAGAAGGAAAATCTGCTGTGTCCCAGTGCTGGGCTCAATGCTGGTCTCCCCAGAGGTGTTGCCAGCCCGTGGGTGCTTGCTCTGCCTCATGCAAGAATGCCCTTCAGCAGCTCGTGGCTCACTGCTCTAGGTGATCTCCAGAGTCTCCTAGGGCATGTTTTTGTTTTATCCAGCCCATTTGCTCAAATGCTGTCATCGCCACATGGGCTGAATTTCCATTTCAAACAATTCCAGGCAACCAAAATATTCTTAGGGGTCTTCTCTTTCCAGACTCCAAGTATGATGCTTTAAGAATCTTAAAATAGCTTTTCTTTTTTCTGGCCTCTGGAGAGAAGCCCCTGTGCTTCTGAGATGAGAACAGCGATTGCTTAAGCCTCAATAGCTGCCTTCCCAGCTCAGTTGGAAATGCCTCTTTCCTTTCCTGATCCCAACCCAGCCTGGCTGCAAACCATCCTGACCCAGGAGGTTTCCTCCTGCCATGCTGGATATGGCTGTGTGCTGCATGCAGCCCCTCCAGCTCAGTGTTTTCTACCTCCTTTAAGAACCAAGCAAGGCTCCACCAGCAAGAAAACCTGAGCAGAACACCCAGCATCACCCAGTGCGCGTGCCCAGGCAGTTAGTAGCATCCAAAGCCCTTAAATTACTGCAAATAGGCTAAGTTTTTAGTGCAGCAGTGGTTCCTGAGCACATGGAGCTGAAGAGTCCCATCAGAAAGATCAGGGCTTTTTGGTGAGCAAACATAAAAGCACACCAACGTGTTATTAATAAATGCAAAATTATGTGTGGTTCGTCCATGCCTCCCCACTTCTGCAGCTCTGCCAGCTTCCCAGGGGCTGCTGCAATCCCAGAGCTTCTCAGCAGGAGCCAGAGCCAGTCGGTGTTCCTGGGATTTTCTGGACAGCCACGGTCATTAACGGACTCATTGGGGCACTTGGGAGCCAAGGACAGGGACTCTGGCTGTAGGAGATGAACGAGGCACTGGATCCAAGGCAGGCTGGAATCTTGCTGTCTCCTCTCCGCTGATTCTGCTCTTCACTCTGCCTCGAGGGGTTGCTGCTCTGGGATGTCCCTGGGGCTGCCAAGCAATCAGGATCACTGTTTGTAGCAATGAGGCTTCAATGGCCAGCCCCACAGGCAGCCTTGCTTCTTTCCACTGGCCCAGGGAGAGCTGCTGAGGGGCTGTGGAATGCCAGCTCAGTACTAGGGCTGGCTGACACATGCACTAGGACATGCTTTGGGCTGATAAACCTGCTCTCCTTATCTTCTGCAGAACAAAGTGGTGGCCGTGGATGGTGTGAAGGTGAAGTTGCAGGTGAGCTTTGGGAGGGGGGAAGAAATTTCCAGATGGAAACCCACCTCAGGCTGAGCGTGGTGGTTCGGCAGGCTGGGAGCCACAGGAGCAGACCCAGCTTGGGGAGGTTGCTCTCCCTGCTCTCACCAGGGCAGTTTCTCGGCAGATCTGGGACACAGCAGGACAGGAGCGTTTCCGCAGTGTCACCCATGCCTACTACCGGGATGCCCAAGGTGAGTTTGGGGTCCAGCAGGCATGGGGAGACCATCCAGAGCATGTTCCTGCAGTGTAGCAATGCCTCTGCCTCTTCCCCTTCAGCCCTGCTCCTGCTCTATGATATCACCAGCAAGATGTCCTTTGACAACATCCGCGTGAGTCCCACCGTGGGTTGGGAGTGTTTCTCCCCAGGGCCTGGGAGCGTGGGTGCCCTGCTTGGCTGGCCGGGTGTTTGGAGCAGTTGGAAGCCTGCTTTACCCGTAAGCACTGGCTGTTCTGGCCAGACCCAGCCAGCTGGGAGCTCATCCCAGGGCACCTGGCTGGGTGCTGCATGGCTGGGTGCGTTTTGTTTAAGGACACGGTGAACGCCTGAGGGAGAAAACGTGGTTTGGGAAGGATGTGAACTATGGCTTGGGCTGTAGCCAGGAGACGGGCGTTTTCAGGACTGCTTGTCTGTGATGCTGGAATAATTTCTGTGCCAAGAAAAGTCATTATCCCTATCCTTGTGGGGGAGAGATGGGGGTGCTGAGGGGATGTGAGGGCTGAGAGGGAAAGGAGGGGGGTACTGAGGGGTGGGGGGCTGAGTTGAGAGGGACAGAAGTACCCTTCACCCCAACACAGTCCTGCTGCCCTACAGGCCTGGCTGACGGAGATCCATGAGTACGCCCAGAAGGACGTGGTCATCATGTTGCTGGGCAATAAGGTGCGTGCAGGGTCCCCGTCCACCCTGGCGTTTGCTGTGCTGTGCCGTGCCCTTGCCATCCCCATGGCTGTGCAGGGATGGGGCTCTGCCTGCACCCTCCGCCGGGTGCTTCTTTCTGGGCCCAGCCAAGCCCAGAGGTGATCCCCGGGGTTTGGGGGCTCGGGGAGGGCAGTAATCCCGGTAGCCAGCGGGTGGCAGCACGAACCCGAGGTTCCAGGTACGGGATGCTCCTCGAATGGGATGCTTTGGTATGGGATGCTGCTGACTATGGGATGCTCCCCCAGGCCTGGATGCACCCCTGGACCTCAGGTAACCCCAAGACCTAGAGGCCCAACAAGGTCCCAGATTCTCCTCAGGGATCCTAGATGCTGCTGGGTGCCCAGTGCCCAACTGAATTTCCCCTTGGGACTGGATGTCCCCTAGATCCTGGATGATGCTGGGTGCTCGCCCAGCCTCCCTGGGTCCTGGATGCTCTCAGGTCCTCAGTGTCCCCAGGTCCCAGGTGCCCCCTGACATCCTCAATGCCACCAGGTCCCAGATGCTCCACAGATCCCAGATTCTCTGGGCAGTGGATACTTCTGGATCCGTGCTGCCCCTCATTCCTGTCAGCCCCCTGAACACCATACACTGCTGGTTTGCCAGATGCCCCAGAGTGCCAGCTGGTCTGGTGTGTGGTGACATTTTCCTTCCCTTGGCAGGCTGATGTGAGCAGCGAGAGAGCTGTGAGGACGGAGGATGGAGCATCACTGGCTAGGGTGAGTTGTGCCACGGTCTAACCCAACTTTAAGCCCCCCCAGACAATTTCACGTCACTCAGGGTTCCCATGCAGCCATGCCATCCCCTCTGAGTGCCCAGACCTGCCTGGCTCTTGCACGGGCAGCACAGCAGTGACTTGCATGCAAAACCTGGGGCAAGGCAGGGAGGGGATGACCCTCAAGCCTTGTCCAGGCTACAGGGATGATTCAGAGGGCCAGGAGGGCATCTTGGGGATAGCTACTGATGGAGTCGTGCTGCTCTTGCAGGAGTATGGAGTGCCTTTCATGGAGACGAGTGCCAAGACAGGCATGAATGTGGAGCTGGCCTTCCTGGCCATTGCCAAGTGAGTACCTGGGGCCAGGGCACTGAACAAGGAAGGTGTCCCCTGCAGCCCCACCACCTCCCACACACCAGCATAGTCTGGGAGGGGGTAACACAGCCTCACCACTCTAGGGAGCTGAAGCAGCGCGCGGTGCAGCCGCTGGATGAGCCCCACTTCCAGATCCACGATTACATTGAGTCACAGAAGAAGAAATCCAGCTGCTGTGCCTTCTCCTGAGGGTGGCCCAGAGGAGCTGGCAGGCCTGGGGGCCCAGGTGTGAAGCAGAGCAGGGCCCCATCCTGCCCTTAAGCACCAGAGGGAACCAAGCTCTGACAAGCCAAGGTGGATGGCACAGTACAGTGGAGCAGAGTGCATGAGCAGGGCCCTTGTCCTGGTGCCAGGATTCAGATCCTGCTGCCCTGCAGAGCAATGACCTCTGTGCCACCGTGGGAATCACTATGGTGTGGTGACTGCCAGCCTGGCCAGCAAGCCATGGTGATCCATCACCTCTACCACCTTAGCAGGGTGCAGGACACAGCCACACACCTCACTGAGGGACCCTTGGAGCAGTTGGAGGAGCTGTGCCATGGATGAGCCCCCCTGCATCCCCCAGTCCTGTCCTCCCTTGCAGCTATTCCTGCTCACAGTGCTGCTGTTGTCCAACTGGAAGGGCCTGGTCCAGCCCCCACATCCCAGGTGCTGCCAAGCTCTGGCTTCCCTCCAAGGAACCTCAGCTCTGTCCCCCCGGGCTGCCCCACATCCCAGTGCCCACGCTCGGCTGTGGCTCCTCATTTCTGCAGTTGCTGCCAATGGCTTTTATCCTCCTGCCACCACAAATGCAATGATGTCCCCATTGTATCCTGGCTCTGCTCGAGGGAAGGGCTGGAATGGGAAAGGGTCCAGCTAAACCTGCTCCCTGCCCACACAGCTGATGTGAGAAATAAAATTCCCCTGGGAACATCCGAGCAATGCTTGGGGCACTTCTGGTACACACAGCAATTTGGAAAAATTTTGCTTCCCCCATGTTGTAGCCACAGAAATTAGAGAATTTTTTTTTTCAAACAAGAAAAGGCTTTTTCATTTCAATGCCTCCAGACTGAACCATCTCCAACCTCATGCAGGAGATGCCCATGATAGATAGCATCACCTGGGGTGATGCTTCAGCCTTGCCTCCTCCCAGGCCAGGCTGGGTTTCTCTCCCATCACTGTCCATGTAATACAACTATGCCTTCCTGCTGCTGGCAAATAGCAGCTGGAACCCACTTTCAGGCATCTTTCAGATGCCTGAGAGCCTTCAGCCAGCAAACTGCTCCGTTGGGCACTGGTGGGGCTCAGGGACATCCCTGATGTGCCCAGCTGAGCTCTGTTGCTCCCTCGAGCACACTGTTCACTCCCCTGAGCTGTCAGATGGAGAATATTTGGTTGTGCAGCTGAAGCACTGATGCAGAGAGCAGCTGTGGAGGGTACAACACTGCACATAGGAATCGGGGACTGTCCAGCACATCTGTCCCCATCAGCATCTTCCCTGGCCCTGCACCTGACTGCTCGTGTCTCACCTGCCCCGGTGCCTCCTTCACTTATGCTCTGCCCCTGGGTCTCTCTTTGCAAGTTTACAGATTAAAGCTGAGTATTTTTTGAGGCTTTGCATCTGTCTGATTGTTTATTGCATGAGAAATCCCTGCCCTGGGTCTGCAACGTGGGAGGCTGCTGTGCTCTGCCGCTGCAGAGCAGCCGGCCCGGGGGGCCCTGGGAGCAGCCATGAGGAGGGGGAAGCACCCACGGCTCCTTTCTCCCTGTCTTCCTGCCGGGGGGGCTTTCATTGCACATTTCAGACAGACCAAAGGTGAGAGGGGAAGAGTAAATATGGCCTGTTAAATTAAAACCAACCTCCTCCCCTGCTGTTCTCATGGTGCGGAGTCCAACATTCCCCAAATAACTCCGTCTTCCCACCAATGACATTGCTGCTGCCACTTGGCTGATGTCTGCAAAAAAAAAAAGCTGGATGGTTTCAACACAAACAGACGCTGGCTCTTTTCTCTTTCCCTCCTCCTGCTCGAGTTCCTTTAACTTCACTCCAAGATGCAAAGGGCAGGAGGAGGCAGCTGGGGCGCGACGGTCCTGCCTGTGCTCTGCCATCCCGCAGGCACTATTGGACCCCAAAGCAGCTTCAGCTGTTTCCTTTGCTGCTGCCTTTCTTTCTTATCACGGTCCCGTGCTCAAAACAGCCCTACTGGAGCTGGGTTTTGTTTCCTGACTGAGCACAGGGTACCCAAAATGTGCTCAGCATCTGCCCTTCCAAAAAGCTCACTTGTGGGGCTGTGCTGCTCACAGCCCCCTTACCAAGGGGACGGCTGTGACACGGGCGATAGATCCCCCCCGTCCTGGAGCCGTACCACAACACGCTTGCCCTGGTTTTCCCTTCCGAAGGCATTTGCCGCCGGCTGCCGTGGGATTCTTCTCCGCCGCTTTTCTCAGCGCCGAGCAGCCGCGGGCGAATGCTCAGCCGAGTGGAGGAAACAAATGAGCCCACCCTCCGCTCCCAGCTGCGTCCCACGGAGCTGGAGCGCGGCCGCCCCGAGCACACAGGGGGTTCTTCGGCCGCTGGGGTCACTGAGCAGGGTTTTGGGGCAGAGTGCCTTGTGAGAGACGTGTCCCACGGCATGCTGCTGTCCCCTCCTTGCGTGCCGGTCTGCAGCTCAGTTAAACGTGATCCTGGCTGCCCTGAGGACCTTTGCCCAGGAACTTCAGCCAGGCCCTGCACGGGGAGACACCTCTGTCCTACCCTCTCTGGGACAATCCCAGGAGCCAGGGCAGCTCCGCCTGGCGCCAGCAGCCCTGCGGCATGGCCGGAGGAGCTCAGGCTGGTTGCTGCCTTGTTCTGCCCTGACTGAGCCCAAACCCCAGGATCCCACATGCTCATGATCCCCTGCAGCTACTTCTGCTTCTCAGTGCATGAACAGAGAACATGGAGCCAGGGCAGAGCGAATCCCCCTCCACCTTCCCCCCCTCAGGCCACCAGCTCTAGGGTGCTGAGCAAGGTTCAGAGGCGGCTGGGGGAACAGGGCTGGCGTCTCGTTTCCGCCGCAAAACGAGTTACCTGCCCTCTTCCCGGCCCGCTTTCCCGCGCAGTTTCGATTTGGGGATTTTATTTCACTTATTTTTAGTTTACTTCGAGCATCCCTCCAGCCTCTACGTCGGAGAAGCGCTGGGAGCAACTGCAGCCTTCAAGGACTGGGCGGGGGTATGGGACGGATGTTCCCCGAGAGGCCCCCCCGGGATCTGCCGCGGAGCGGGAACAGCTGGGAGCGTCTCGCCGATCTTCAGCCATCGTCGGGGCTGTCTCCGGGACGGTAGCAGAACCGATCCCCGGTGGGGGGAGTTCAGCAAGAATCGGGAGTTGCCGCGGTGGGCTCGGGCGGCACCAGGGAGAGGCGGAGGTGGCTGCGGGGAAGCGGCCCGGGAGCAGTCCCGCCGCAGGCACCACGACCCCGCGGCGCCGCGCCCAGAGCGCCCCGCCAGGGTGAGAGTGTATTTGCATACCCACCCAGCGTATATTTGCATAACCGCGCCTCTAAAATCTGCATAGACACGCCCAATTACTGTCCTTATTTGGCAGGCGCCATCCCATCCCGCGCTCCGATTGGCGGCTGCCGGCCCCGCGCCCCGCCCCCCTATATAGGCCGTGCGGCGGGCCCGCCGCCGTGCAGTGCGCTCAGTGCGGGTGGTGGGACGGACCCGCTGCTGCTCCCGCCGCTTCCCCGCCATGAGCAGCGGCGCGGGCCCCGCCGCCCGCCTGTGCCGCTTGGAGCGCGGCCCGGATGGGTACGGCTTCCACCTGCACGGCGAGAAGGGCAAGCCGGGCCAGTTCATCCGTCTGGTGGAGGCGGGTTCGCCGGCCGAGCGGTCGGGGCTGCGCGCTGGGGACCGGCTACTGGAGGTGGACGGCGAGAACGTGGAGCGGGAGAGCCATCAGCAGGTGGTGGAGCGGATCCGCGCCGCCGCCGGCACCGTCAGCCTCCTTGTCGTAGACTCGACGGCCGAGGATCAGCTGCCGAAGCGGGGCGGGGCGGGTGTCGAGCCGCCGGTGGTCGGCGGGCCGGCGGCTCCGATGCCGGCGGAGCCCGCGGCGCGGGAGCCCGGTGGTGGCGACCAGCGGGTAAATGAGCGGCCGCGGGGGACTGGGGCTCGGAAGTTTTCGGGGCAGAGACTGTTGTCCGCGGGGAGGGCTTGTGACCGGCCGCGGTCGTCGCCTTCCAGGCGAGCGAGCGGGAGCCGCGGCCGCCGCGTCTGCCCTGGGCGTTGTGTGTGGTTTCGGTCTCGATTCTTTCTTTTTTTACTTTGCTTTAAACGCGGCTCCCCAGAAGCGCCGGGTCCTGCCGCGCCCGACTGCTTTGCCTTTTTTATTTTAATTTTTTATCTTTTCTCTAAATGGTCCTGTCTCCCAGCCGTGTCAGTGACGGGCGGGGCAGGCGGGCACGCAGGGCTGGTTGGTGGTTGGACCCATAACTGAACCCGTTCAGTCCCGTGCTGCGGGGCCGGTAAAACGGGGGGGGGAAAGCAATAAGGAGAGCTTTGACGTGCAGCTGAGCCCAGAACTGGGCTGAGGGGGGCTGGCACTAACCCACCCCAAAATACAACAAAAAACCCGTGGCAGAGGGTGTTTTTTGGGGCTGAGACTGCAGGTATTGGTGGTAGTCACTCCTGCTTTGAGTGTGTTCAGTCTCCACTGTGGAGATAGCAGAGCTCTTCTCGGGCTGTGGGTTTGATCCTGACAGTCAGTCCCCACAAACGCTTCCTAACTCAGGAATGTCGGCCTTAAGCACGCGTGGGAGTGAGCAGTTGCACAGAGTGATGTAGAAAGGTGAGGAATTGAGAAACAGCTGACCTTTTACGCCCCAAGCGGTTCCTAAGAGACGCTCGGGGCTCTGGGAGATAATACTGCTTTTTATTTACCCAGCAAAGACGTGTTTGTTGTTACAACAGACGTGTGGATGGCTCCCTGAGCAGCAGTCTCTTGAGTTCCCAGTGTGAAGAACCTTCTGCGGAAATGTTATGACCTGCTCCCAGAGAAGTTGGTGCAGTGGGGCCTTCGCAGTGTTGATGTTGAACCCCAGGAAAACCTTGGTCCCTCACTGAACTGCTGTTACATAGGGTTTTGCTGAGGATTAGGTGGTTTTGAGCTGTTATCTCCTGTGGCACTTTAGCCTGTGCTTTTTCCACTGGTTGGGCTGATCCACTGCAGACACAGCTCTCATCACTGCCTGGCTAAAACATCACTCTAGCACCTCCTTGATGAGTTTATTTGGGTGGGAACAGCCATGTTCTATCCCTGTGCTGTCTGTCTTGCTCACTGTCCCCTGTATTATCCCACATCCCTCACGTGTGGCCCCGTGCTGGGCCCTGCTGCTGCCCCATGCAGGGAGAATGTGCTTGCTCTCCCGTATGTCACAGTGCCAGCATTCCCTTGGGGCTAGCGAGACTGTGCTCTGCTTTCTGCTCCCAGACCTCTCTATGGGCTGGGAAAAATAAAAGGGGTGTTCTTAATGTAGCTCAGGTAAGTCCCCTGCCCATCTTGGGGGCTAAGGACATGCAGTCCCCAAAGAGGATGGAGCCTTCTCATGCTGTGGGGCTGCTGCCTATTTGCTGTGTTGGCTGGAGTGATGGAAAGAGCTTAGGAAGCTGGAGATGCCCTGAGCCTGCTCCCCAAGACTGTGGGGAATCTTCAGCCAAGACTGTCACCCAAAGCCCATGAGGTACCTCCAGCTGGGGCTGTCTCCCAAAATCTTAATTCATTTCCTAATTAAACTCCAGCTACCTCAGCGCAACACTCCCAATGCTGGGGGAACTGCTCCCTGTTACACTCTGAAACCAAGCCCTGGGAGGCTCTCCCAGGTTTTACAAGGAGGGATTCATTCAGGAAATGAATTAAGATTTTGGGAGACAGCCCCAGCTGGGGATACCTCATGGGCTTTGGGTGACAGTCTTGGCTGAAGATTCCCCACAGTCTTGGGGAGCAGGCTCAGGGCACAGCTCATGCACAGTTACTACTGGCGGTTTCTTTGCTAGCAGTTTCTCTCCTCACTAGATCAGGAAGCAGGTGACATGGGGTGACATTGCCACAAGGCCCCAGACGGTTTCTCAACAGGTATCAGCAGGAAATCTTGTGGCTGGGGGCAGGGCCCAATGGCAAAATGGGTTTAGAGACATCGCCCAGGCCGGGCACCCACCAAGAAGGGTGGCAAGATGCTGGGTGGGATGCTGAGCCAAGCTGGAGCAGGCAGAAAAGGATTTCTCTCCAGTGAGGAAGGAACACTGGTGGCCTGTTTCTGGCCACCGGCAGGCAACTGGTGCTGGCTGCTCCATCCCCCTGCAGCCCCATCAACGCTGTGGGTTGGTAGGATTTCCTGGGATCGTAGGGGAAGTGGGAGATTTGCACGTGTCAGAGTTCTGTTTGCTTTATTGGGCTGGACTTGCCTTTATTTGTTTAACAAGCCTGGAGACGCTCAAGAGCGGCTTGTGGTGAGCAATGTTTAATGTCTCTCACCTTCCTGCAGAATCCATTCTCTCTCCAAACCCTACTGAGTCCTGTGTGACTGGGGCTGCCAGGGGTCTCAGACACCCCCACGGATCCTTGAGGCAGTTGTGGGAGACTCGTCATGGGTTCCTTTTTCATTCCTATCAAACCTTGAGTGTGCAAATCCCCCTGATGCTGTGGTGGAGGTTTTGAGCCTCCCTGGGAAGCTGGTCCACGCACTTCTGTCTGCGGTGCTGAGCCAGCGCGGTGACAGTTTCACACCCTTCAGGTCAGCCCCATTTCCTGGGGCCCTGTGCTGTGGGGGTGTCTCCCCCACCAAGAGCGGTGACAGTTTGTCTGCCTCCATCTTTATTTCCGGAGGCTGCGGCTGCTTGGGAGTGTCTTGAGAAAGTTTCATACAAGCTGCACAGTGTTCCCAGGGCAGCACCGGGTGCTGCCAGCACAGTGCCCTGGTACCAGGGCAAGGCATTTGCTACCAGCCTCGGGCTTCCCTCTTGCAAATTTAGTGTTAAATTAGAGCCCTTCCTGCCAGCAAGGCTCATCCCTCCTTGTAAAACCTGGGAGAGCCTCCCAGGGCTTGGTTTCAGAGTGTAACAGGGAGCAGTTCCCCCAGCATTAGGAGCGTTGCGCTGAGGTAGCTGGAGTTTAATTAGGAAATGAATTAAATTTCCTCTCAAGGCAGCTGCATGAAAAGCAGCTCCAGTCAAACAGGACGTGACAGGGATGCTGCAAGGAGGCTGCTTTGCATCCCCTTTGTATGAAGCCCGAATGTGTGCGCCAGATTTTGGGACCCGTGTGAATTTGCTGGCTCAGGCATCCTCAGAGCTCTTGTGTTTCTCTTTGAGTAACTGGGAATGTTGCTGCCTCCAGCAGGCTTGATGCTGCTTGTAGGGCTGCAGGGAATTTCCTGGGACTTGAGGCTTCAAAAGCTGTCCTGAAATTGCTATTGAGTGGCTGGGAAATGGGGAGTGAGTCGTGACATGTGTGCAGCTGGGGTCCCCACAATCCCAGGATTGCTGGTCCTGCCAGGTGGCTGAAGGTGCTGCGGAGGGAGAGGCATCTGGGTGTGCCCCAAATCCTGTTTCAGAGTAGGAACAGCAGTGCGGTGCTGCAGAAGTCCTCATCCCAAGTGGGCATCTCTGCAGACAGAGACCTCTCTGCCTTCCTTGGGTGTAGAGGAGAGGAGTGGCGTGGGATGCCTCTGCAGGGGACTGATTCCAGCTTCCCCCGCTGCCCTCCCTAACAGAGGTTGTAATTGCTTGTAACAAGGTTCTGCCAGCTAATCCCAGCGTGGCAGGAGAGCTGCTGGCCTTGCAGGACAGGATGTAGCAGCTTAGAGAAATTAGGGGTACTTCCACTGCCCAACTCCCAGCTCCATGGCTACGGGTCATCTTGGGTTGTTGGCCCCAAACCCTCTTGCCTCACGTCACTCACCTCAAAGGGGACTTTGGGGCCGAAAGGATGCCCTGCCATGGGGTGCTCACCCCATGGATGGGCAGGATAAGGCTGCTGGAGGATCAGATGCATTTGTTTTCCTCTCTGGATGGCAGAATGATGGCTGCCGGCAGGGTTTCTGTGACTTGGGGAGGGCGCAGGCAGCCTGGTACGGTGGGCTGGAGGAGCTGCCAGCTGCTGGTGGGGGGATGCTAGGGGGCCGGGTCATGGCTTGGCCAGGCTGTCCTTGCATTGAGTGTTTCTGCCTTGGCCAGCTGCCTTTGCAGGATCAGTGCCTCCCTCACCGCCATGACCTGTCCCTGTGTCCTGAGACATCTGTCCACCCTACAGGACTTCCCATCCCCCCCAAAGATTCATGACACCAGCATCTCAGGGAGCCCAGACTGCCAGGGCTTTGTTGGTATGGGTGGGAGCAAAGCCCTCCCTCCTCCTCCTCACCCAGGAGCGCTGCCAGCACCGCTTGCTGGGTGCTCCCTCTGGCTTTGTCCTGAGCTATCGGCGTGGAGCAGCTCCACAGTCCTGCCAAGGGCACCCGCAGCATGGGTGCTCCAGAGCCTGAACCCTTTGCTCAGGGTTGAGCCAGGGCAGGGATCTGGGGAGGTGCTACCTTCATCCAGCAGCTCCTGCCTTTTGTCATTATTTTGGGTATTGTCTGTTCCCACCATTGCTTGGGATTTCTGCCTGGGTGGAGGATGTTATCACACCCCATGAACCTGCTGCCACCTGGGCATGGGGTGGGGATGGGAGGGCAGAAGGGGCGAAGTCGAGGGGGTCACAATCCTCCACTCAGCCAGGGAATCCACAGCTGGGCTGTTGCACTGGTCATGTGAGGCTGACACACGTGGAGACCAAGTTCTGCATGCCAGTGCTGGGGCATCTCGGGATCACCTTCACTCCTGGCAGATGTGCTGGGTGCTGCCTGCACCTCCCTTCCCAGGGCGTTGTCAGGTCATGCTGGGGTGGTGGCCGGCCTTGACCATGAAGGAAGGTGTTGTGCAAGAGCATGGGGCTCTGTTGGGGCTTTATCAGGGCTTTATTGCAGCATTGGGCTTAGCAATTGTAAATGTGTCACCCCAGCCCATGTGGGATCCTGTGCCACACCAGTGTGTCAGATATGGGGTGTTAGCACCCCTGGACCCAGGTTTTCCCTGCTGCGGGCAAAGGTGATTTCATGTCACTCTTGTCAAGAGACAAGAGGTGCTGTGCAGGGGGTAAAGACCACTCTGGCACCGGTATGGGAGGTCAAATTCTTGCAGTGCCTGTCCTCAGTGATGCTATGGGTACCAACAGAGAAAAAATTGCCTTGGATGAAAGATTAAATAGTAGCCCCCTTGGTGAGGAATATTCCAGCTGTTTGAGTGAGCCTTGGCTGCTGGGAGAGCCCAACCAAAGCCCAGGTTCTGGTGGTCAAGGTGGGATCAAACCATTTTATATATAAATTGTAAAAGTGGTATTGGGTGCTAGGGTCAGAGCAGGTCTGACAGTGTGTCCTGCAGGTTTGTGTCACCTGGTTCCTCTGATGCTTCCTGGACATCCCACTCCCCGCTGGGTGAGTAAAGGCAGTTCCTGTGTGCCAGGCTCCCAGGGATGCTCCTGCTTCTACCTGCTGCTCACCGTGTGGGGAGCTTAAAGGGCACCAAGGGGGCCAAGTGAATTGCTGCCCCAGCAGGGTTCTGTGGCTCCAGGTACTGGTGGATCCACAGGTCAAGGTGAAACTGGGTGCAGATGAGCTGGGTGTTGCCTCCTGGAGAGGTGAACGTCCCAGTCGCACCGCCTCAGTGGAGCTGGTTTCTGTTTTGCAATCTTGGAAGGTCATGCTGGGGCGTGGAGGTGCCTCAGCATTACAGCTGCTCCATCTGGGTTCCAGCTGCCTGCCCAAGCCCTGTATGCCTCTTCCCTGCTGACAGTGGCTGTGGGGTGCTCTGGGGTGAGGCATCTCCCTGAGCCCATGGCTGGGTTTGCCATAGAGAGGGGCACTTGGCAGTGGGGTGATGCAGGGGACCTGTGCCAGCACTTGAGACCTTTCCAGTAGCCAAAGCTTCCCAAGTGGGATGGGGTGGAGTGGGGGTGCTTCCCAGCCACCTGGGCTATGTTTCCTCCTCCACCTTCATGACAGTTGCAGTCCTGATCCCAAAAGGAAGAGCGTGATCTGGGAACACACACATAATAACAAGCTTCTTCAATGTTTCACTGCAATTAGTGTGTCCTGCACGTAATTAATTAATTAGAGCCCAGGATCATAGGGTGTTTGGCACCCTGCATCCTATCTTGACGTGTCAGTGCCCACAGATGGCCACCTCAAGATGGTGTCCCTGATACTCCAGCAGTTCTCTGGGGTTCCTGGTTCTTCCCTTGGTTGTTGGGGGTCCAGGAGCAGTTCACCCACAGATTGTTCCCATTGCAGGAGGAGCTAAGACCTCGGCTGTGCCACATGAAGAAGGGCCCTGATGGCTATGGCTTCAACCTGCACAGTGACAAGAGTCGCCCAGGGCAGTACGTGCGCGCCGTCGACCCCGGCTCGCCGGCTGAGGCAGCAGGGCTGGCCCCCCAGGACCGCATCATCGAGGTGTGCTGGGGTGAGGGAAGATCTGTGGGGTCTCTCTGGAAAGCTTGGCACTCCCTCACATCCTGGTGCCTGGGAGACAGCTGCCCTTACCCAGGAAGGCACGTGGTGTCCCTGGTGCCACTGGTGACTCACGGCACAGCCGCCCAACCTGCACCAGCCTTCTGGTCCCCACCCACGGGTGCAGCACTGTGGAGGGCTGGGACTGAGCATTAATTAGCTGTCTGGGGGTTAATTAGCAATAGCACTGTCCCCAGGGATCCCCTGGGGTGGCGCAGGCTGGGGACAAGGCTCCCAAGTCCTGCTGTCAGGCGTGACCAGGGTGGGGATGAGCTCAGGTTTGTGCCACGTGGGATGATGATCCACGAGAGCAAGGACCAGCTGAGCCCCAGCCCTGCTGCTCACCCGGGTGTGGGGCTGCTGCCTCTTCTGGGGTGAAGCTTGTGGGGTTTCTGGAGGTTTTGTGCCAGCCCCTGGTCCATGTGCTGCTGGGAGGTCCCTGCCAGCTTTGCCCATTTGACCCCATGCCAATTACTCACAGGAAAATCTGCTTTTAATGAGGTTTTTCTGGCTTCACTGCTAATCCCTACAAGGCCACCAATGCCTGTGGGGGCTATGGGGTGGCCGTGCTGGGATTATGACTGGTACCAAGGCTGGTACCTGACCCCTCCGTGGTACTTCTGGGGGATGGATGTCCCCCAGCTCCAGTGGTGATGTGGTACCCGCAGGTGAATGGTGTGTGCATGGAGGGCAAGCAGCACAGCGATGTGGTGGCAGCCATCAAGGCGAGTGGTGACGAGACCAGGCTGCTGGTGGTGGACATCCTCACAGATGAGTTCTTCAAGAAGTGCAAGGTGGTGCCCTCGGAGCAGCACCTGACAGGTGGGCTGGGGACTGTGCTGCTGGGAGGGGTTTGTGCCACATCTGGTGACTCTGTGTCACCTTCTCACCGAACCTAAGGGTGCTGAGCCCTGGGAGGTGGCCTTATTACCTTGGGGCCAGGCAGAGCCACCTGGCTTTGGCGCCTCTCTGCTTGGCCAAGGGCCCCATGCAGGGCTGGTGGGGCTGACGTGGGCAGGTTTATGGCCCTGGGTTGCACTTTGGCAGGGTTTATGGCTTGGGGAGCGAACAGGCATCAGCTGCCCTTTGCTCTCCTCTGCTGTCACAGTGGTCCCCAGGAAGATGGGGAAGGGGTCTCACTGGGCTCCATATCATGGCTGCCATCATGGGGGTGTGTCTGGCAGCATTCCCCTGTGCCACGGGGCCTGCTGCAGCGGTTGGTTAAAAAATTCAGGACCTGGCCAGATCCTGGGCAGTGTTTTGTGAGCATTGGCCATGTACAGCCTTGGCTTGCCCTCCACTGGCAAGGGGACATAGCAAACACATCCTTACCCAATGACTGTGCCCTTATCCCACAGGTCCCCTGCCAGAACCAGTAGCCAATGGTGATGTAGGGAAGGTAAGAGCCTTGTCTTGATTTTAATTCTATCTATGACCATCGCCAGTCAGGGACCCTCCTGTTCATGTCCCCTCTGCCCATGGGTGGATGATACCACCAGATACCGCAGTGGTCTCAGCCTGCCACACAGGAGCTGGTGCCACACTGGGAAGGGAACTGGTGTCCTCCAGGAAGGGAGATGCTTGTGGTGCTGAGTGTCATGGAGGTGGCTGTTTTCCTGCTCTCTTTTGCCTTCTGATGTTACAGGGCTGGAAGCCCTTGTGCTGCAGTAGGGAAGTAGCACCCAGGCCTGCAGTCACCCTCCTCCTCCTCCTCCCTCTAAAGCCAGGGCAGTCGGGCCGGGGTTTAATCCTTCCCCGCCCTGATGTGCGTGGAGCTTGCAGGGGATTACGTGCAGGAAGGACGGATTTCATGGCCCCCTGGGTGGGACTTGCAACTCTGGAGGCTGTTGTCAAGCCCCAGGGCTGGAGCTCACGCTCCCTTCCTGCTCCCCTCAGGAAAATGGCGGAGAGCCGCGGTCCCACTCGGTGTCCGAGAGCCCGTCCAGCCCCGCGCCGGCGGCCGTGTCCCCCAACTCCAGCGAGACCCACAGCGAGGTAGGGCTGGGAATGCTGGGGGGAGGTGGTGGCTGGAAAGCAAGATCTGGGCTGAGCCCCCACCATGGGGCTGTCCAGGGGACACACAGGGGGGCTGACACCATCTCTCAGCCCCAACCTCATGCACAGGAGGGTGACAAACACCATTCAGCATCTGGCTCCCTCCTGGACCTTGACATCCCGCTGGCCGTGGCCAAGGAGCGGGCGCACCAGAAGCGCACCAGCAAGAGGGCCCCCCAGATGGACTGGAGCAAGAAAAATGAACTATTCAGCAACCTGTGAAGGCCCTGAGGCAGGGTGGGTGTCTTCTAGCCCCCCCAGCCCCATACCCACCTCTCCTGCACTTCTCTCCTCCCTGCCATGGGCTCCTGGTCAAGATGTGGGGCTGCTCCCTACCACCCTGACCCAAGTGCTAGGCTTTGGTGGCCAGTGAGCATCCCTGCAGAGGGGTTCTGGGCTGGGGGTTCTGGGGGGGTGCCCCTTCCTGAAAGCTCATCCCCAGGATGCTCCTCCAGCCCTGCCTTGAAGCCCTGCACACCTTGGTAGGCACAAGCAGGGTTTGGGAGGGATCAAGGATTTGGGTGGCCTGATGCCTAACACTCCTGGTCCCCACTGTTCCCTGTTTTTTCCCCCACCCCAAACCTCATCTCCATTTGAGATCCCCCTGCAAATTACCCTTTAACTATAAAACCTGAGGCTTTTAGTGACTTCTCCCAAACCCCACCTGCCCAGCCATTGACCACAGCCAGGGTATTTGACCCTGGCCTGGCAAGCTCCGTCCACAATGACCCTGTCCCTTTGCCTCTTCAGCTGCAAGGAGGGGTATGGGTGCCCAGCACTGGGGAGTGCCCAGCACCCTGCCCTGGGGCAAATTCTGGGAGAGGAGAGGGTGTCTGGAGCCAGCACAGCAAGCAATAATAGTCTCCTTTGCTCCTGCACACTCCTGGAGACAGAGCCAATCAGGGTTTGAATCCAACACTGTTTAATTTAAAAGCTTCTCACAGACTTTTTATTTTTTTCTGAAATGAGTGTTTTTCCAATCACATCTATTTTTTTTTACCTGTATTTTGTGGAAATTCTTCCTGTGGATGTTTTGTTTCCATGTGCTGTAATCAGGTGGTGTTGTACTGTTGAGCTCAAGAGAAATTCTGTTTACTGGAATAAACCTTTCTGACTTCACAAGTCTGGTTTAAGGCTAAATCCTTCCAGAGCCTGGGGGGTGCAGAGGGCTTGCTGTGGCCCTCCGGGGCTTGGGGGAAAAACAGGTAACTGTGGGACACTGGGCCTGGTTTGAGTATCCCTCAGCACATGATGGGGACAGGTTGAGGGGGTTGGGGAGGCACCAGCTGGTCCCAGTGGGGGTTAATGCCTCAGGGTGATTAATGAGCTTTAATCCCCTAGGGAGTTTGGGGGGGGGGGGGAGGGGCAGGGTGGTGGTGGGGAGAGTGAGGGGGGTGATGCAAAGCTCTAATCTGGGTCTGCTGGCCAGGCTGGAGGGCAGTAGCTCTGTTTGGGGCAGCCCAAGTGTGCCCCCAGCTCCTACAGGGGTTTTTGGGATTAGCTTGGGTTGCACCTGGTTTGAGGGAAGGCAGGGGGGATCAGTGAGGAGAGGGGTGCTTGTCCCTCTGAATGAATGGATGTAGCCTTGGGTGGCTCAGTGGGGCCAGCCTGGTGGCACAGTAGGACAAGGCAGGGCTGTGCCTGGCCTCTGTCTGGTATCTTCGCTTCCTCCCCTTCTGCACACTCTTGTTTTGTGCTCCAAATCTGCAAAGAAGCTTTTCCACCTGAGCACACAAATGGTCACAGATCTTTGCACCTCAAGTGACACCTAGGTGACAAAGTGCCACCAGATTTCTAGGGGGTGTGCAGGCTGTCAGTTCCTCCTGGAAGCTGAGGGAGCCCATTCCAACTTGTCTCATCATCCAAAGACTTGTCCTCTGAGGGAAGATGAGCCCCCATCCCCTGTTTTCCCATCCTCATCCCATTAGGGCAGCAGGACACCCCTACCTGGGATGGATGCCACCGGGTGGGGCAGCCCATGCAGGGCAGGAGTGGGGGCACCCAGTGGGTCCCAGCAGCATCTTTTGCCTCTTGGCCTGGTCAGAGCAGCTGGGCACCACTTCCCTCTGGGAACCCTGATTGAGCCCTGCCAGGACTCTTCCCCGCAGCCTTTGGGGTGGGCTGAGCTCTGGGACATACCCAACTTTGTTGTGGGTTGCCAGGGAAAGGCTGTTGCCAGCCGCCTTGGAGCCGGGGCAGTGCAGGCGTTGCCGGGGCCCGGGGATGCCAAGCGGGGCCCTCACTGGCTCCAGAGCAACCAGCTGGGCACAAGAGCTGTGACAGGAGATCACCCTGCCCCTTCCCCCAGCAGCAGAGGTTCAAAGAAATTATTTTTCCCACATTGGTCAAGCTTTAGGGGAGCAAATCCCACCCCAGCTACATCTCTCTTGCCGTTTTGGCCTTGCTACTCTGGCAGAGGGATGAGACACTTCACGGAAGGAGCACCAGAGCCAGCAGTTCACCCAGCAGGTTCTGCAAATCTGAGGAGCAGGAGGATTAGCAGCCCTTGTCATGGTAATCCCAGCAGGAAGTAGAGCAGCTCTTCACTTTATTACCACACAAAGCTTTCACTACAACTAAATCCACACTAAATACTTGTTTAAAATGCCATGATACACTGTTCCCACACTTGGCTTCAATATTAGTCACAGGAATAATGTATTTAAATTAGCTAAAATTGGAAAACTAAAGCCCCTAGGCCCTAAAAATACAGGCCCAGCAACACTAAGAATTCCACAGACTGCCAATCTCCAAAACATCCCAAAACATCCCTCGGCAAATCTGAAAGTTATTACCTGATCTTCTATCACTGAAATAGATAATTTGTGGTCTAGGATTAGCCATTACAGCTGCTGTTACAGCATGAAAACACACAGGAGTGTGTTGTCCCTGCTGTGGACAGTGTGTGTAGGGCAGGACAGGTCAGGCTGAGTAACTGCACAGGGAAGTTTGTCCAGTGGGAGTCAGGCAAGTGCCTCTTTTTCATCCATGGATCTCAGATCTACTGCAGCAGAGGCTGGATTACTCCTGCCCTAAATATATCTGCCCCCCAGTAAGAGATATTTCCCCCACACTCATCTTTATCTTAGTGGAGAGCAGCAAATGGACTCTCCAGGCTCAGCAGAGCAAGTCCTGAGCTGGTGGAAGAAGGGAGCTGTCTCCTTTCAGTGTGTTCTCTTCCTTACTTTCATCAAAGCAGCCAAGGAAAATGAAGTGCAACATCACTGCTGGCCTGAGGTTTTCAGACCTGGAGCACAGCCTTGAAGCTGAAGGGGGTTTGTCTCAGAAGCCTCCTGCAGCTCTCAGTCCCCTCATAGTGGTGGGGCTCAGCTCTAGCCTCGATCAGCCAATATCAACAATTTCCATCATATTAATTTGCCCTTTGTTTGTGCTCACCCACATCTGAGCTTCTCCCTGCCAGGACCCAGCAGTGTCCCCCCTGCAACCTACCAGACCCCAGGAAACCGGGTTTAAAGAGTCTCTGCTGTCCTTTATAACTTCTAAACCACTTTTTGAGCTGCCAAAAAAAGCAGCTTAGCCCCACATAGTGCTCAGGCACCTCAGACCTTTGTGATTTTTTCATTTTTTATTCAAGAGTAAAAGAAGAACGATCTGCCAGTATATGAAACCTCCTTGCTGATGAATCCTGGTTTAAGAGCATTGGGAGAAGTTTCTGCTTGTCCAGGAATCAACTGCTGGTGATTTTAGGCTCTGTTGAACAGCAAATCAAAGTTAGAGTAATTCCTAGCCAAACTTATGAGTTAGTGGCTGTTCCCCAGGGCCAAATTTCAGGCAGTAATCCTGGCTGGTGGAGCAAAGTGCAAAGTTGACAAGATGACAAAGCAGCTGAAGGAGACAGAACAGTTCCAGTGTTGGCTCTCTGGTGTTCTCTACACCCAGACCTTGCAACAACGTCCAACCTCTCCCTGGAAACCCAGCTGGTGTCTGGAGGTGTCTGTCAGGTGTCCAGCACCCCAGCTGGCTGCTTCAGCTCAGCGTAACTCTTCTCCTCCATGTGGTTTGTCTGCTCCAGGAGCCACTGTCTCTCCTGGTCACTGACATCCAGCCTCAGCGTCACCTCCTGAAAAATGCTGTTCACAGCAACCTGCAGCACACAGAGAAAACAGCTCAACCCCAGCCACAGGGCAAAAGCTGCTCACATTCTCTGGGGAAATGGGCTGTTACTGCACCTCCTTAAAGTGAAGCTTTTTGAACATGCAGATACTGGCTTCATTTTCCTGACCAATCTTGGCCTCAAACTTGGTGATCCCCAGTTTTCTCACTCCTGCAGGAGAAATCAGAGAGAGGCACTTCCATTACATGCCACATCTACAAAAGCACAGGACTCCAGTCATGGGGCAGATGCATCCCTTACTACCCTGCCTGTATCACTGGGAATTATGTGCTCCCAGATCTCAGCCCCCTCACACTCCTGTTCCCGTGCCCTGAGCCACCCTCACCGTAGGCCATCATCAGCAGAGTTGCCTCCTTGCCAAACCCTCTGCCACGGCAGCTGGGCTCTGAAAGAGACAGCACAGAGTCAGCATCCAGTTAGGGGAGACAAACCAGCCACGCCAGACACTTCTCAGAAGAGGCTGTGACCCGGACACGCCATGGACTGATCAGGGCTGAACAGCCATGGTAAAGCATGAGAATAAAAAGCTGATGCAGGAACATCAACATCTCTCTGCAGCACGCAGCCACAGTGACAGAGCCCCAAGCTATGGAGCAGAACTTGACCTGCAATCATGATTTCAATCTCGCCCACAGTCGGCTCCTCGGCGTTGGTGAGGAAGAGATTCACATCCCCAACCATGGAGTTCTCCTCCGCCTGCCCAGGCCAGCGCTCTGAGTCCAGCACGATGAAGGTGCACTCTGAGGAAAACAAGAATGTGGCAGCATCTTCAGAGTGTGCTGATAATGATTCATAAATTACCAAAGTATGAAATTAAAGGTGCATAATGGACAGAGGAATAACAGTTTCCACATGTTAACAGCAAGGAAGAGTTAATAATTTGGCTTCACACACCAGGTGTGCCTGTTCCCACCTGCAGAAAGGAAAGAAATACTTGGAAAAACCAGTTGTCAGCGTGACACAGACACCAAGATTAGAGACAGCCTGTGGAAGAAGTGTGAAAACTTCCTTCCCATGTCTGAGGTCTCCTTGCCTTGTCTTACTCAGCAGCAAGTTGGGGCAAAAAATTGTCTTCGTGCACAAGAGGCTGAGACGGAGTGATTCACCTGGTCCATATTATTGCCACTCTGAGTAAGGTTTTTTATGCCACCTAAGACAAATGCCAGACTGAGGTCTTTGCCAGCTTCAGTATTTTCCAGCTCACTAAATTTCTACCAGGCTTTTATGGGCAGTGATTCATTACCTGTAGGAGAGTCAGGGAACCAATTTAGTCAACACACCTCAACCAGGTGATCATAAAATAATCCAATTTATCAAGGAGAAGTACAACCTTCTTCAACTTTTTTGCAACGATCAGACCTGGGGAGTGTTGGCTGTGCAGGAGTGATGCTTAATGATTCTTAACTCAGCACAAAATGCTGTGGGAAATTAATCACTACGGTCTCTGGAAAACTGCACAAAAAGGACACAAACAGCTCGAGGAAGTGGATATTCTCCACTTCCCTGAATATATACCAGCTGTAATGAGAAAACCAGTTCAAGCTGCTGTTGTAGAAAGTCACATCCCCTCTGGTTTATGGGAACTCGCTCATAGGCCACTCCCAGCTCACTGTGGGTCCTTCCCAGAATGGAAAGGACCTGCTCACTACTCCCACCCTCCATCAGAAAACATTCCAGGTGCTCACTGTCAGCGTCATCCCGCCAGCTGCACTGCATTTCGTACTCCTGCTCCAGGCTGAGGGGCTCCGAGGCTGTCAGTCGCTGCAGCTCCTCTGACTGCATCCACTCGTGGTACCTGTCAATGGACCCGGCCCCGCATCACTGCCCCAGCTGCAGCACCTCAGGAGGATCCCTCCCAGTGCTCTAGGGGTCAGGCCATCACAAAGCAGCTCTGGAAACACCAGCCCGGCTCTTGTGGCAACTTAAAATGTATCCACAAGCCTCTGTCCTTTATGGAACACAGTGCTCTCTGGAAATTTAGGAAGTTTGCCTGTCCTGTGGCTTTGTCTGGAGTGTTTAATGCACACCTGATGTTTTGGAGTTCTGGTGCATTTCATCCCAAGCAACACTGACACAGCACCTCCTGGACACTGACAAAACACTAACGCTGGTATCTTTGTGCTGATTTGCTTTACAAACTGTTGGCAGGTCTAATTCATCAAACATGCACCTGGCTTTACACGCTGAAGCTTTGCTCTTCCACCATCACCAGGGAAAGGCCTCAATGAGCAGAAGAACTGTTGTGTTCCCTCGCAGCCAGGTATTTCCCAGTGGCACAGGAGAAGTTCTCCCTGACAGCAGAGCTGGCACAGAGCTCAGCCATGACAGGGGTGGTGCTGCTGGGCACTGAGGGCACCTCACTGACTGATTCATGGGGGAGGCGGGCCCTGCAGCGGGCCCTGCAGTCACCTCTCCTGACCCCGACACTGTCTTCAAAGGGAGAAGTGGAATCAGACCATGCAGGAGCGTCCGAGGAGGGCATGGGGCACGTACCGGGGCACGTGTGCAGCGGTGTAGGGCACCAGCGTCACCTTCTTTCCTCGCAGCACCGTGTCCTGGTTAATCTTCATGACCTCTGCACCAAGGGGGAGACCCAGCACCCCACTCCGTGTCTCCGGCGAGGCCGAGGAACGGGGCAACGCGGCCTGGCGCCTTTCGGGAGCGAGAGGCGGCTCTCACAGTCCGGCTCTCACGGTGCGGCTCTCCCAGGTCGCACCAACAGGGCCGCATTAGCACGCCCGAATCCCAGCTCCGACATCCCGACGGGACCGGGGAAGGGATCCGGGACCGGGGAAGGGATCCGGGACCGGGAGCTCACGCGCGCCCGCCCCACCGCCTCCCACGCATGCGCACAGACGCCGGGGCCTCCCTCTACCGAACGTGTGGCGTCATCGCTCCGCCCCCGTGA
This sequence comes from Motacilla alba alba, assembly GCF_015832195.1. Lineage (NCBI taxonomy): Eukaryota > Metazoa > Chordata > Aves > Passeriformes > Motacillidae > Motacilla > Motacilla alba. The sequence goes on from NC_052033.1 coordinate 690,266, forward strand.
CCCCGCCCCTTTGATGCCGCGCCCCCGCCCCGCCTCTCCACGACCCCGCTCCCATGACCCCGCCCGTGTTCCCGCGAGGCCCCGCCTCTGCCTCGGCCCCGCTCCTCCCGTAGCCCAATCACGATCGGTGCCTTCCCCCTGTCCCCGCCCCTGCTCCATCCCCGCCCCGCTCCTGCCTTTCCTGGACACGCCTCTTCCCGGTACGGCCACGCCCCTCTCTCCCCCACCCAATCCTCTGCCACGCCCCTTCTGGGCCGCGCCCACTCGCGCTCACGCCCCTTGTGGGCCCCGCCCCTTCCCCTCTCTTGCCCCGCCTCCTACCCTCACCCAATCACGACCGCCGCCTTCACCCGCCCCGCCCCGCGAGCTTGTCACGTGCGCAGGAGGCCCCGCTCTCGGGCAGCGCGTGCGCCGTGAGTGCCCCCGCGCGGCCGGGGGCGGGGCCGCCGGCGCGAGCCGCTGGCGCTGGTGAGGGGCCGGGGGGCGCGGGCGGGACACGGCCCTCAGAGGGGCTTTGGCGGCGGCCCTGTGTGGGGACGGCAAGGGAGGAGGGCTGGGAAGGGGCTCGACGGGCGGGGAGAGGCCTGGGGAGGGTGTTGGTGTGGGGCGGGGTGTGCACCCGAGCGGCGGGACCCGGGCCTGGGGAGAACGCCCTGGGGTGAGGGGGGCTGCCGGGTTGTCGGCGCTCTGTGGGGCGAGGGGAGTTCCCTCGGAGAGGGTAGGGGGTGCGAGCAGCGTTCCGTCTGTGGTACAGGCCGGGGGGGAGCCAGGCCGGGGTAGGACCGGGGGGCTCTGGTGCCCTCGGGGTGCCCTGGTGCCGGTTTCCTCCACCCCTAGGGTGGGGGCTTGCACGGGATAACGCTGGCCCCGGCCGCGTCCCGGAGTGCCTGTTGTCTTCCTGCTTGCTCTGTGTTTGCCAAGCTTGGCTTCAGTGTTTTGAGCCGCAGTTTGTTGTAAAAGGTGGTGTTTGATGTCTCCTTCTGAGGCTGGTCCAGTTATGACCTCAGTGAGTTATGCTGCCTGATTCTTTTCTGACATTCAGCGTAGGTGTACAAGTTTATAACTGGGTTTTTTAGTGGAGCTCAGCTTGTGCTGATGGTTTGTCCCAGCTGGTGTTGCTGAGTAGGAGCACATGTAGAAGTGTGAAGCCCTTAATTCAATTATGGCTAATCATTGACACCGAAACCTTCCAGAAGGCTTCAGTTCCTCCATACACGTCTCGTTTTTTTGAAACAATGTAAAGCTTCCTAAATATTTCTGCTTTGGAAATGTTGGTGCATGAAAAGCATCCTGGTGTGTCTTTAATAGGACCAATATTTTAATTTGTCTACTTATTTCTTTTCTTGAATTTAGGAGGAGAGATTTTAGGCTGGTTTTTTGATTTGTAGGAGGCACATATTTGCAAGGAGTAGTAGCTGGAAGGGAAGCAGCAGTTTGAGATCATCCTCAAGGCAGTAATTTTTCTCTTGAGGCTTTAGTTGTCTGGAACAGCCCCTCTGGCTGTTTGGAGAAGATTAAGTTTGGCCATCCCATGCTGTGAAAGGGCAGGGCCTTTTGGTTGCCTTTAAACCAGTTTAACAGGTATGAAACCTTCTCACAGAGTATTAAACCGAATGGGGTCAGTCTGAAGGGCAAGATCCTGCTGAAATGTGTTCAAATACCAGAAAACTGATGTGCCAAAGTTAACTTGTGAGTTCTTCCTTTTTCCAGCAAAGATAACACAGTGTTACGATGTTTCCCTAGGTTAAAGGTGACAGAAGTTGAAAACACTCTCCCAAAACTACCCTTCTGGCTTCGCTCTTGGGTTCCCCTCCATCTCCAGGATGGCAGGTGGCATCACTGACACCGGAGAGCTTTACTCTCCCTATGTAAGTTCCACTGCTTGTGGGTTTGGTGAAAATTTTTTTTTTCAAAATCCTCTTTGCTCAGCATTGTGTTTGCAAATCCTACTTCCTCATGGACATAACCTCAGCATTTCAGGAGATCATGGGGGTCAAAGGGTGATTAAAGATGTTTAATGTTTGTAGTTGTATGGGGTTTTTTTACATCACAGATTACTTCTCATAAGTTAAAGAGATGATGTGTGCTTGAAGTATAGATCTAAAAGTGCTAGAAAGAGCTTTATGTCCCATACCAGCTCTTCATCCTTCTGCCCACTCTCTTATATTTTGTTAATGTTGTCATCAACCCAAATTGTCATTGGAATAGACGGAGGGACTCGGACATTGAAACTATCCCACTTTCTTCCCTTTTGTTGCTTTATGTAAACATTTTCCCCTGAATTTCTCGAAGTTTACTTAGCTGCAGCTGTTGCAGTAATTTGTTTTATACCACTTCAGTGGAAGTGAGTAATTTAGAGGTTTCTTCCCTCTAATGTGGTGTCCTGTGCAACTGCAGAGCCAATTACTGCTTTCCTATATTACTGGAAATACCGGTTTTCATAGCCACAAGTCTTCACAAAGTCTCAGCTTTTAAAAACAGCACTTTGTAAACACTCTTTTGTTTTTTTAAGTGAACTCAATAAATTTAGAACCAACCCTGAAATCTGTGTGTTGGGTTTAAAATGCTTTAAAATTTTCATCTCCATGTTAATGTAGAAGAAGTGAATATTAGGCTGCAGAAATAGGTCACAACTGAGAAAGTGGAGAAGTAAGACAGTAACTGGGATGTCTGGACCCTCAAGGATTAGTGTCACCTGCTCTTGCATTGTTATGCAGGTGCTGCATGAATTTCCTAGAGTAATCTCAAAGGCTGAGGCTCTCCTCTTTCCCTGAAGATGTCTAACCCAGCTGAACATTCCAGGCACCATTCTCATTTCTGCTTGACCAAAGGAAAACCATCGTTCTGGGATGTTCAGCAAAAGATGAATTTGCTGTACTTATGCCAGTGAAGTGCTCTCAGGGTCACTGGGGAATTGTTCTCCTGATGTTAATTGCTCCACACCCAGAAAAGTCTGCTCATATACAGCTCTTTACTGGCTTTCCTCTGGAGTGACTCTGACCTATATTAAAAAAAAAACCAAAAAACAACAACAAAAAAAACCAAAACACTAAAGGACAACAACTTTGGCAGTTTTTTATCTTTAATTGAGCTAAATTCTTAGCCCAGGGGGTCCTGTCCATGTGCACAGTTCTCTTTTGTCTTTGGGTGCTGAAAAAGCTCATTGCCAGAGAAGATAAAATCCTTTCCCTTCAGGAAGTAAAATCTCTTCTTCATGATTTGCTCAGCTTCTTACTGGTAAAATGGCAAGCAGGCTTTGAATTAGAATTCTGTTTGGGTATTTCCTGCTTGACTGAGAATAAAAAGTCCTGAAAGGTACATAGCCATAAGTACTTGTGTTCAGGTCAGAAAAAAAGGAGAGACCCCAACCCACAGCACAGACCTTCTGGTAGAAGGCAGTGATTTGAAAACAAATAAAAAAAAATCTCATGCACTTTATAACTTTACAAGCTAGAGAGAAAAAAAAATTAAAATAATTAGAAAAATGGAGGAGAATATCTGTTTCTCAAGAAATGTGCTGACACCCACACTGTTTTCTTTGGATTTCAGACCCTTCCTCCAGGTATTTCTCACATGGACTTGTTCCCACTCTGCTGGCTCAGGGGTTGCCCTCTCCATTTAAATCAGGGTGTATGTGAGGTGTTTTGGAGGATTCCTGGCACACTCTGATGCTGGATTATGTGGCTGATTGCAGGTTGGCCTGGTGTACATGTTCAACCTCATTGTTGGAACGGGAGCCCTGACCATGCCCAAGGCCTTTGCCACAGCAGGGTGGCTCGTCAGCCTCATCCTCCTGATGTTCCTGGGATTTATGAGGTAGGATATGTGTGTGTGTCTTTAGGGGACTGGGAAGTTCAGCTGGATGAGGACAGTGTAAAGACTTTTGCTTTTTTCCTGTGAGCTCTGTCCCCTCTGCTCCTTGAGTGTTGGTTTCTGCGGTGGTGTTGCCTGTGGACCTGATTTGGAAGGATGCGCTTCCTGACTCTCTGGTCCATCCCATTTCCTGCCTGATGGGAAGGACTTTTCTTCTAGTCCAGAGTCTTCTGGGACCTTTATCCCCTCTACCTTTTTGACATTGTCCTCACTGTGGATACATTCCATGCTCGCCTCTGTCACAAATCAGTTCCCCGAACACCAACCAGGTCGCAGGGGGCACAGGGTCAAGTCTTTGCTTTGTGACTTGCAGATTTGTAAGCTTTCTCTTGGCTTCTGGCAATGCTCTCACAGCTGAAAGAATGTCAGGAACACAAATTGCTGTATAGCCAGGCCTGTCTTAGCCCCTCCAGACCTTTGCTGCTCAAGACTCTGGAGATGGTCTCCTGTTTGTCACGCTGGTTTACTGTGAGCCCCTGCCCAGTTACCTCCCTACTGGAGCAGCAGGTGGAGCTGAAGGCTGTGGACACAGCACTGATTTCTGAGGAGTTACTGCTACAATTGCCATCTTCTGGTGGGCTGGGAATCCCTGCTTGGTTCTTGCTTAGTTTTAAAATAAAATAAAACAAAACAAAATTCCCTCCTGCCATTTGTACAAATGGACTTTTGAAGTGCCAGCCTTTTCAGTAAGCAGTTCTGCCAGACTGAATGTGCCTTTGGTTTGGAGGCAGAGCTTTTGGGATCTGTTCTGTGCTGCTGTGCAGGGAGACTGTATGGTCAAATGCTTGTGACTGCCCCACATCAGAGCTGGGTGCTGCAAAGGCTTGGTAAAATGGTATCTGTGGGGTTTCCAGTAACTGGGAGCTTTAGGAGCAATTCCTTTTATCTACGTTAGTTTAAAAGCATAAATTCAACATATGGAATTCAGCACCAGCAGACAATCCTTTAAGATTAGATGGAGAGCACAAACCTCCAAATCTGTGTACCAGAACTGCACTGGATTAAGCTCAGAAGACACAGCTCAAAGTGCTGCATGCCTTGGGAGCTCTGTTGCTTTTGTTCTGGTACTTGTGACTTCCTCATGCCTACTGGGCACCTTCAGTGCAGGAAAAGCCTGGGCGGAAATTGCTATACAGGCCTCAGCACTTCCTTTATTCTTGCAAAACTCATCTCTTACTTGAACTTGATAGGCAAGTCCAGTTCCTGCAGCAGTGAGAAACCACCTTAAAACCTTAAATAAGATTGATTTGAGGGGGGTTTAAAATTTATTGATTATTATTATAGGACTGGTTTTAGCTGAGATAATGATATTCATTCCATCAGTGGCTCTCCCTGTCTCCCTGGACAGCTTTTCCACTGGCCTCCAGTATTTACCTGAGTGTGTGATGTGCTGCTGCTTCTTGTATTGGTGCTTTGCTTCTGATGCCATGTGTAAGAGTCTTTAAGGGACCAGAGTACCTTTGCCGTGAGCTTCAGAGAAGAACTGGGTTTGTCCTAGGTTCTTAAAAGAGGAAGGAAACTTGCTTTCTAACAAAGATCAAAGTTCTCTTGCTGTCTTCAACCCACAGGAACACCAGGAATGTGTCTTCCAAATATCTGAAGTGTCTTATTATATCTGAAGGTGTGATATATTTTACTGCATATTCTGGTCTGCTTGAACACCTGAATCTCAAGAGCAGAAGGAAGCAATAAACTGAGATGAAACACTAACAAAACAGTGTGTGGGGAGCTGGCAAAAGGATTGTTTTGGCTTGTTTGTTTTCTCCTACAAACAGATGGGAATTATTCTCCATCTCTGTTCAGTGACAGTTCTTGACTATTACTGATGATATCAATTGAATTCTTCTCTCTGTAGCTATATGACTACAACTTTTGTGGTGGAAGCCATGGCTGCTGCAAATGCCCAACTGAGATGGAAGAGAATGGAAAAACGCAAGGTTTGTGTGGGGTCTAATTCTCTTTTCCTCCTGTTGTTTTATCACATAGGATTTTCCTGGCATTCCCCTGCATCTTTGCCTTGTCTTGTTACTAACTCTAAGGAAATAAATTTCTACTGTACTTAACTTTGCCATATAAAATATAGCTGTTAGTTCCCTGTGGGGTTGCTCATTAAAGACAGGATTTTCTGCTCCTGCTTTGAAAAATCTCTTATGCTGTTGACATTTCTTACTGATCACGCTCTCCTTGCCCAGAAGCGCTGCTCAGTGGATGTGGAGAGGTGGCAGCCAATATATTGGTGCTATTTGGAGTGTGCTGAGGACTATAAATCCTTGCTGATCTCAGGTCATTTAACTGGGACAGGCTGGGATGTCCTTGCTGTTACTTGGGCAGTATCCCAGGTTGTGGACAGTTCTGAATTACGACCTTGCTGTGAAACTTACTTGTGGCTTTACTGCATCAGAGGGAGGCATAATTGTTTGCACTGATTTAGACCCCTGGCTTGGTGTTAGTGGGATGAAGTTAGGAACTAGACCTGCTTGTGCTAGCCAGATATGCTTGGATTTATTCTTTTTTCCTAGTTCTGCAACACTGCAGATCTTCCTGAAGTTTCCAACTTCCTTGTGCCACTTATCACTACATGAATTGGGCAGTGTTGCTGTGTGTGTGTGTGTGTGTGACCTGGGGCTGGGACAGCAGACCTGTCACTCACTTCAGCCTGCTCTGCTAGTGTCCTCTTCTGCCCTCCACAGCATCCTCTGGGTTCCCTGGTATTGCCTTTGCTTGCATGTCCTCCCCTCCTGTTTGGGACCTTCCTTTGAGTGTCTGGAAGTGACCATGACACTGGGGGTGGCACAGCCTGTACTGTGGGTAGCAGATATCTCAGCAGGGGTCTTCTCATCCAGGAGGATGATGAAGATGAGGATTCTTCCTCTGGAGTGTCTGACAGTGATGTTCTCCTCCAAGATGGCTACGAGCGAGCAGAGACACGGCCTATCCTATCAGTTCGTGAGTACCAGTTCATGCTTTCACTGGTATAAGGCCTCTTCTCTGCAGACAGTGTTCCAGTGGACTCCTCTGTCCATTTCACCCTTACTTCCACATGCTCTCATCCCAAAGTCCTCAGCACTTGTAAGATAAGACTCATTGAGAATTCAGTTTGCCTTCTGCAGCCTGATAAAGATCTTTTCCCTCTACGTCAATAAGAAGAGAACATCTTATTTTCTAAACTTCTTAGACTAGCTTCAGCAGAGTAATTGGCCCAGTGACTCTGCAGCTGTGGAGTTGTACATACTGTCCTTCAAACTGCTGCTAGAGGTTCCCAAGTATCCAGGTAATCTGGCCTTAGGGCTTGGAGGGACTGTTTGAAACACGTCTTGTTTTTTAACTTGCAGAGAGACGTGGCTCAGCCAATATCTTTGAAATCACTGAGAGGGTGGAAATGGGCCAGATGGCTTCCATGTTCTTCAATAAAGGTAAGTGATGAACATTTTCAAAAGTCCCTTTGAGTCCTCCTGCATGTTGTGTGTAAGGCTGTTTGGTAAGTTTGCATGCTTCTCAGTGTGGGTTTGCATCCCAAGTTTGTGATAATTCCACCCAGATGTGCTGTTCCTTCTCACTGTGGACTGTATTCATCCTCCTGTGTGATGTTTCTATAAAGTATTTATGGGGCAGGTGGGCGAGAACCTGCTTTGGTGGGCATGGAACCAGCAAAACTCTACAGGTTATGGGAGCAGTGTCTTGATACAGGCAAGTGCTTTTTCTGACTGCAGTTCACCTACCTCTGAACTGCATGTGTCCTCTGTGATCTCCACTTTCTGAAGCAGTAGAGCCCAGCTGTAATGTTTTCCAGTTGCATTTTGGTTGTAGCATTTGAGAATAAGACATTTAGGCTTCCCTAAGACTTGTAGATAACAATCTGAAGGAGAGAGACTTATAGGAGCTTCCAGGAATTGTCTACCTCTGGGGAATTATCAAGAGAGCTAGGACATGAACTGCTGAAGAGGTCCCTGCTGAGGATGTGATAGGCAGCTGGCTTGTCTTTTTGCCTTTGAATGTCTTTTATATGCCAGGGAGCAAACTTGTAACCCTGTTCTAATAAAGCCCCATCCATTGCTGCATGTGATAGAAATGCGAACCACAGTGATGAGGATTCTCAAACCTGTAAAGCTGGACAATGAAATGCTGCGCAGAGCCAGAACATCATCAGACACCATGGCTGTGCAGTTTTGAGCCTGTTAGGCCCCATATTTTGTGGAAAGTGGTGTTTTCCATGTTTGCTGGCCACCTTGCAAAGAGGTAATGGAAGGCTGGATTTTTTCCACTACATTACATCAGTGTTTTACCAGCATAAAGTTGTTGCCTCTGAAGGACAGCTGGGCTTAAGGAGTGAATATTCTTTATTTTTTGCTTTTAAAGTTAACTGAAAAAAACTTTTTAATTTTCCTGCATGCCTCTTCTGGGATTTTGTAGATTTGAATCACTTAGGACTATCAAAACAATCCACCTTGGACTAGGCTGCCACGTTTTTAGTCAGAGAAGTGAAGTGTGTCAGAAACATCTTGTTTCTGGTCTTGTCTGTACCACTGACTTGTTATGACCTAAGGCAAGTTTTCTTGCTTATTTGCTTTGCTGTGTGTAAAATACGGTGAAGACACCCTTGTCTCTTGATTCTCCTCTGAGGAGTAATATTTGAGAAGTGCTTTGAGAGCAATAATGTAACAGGGTTTAGCTGTATTGCTGAGGATTGGGCTGTGGAGGGATGGGGATCACAGGAGTCAGAGTGTTCTCATCAAGTTTTAGGAGGCCCCTTCTTTGCATGTGCTTCATAGGGGAGCTGGAAAGGACCCCCAGGAGCCAGGCAGGTTCTGGGCCTCTCTGGTACTCAGCCAGTAGAGGGTGCTGGAAATAAGTGTCCTCTCCATCAGCACTGATGTAGCTTCTGAGCAAAGTGAAATAAACTGCTTAGTACTCTTAAATCTTAATCCCTCTTCTTAATGTTGCTTTAGCCAGAGTTATCTGATTTCTGTGTTAGGGATCCTCCCCAGGGTCTGCTCAGCCCATTGCAAAGGGATGAATCCCTCTGCAGGAAGGTGGCTGGAACAGCTGCAGGCCATGGCCTGACCCTACTTGTGACTTCCAGGTGGGGTGAGGTGCCTACAGCAAAGGACCTGGGGCAGGTGTAACTCATTTGCTGCTTTCCCTGTGTTGGAGCTCAGCAGTGAGGCTCCATGTCACTGATTCAGAGACACCCTCTGGCCTGTGAGTGGCTGCAGAGACAGACAGGTGAAGGACCTCCCTCTGCAGGTATCTGCTGAGGTGCTCCCTCCCCACAGCTGCACAGAAAGGCCTTCAGCAAGGGCAGCTGCTCAGTGACCACTTAGTGGTGAGAAACTGGGCCACACTGGGGAATTCCCAGCTCCAAGAACCAGCCTGTGAGGTTTCACAGCTGGCAAATGTCTGGGTGTTTACTGATGGTATACAAAGTATGGATCCAAACCCAAGGTGATGGAGGGCTTTACAGCCTCCAGAGGGAAGGCTGATGAAAGCTGTGCAGTAGACCTCAAAACCCCTGATTTCTAGTGAGTTCTCTGCTCCTTTCCCTTGACTGATTTTTATTTTCAACAATCTGACAGGAGTTGAATCTGCAGTCCTAGGAGGTAAGCTGGGGATAAATCTCAATTTCAGATTGTCTGCTTTCTTAAAGGGAGCTGACTTAGGTTTAGGCTGTGAAGAGACTGTGTGCTCTTTTGAAAGAGCTAGCTCTGAAAAACTACTTTTTTTCTTGATTTGATTTTTTTTTTATTTTTTAATGTTGGGTGCTTTCTTCTGGGACTGAGCAGTCATTTATTGCAGTAATAGATTCTAGGCAGATCTATCACGCTGTTTCCTCACAGGAAGTAATTGCTTTTTTTTTTTTCACCTCGTTTTGTGCCAAGTAATGAAAGTATTGATCAGGGAGGGTCAGCAGCAGTTTATAAAATAACTGATGCTAAAGTCTTCCTGTCTTGGAGAGGAGTGTCCCCTGTGCTTCCTGCAGACAGAGAGGTGTGCATTGGAATGGGGGTGCTGCTGGGTACTGGCTGGTGCTGCTGAGGCTTAGCTGGTCATGTCAGCTTTATTTTGTGTGTGTGGGGCAGCTGAGTCCTGAGACTAGTCGCAGACCCCAAAACAGAGTATCTGTCTGAGTCTGTGTAGTCCTCAGGCTCGTGTCTCTGCAGCTTCTGTCCTGTATCAGATATTTTTTTAAACCTTCAACTCTTCTTAATGGGAAATTGGAAAAGACTGGTAGGTAGTTTGTTGCTGTCTCCAGAACAACGCAGAGACTCCCAAACTGTGAAGACATCTTTAACAGAGCAAGAAAACAATGGGAGAACTATATAGAATGATCTGACAATTTCTGCAGTAAGTCCATTTGTCTCCAGGAACAACTCTAGAGCACTGATTTAGTGTGCTACTGTATAGAAACAGGGAAGCTGATACAGCCCCTTTCATGCTAAGCAGGCTCAGCATATGGAATAATTTATTTAAACAAAGGAGAGTGCCTGATAATGTTTCCTGACATCCAGAGATCCAGGGGCAGTATGATGGCAAAACCTGGCAAAGCTTTGAGGCACCCAAGCACTGTAGGAATGAGTCTTCAGTCCTGCAGCAGTGTTGTCCTTGTTTGATAGTTGTCACAGCTGTGAGTGTAAGGTTTGCTCAAGCAGCACTGAGATTAAGCATCAGGTGGCATCACAACTTGAAAGTATGGGCAGGTTTCTTGAGCTGTTTTCTTTCAATGTCAGCTTCCTAAATTAAATAAATTTGAGGCTTTTATTCTGTAACTCATCTGACTCTGAAATAAAATATCTTCCAATTTGTTGGTGAGATTTATACAGACTTGCTTGCAAGAAGAGAATCCTGGAGTCTCATCAAGCATTTCTTTATCCCTTTAGATTTTAGCTCTTCACAGCAATGTCTTCTTGGGCCTCAGTAAGGCTGTTCTGTGCACCCAGTTAATTTGTGTGAGATTTTCTTTTAATCTCATAGGTGAAGGCAGGGCAAGCTTGAAATTAAAAATAATTTAAAAAACAAAAACAGAAAAAATTTATCCCAAAAAATGAGTAGGGGCAGGAACAGTGCATATGGTGGCATCAGGGTAAGGAGGATGCAGAAACAGTTTTAAAGCTTTGCAGGATTGTACCTTGGCTCAAGTTGCCAGTGGTAGGGAATCTCCCAAAGCAGCTCCATTTCAGCCCATTGGAATCTGAGCTCTGAAGGGCTAAATTCCTACAAGTCCATGTTGTGAAGGTCCTGCAGGTTTGCAGTCAGAGAATTTGGAATCGGCAGGACCTAGAAACATTCTCTCTGCATTTCACTTTGTCAGGCTGTGCTCACACTGAGTCTGAGAGCATCACCCGGATGTTTGCCTGTGGCTGTTCAGAGCTGACAGCTTCGTCTGCAGGTGACTTATGTGAGACCTGTTGGTCTTGACTGCAGGATGGGCTTGAACTAGAGGGTTTATTTAGTGTCAGTACCAGGTATTGAAGGAGGCAGAGTGGAGCTCTGAGACCCCTTGTGTGCCATTAGTTCCTGTTCCATGGTAAGTTCCCTGAGCTTGGGTGGTTGCTGCAGAAACTATGGAGCCAAATAGTGATTTAAGATCTTAAAAATTTTGTATATTTGAAGTGCAGAGAACAAGAGTCTCTGTGTACTCTGCTGAATCTGGACAATATTTTCTTTTTCTGCAGTGGGTGTCAACCTCTTCTATTTCTGCATAATTATCTACCTCTATGGAGATCTGGCAATCTATGCAGCAGCGGTGCCAGTCTCCCTAATGCAGGTGACCTGGTAAGTGTGCTTACTCCTGAGGGGCTGTGTGCTGCCAGGGAACAGGGCAGGCTTAGGGTTTGATGGGGTGATTAGTCTGACTAGGATCAGCTGTACTTTCCAAAGCATGGGGTAGAGAAATGACTCAAGGACAGCTCATCTCTTGTGGGTGGTTGGTGAAATTGTTTTATATTCCTCACCTGTGTGCCTGCTGCCTGACTGCAAAGTAGCTGACCTGATTCCAGACAAGTGCTCAGGTGTGGAGTATTTCCAGCTTCAGCAGTTGTAGACATGAGACTTGTTGCTCCATAGTTTGATTGCAATACTCTGCAATATGTTGCCTTCTCTCTCTTTGGGTAAGAGTTGAGGGTGAGTGGTGCTTACTAAGCCTGAGGCCAGTGAGTGGTGATGGTACATGGACTTAGCTCTGGACTGGGAGTGGTGCCCTTCTCAAAGAAACAGATAATAAAATAAATTGGTTTGATGAAATCTGGGCTGTATTTGTGCTTCAATCTTGAAAATGGAAAATCTCAGCAATCCATAAAAGATCTAAGCTCACCAGCTTGATGATTAAATGGCAAAACTTGCAAATAACTACAGGCAATCCAAGAATTTGCCTTTAAACTTCTGGTACTCGGCGACTCACTGTGTGTACACTGCCCAGAAAATGTAAGGAAGTGAGTGTGACCACGGACAGAGAGAAAGATTGGCCTCTGCTCATTCTTCTTTCTTGAATGCAGGAGAGAGGAAGACATCTGCTAGGAGTTAATTATTCTCTTTTGTTTCTCCCTCCTTTCCCAGCAGTGTCACTGGCAACCATTCTTGCAGTGTTGGAGACAGCACAAAATACAACGACACGGACAAGTGCTGGGGGCCAATTCGAAGGATTGATGCTTACAGGCTGTATCTGGTGAGCTTCTGGAATTGGGATGACCACTGTTGCCATTTAAACCCTGCTTCTAGTGCACAGGGATTTTTTTTTTCTTGTAGAAATAATGTAGTTCAAGTGAACAACAGAATATGAAACTTTTGGTTCAGTCTGACTGGCCAAATACCCCCTCCCTATGCTTGGTGACTTGGCTGTGTTTGAACTTGTTGGCCATGAGAATGATCCTTATGGTTTTGAGTTTGAGTTCTGTCTATCTTGGTGTGTAGTTTTATATTGCTTAAGCAGGTGAGATATTTTTGCCAAAGGCTGGATTTTTCTTCACTGTTTTTTTCAGTGGCTGGCTAATTAATATTCTCTTGGGGGTAATTGTTGTCAAGATACTGAAGTATATTAAACTCACTTGAGTGCTTTAGAATATAAAATACCCAGAGTTGGAAGGGACTCACAAGGATCATTGAGTCCATTCTTTATGTGAATAAAATTGTTAATTTTATTACAGCAGGAGAATCTGCTACTTGAAAGATGATGGAAACAACCAGGTTAGACAACATCCAGTGGTATTCTCTGCCTTAGTAATAGTTTTGTCTAGTTCAGGATTGTCTATTGCATCTAATGCTGTGCTGGGGTTCTGTTCTGAACCCAGGGTTTTTCCCAGAGGATGAACATGGCTTCTTTAGAGCCTGGGGAGTGCTGAGCGCTCATATTTGGAGATAGATGTCAGTAGGGCAAAATGGGAGGAGGGAAGGATGCTAGTGCTGCATAGTGTGGCTTCTGTTAAGGGTTTCAGTGAGAATTTTAAGTAAAAGGAATGAAGGTGGCTACGTGTGTGCAGAGAAATCCAGAGGTAATTTTGGAGTTAGTACATTTTGGAGATGCAGTGGATCACATCCAGTGTCACTGCAAAAGTAAGAGCTGGGCCTCAGAAATATTAGTGAATATCAAAAACTAGTTAATTATTTAAGAGAAATATTATTGCTTTATTAAATTCTGTCTTGGTCTGTTTCTTTAAAACTTCTAGAAGATTGAAGATTTCCTTCCTAAATTTCAATAACTCTCCCTGACCCAGCAGAAGGAGCTAGTCAGAAAACGCAGACATGCATTAATTACTGCCTGTGTCTCTCAGATATTGTGTCTATAATTCATGAAAATAATTGTTGTTAGGACTTGCAAAATTAAAAAAATTAAGACTCTGTAACCATTAGACTTGAAGTCTGTATACATAACTCTCAGAGGAGCTTTTGCCTCTGCTTGTCTTGTGGATTTGGAGAATAAATATCTGCAAAGTCTTTGCTAGTGATTAATCCTTTTCTGCTCAGTAACTGGGATGAGGCTTTAGTGTTGTTCTCTATGCCCTCCTAGGTGGAGGGTGGGATTGTTTGTGGGAGAACAGACCAGTGTGTGGTGGGTTACTGGTGGGGGTCGATTCTCACAGTCACTATTTTCAGGATACTTCTGGGTGTCAGCATTATCTCTAAGTTCTGCTTTTCTGTTAAAAGTCTCTAATGCTTCTTACTGGGTGAAGATGGGAGTAAACTGGAACTTGCTCTGCCTCCAGCTCTTCTGGTCCCCCTCCCTGCTTGACCTGTGTGACTTCATTCTCCAGAAAACAGAGAGGATGGTGACCTCTTTAGAGAGGGATAAGAGATGTAATCATTTATAAAACACTCAGATCACAGTACTGACCCTGGCTTTGAGTTTGGGCGTCCTCCAAAGTGGCTATGCTGGTTAATATTTTCCCCACTGTCCTGTTTGTAGTGTGGATAACTAGTGACCAGTTGAGCTGTTAAACTTTTTGTGAGAAACCTGGGGATGGGAAGGCAGGACAAGGAACTGACTTGACTTCAAGCAAAAAAAAATTAGTAGTAAACCATTGTAATTATCTCTACACATTTTGTCCAAGCTTCTTGTGTATAGAAGTAGAGTTTTGAACATGCCAGAAAAGCCAAAACCTGCCTGTCTGAAGGGGAAAATACAACATGAAAGTGAGGAGGGGAGAGATGCATCAAGAGCATAGCTTCTCCTGGTCCCAGGGGATCATACCCATAAAGAAGTATACTCTTTTCTGAACTTTCTATTTGAATTCTTGCCTGGTGGAATAATTCAGGTTCCATGTTTCAGTGGACAAACAAGGTCTCTTTTTGCAAACAAGTTCCCCTGTGGCAAGAGGACAGATGGACACTGTGATCCCAAAAGAAAACAGCTGAGTTTTGGATCAGCCCTTTTGTCCTAGATGCCTGCCTCTAGTTTTCCTACCTTATCTTAGTACTGAATTTACGTTTAATGTCTACGAGGAAGATGTGTGGATGTAACTGAAATGTCTTGCCCGTTACAGTGAAGCAGTTCTCTGGAAGTAGTGTTATATTTCATACTCTGTGCATGACCCTACAGAAAACCTATTTTGGAGGAGAATAATCTATTTGAGGTTTTCTGGACAAATGGTGCCAATGGGAGCTGCTTTGTGCCAAGTCCCACCAGTCTGCCAAAGACCCGTGCTGCCTTCCTCCTGTCAACTTTTTCTCTCCCAACACCGTGTTTTCTTTTCAACAAAAACCATTTGAAACATTGGCTCTTCAAGCTGGGGATGAAGTGAGGAATAATGGCTGATATAAAAATCCTTTTTCACGGCTTATTGTCTAAAAAGGCTTCTGGAAGCTGTCTCTGCTCTGATTACTGTGAATGGAAGCTGAAAACTATGTACATAATGAGAATATTTAGACAGATTAAATTCTTCTCTTGAGACTTGCTTGTCTGTGCAGCATCTTTATTGCTGCTCCACAATTTCACACCTAAGTGTGTCTGCAGAGTCTTCAGAGACCAGTAGGCCCCTATTAACCTTTGTCTCAACAAATGGTTGTCTCACTTCTTGTTTATAAATTGCTTTGTAAAATAAAAACACGCAAAACAAATAAGTGAAGGCAAGTGCAGGAAATATGTAAATAGACTTTTGCTCCTGACCCATCACCTGCTGCTAATACTTGCCTCCTTTTTGTGACCATAAAAGACCTGGGAGGTTTGAATGGTGAGCCTTGCTATGCTATTCCACTCCTGTGAGGGCAAGACCCTGCAGGACAAATTTTCTTCCAAGAAAGGCTTGTGTTGGGCTGCCCAGCGACCTTGTTTAAGGCAGGCAGTGATCACAGTTAAAGCAGATCGATGGCTTTCTATCTTTGCTTCAGACCCGTTACCATCCTGCCACGTCCTCAACAGCTGGAGTGACTCCCAAGTCCCTTGGCTGTCTCTGGCAGTGCTGAGGACAGGGTCACGTTCTCTCAGTGCTGAATTCACACTTCAGTGCAGCTGCTTTATCATATTCTCTGTAGGTTACACTGGACTGTGCTGGGGAAGTCATGGGGAAGGGGCAGCAGATTTAAGTTTCAGATCTTTCATTGTAACACTTCCTTGTCTTTCTGTCGAAGTCATGTGGGAATGTGATATGATAGTCCACGTTTCTAGAAAGCAGGTACTGAGATAAAGAAGAGATTAAATCCTGGGGATCAGCAGCCATTCGGAGTGTCTGATCCAAACTGTGTTCATGACCTGGCAAACAATGCTTTTGTTCTGCACCAGGGCAGCCGTTGAGGCTGAAACCTCTACTCTGTTCTCAGCCCTCCTCTTCTGGCAACCTGGGACATGGTGTCTTCCCATGAAGGAAAGGAAATGGCTTAAATTCTCAAGGGGAGCCATGTGCCTTTCAGAAGAGGTACTGGCACAGGTACTCCTAGTAGCCTGGCTCGGTAGCACGTCAAAGCCACCAGGTGCATCTGTTCTGTCTGAGTCTCTGTTGGTTTTTTTAGCTGATTGGGAAAGGGACGTGGCATCCGCTTGTGCAGGTTCACAGATGCTGCAGTATCGCAGGCAGCCCAGCGGGTGCAGGCCAGGCGAGGATGAGAGCGCAGATGGTTTAATGGAGATTATCCCAGTTGGAAACGTGCTTGTGCAGTGAGTAAAATGAGCGGGCTCACAGGCGCTTACTGTCCCTCTTCAGGAGGGGACAATGTCACCCTGGCCCAGTGCTCTGATCGGTGACCGGAGCGTGGCCGGGTTGCAGCTGCAGGAGGCTGTGCAGGGGGGTGAGGAGGTGGTCTGAGGACACACGTGCTGTTGTACCATTGCTCAGGACTGGTAGAACTTAATTGGCAAATGCAAAGGCTGAACTGCTAAGTGCTGATGTGGATCCCGTTGGCCTCAGCGTGGTGCTGCCTTCCCGGCCCGCTCTGGCTGCAGGCTGGAGTGCTGGGCACAACAGTGCCTGCTGTACGTGCTCTGCTTCCCTCCACAGCATTTCTCCTTCCTGGCTCTGCCTGTGCCCTGCTCTGCATAAAGGTATCTCAGATCTTTGTTGTCAAAATAGATCTTTCCAAATGCATTTACCTGCACTGGGGCAGTTTTATCAGCTTGTTTGGTACACGATGCTCTTGTGGCCTCTCGGTCCATTGTTGGCTTCTGTTGGTTTCTCTTTTTTTTTGTTTGTTTTTGGTTTTTTTGTTTTGTTTTTTTTTTTGTTTGTTTGTTTTGTTTTGGGGTTTTTTGTTTGTTTTATATTTTGCCTCCCAGCAGTGATATGAGAGGAGCCCTCATGGCAGTACTTGAACATCCATGCTTGATCTGAGCTGTCTGTTTCCAACTGGGAGCTGGAACAACAGAGCTGGAGCAGTGCTGCAAGCAGAGTGCTTCTTCCAAGGGCACCTGGGTTTTCTCCGCTGTTCCATTTGCAGCAAGTGCTTTTCCTCTGCCCTGCCTTCCTCAGCTGTGCCCTGCAGCAACATTCAGTAATAAATGGGTTACAGCTGCTATCTCCTGGATATTTATTCTTACAGGTCTCAATGTCTAGAGACCTTGAGAACCCGTGGTGGGGAAGAAGGCTGCCTCAGTGGCAGGAGCTGGACCAGGGAGGGCTGATTTCACTGCACATCAGTCTTAAAGGTTTGGGGTGCTTGTCCTGGGTTCCCAGAGTGAGCCAGTAAAAAGGAAGGAAAGCTGGTGGAAGTTTATCCTGATGGTGTGACATCATCATCTTGTTTAAAAAAATTGCTTAAACTGTAGCATTGTTGTGTTCTAGGTTACTTCAGCTTGCAGTAAGGATGCAGCAGGACTGGGGCACTATTAGCTTGTCACCCTGCATATCCTGTAAGAAGTTATTCATGGTAAGACCTTCTTGCCAAAAATATTGTGTTATATTCCTTACCACAAATGCTTTGATGTGGTTTACCATGATACTGATATAGAAATAAATGTACAAAAATGGCAGCTGCTACCTCTGTGCATAAAGGCAGTTCTAAAAGCCTTCAAAATGAGAAAAAAAGGAAAAAAAGCTTTTCAAGAGTCCAGAATATTGTGCCATTTCTGTGTGTACAGGGTACCTGAGTTTTGAAGCACTGCTGTGACATGAGAGGAATTAGTACTGCATTAAATATCAATATCAGTAGGCCAAATTGTTATAGGTGCCCCTGAAATACAGCTTTGCTTGGCTAAAAGCCCTGTCTCAGAGGCTGGCTGGAGTCTTCTCATGCCTCTCGTCTACTCAGCCTCAAAAAAGTAAGGTCAGTTAAGTTGTTGCTTTGGTTTGAAGTGGTTGAAGAGGGATAGGAGCCAAGTTCTGCTAAAATTAACGGTGTCTGGATGTGGGATGTAAAGGCAAGTCTCAACTCTTTTTATTGTGCGACTAATAGGTTGAAATTGGCACACAGCCTTGTTAATATGGCATAAATCCTGCCTCCTTCATCCTGGTCTGTTCTTCTGTGGACTCATCAATAAATCCTTTCAATTGCTTGCTCATCATATGCCTGTGACAGATAAACTGGCTCTACTGGAGGTTGCCACACTCCTTGTGTTTCCTAATGCAAAGGGATCTTCAGATAGTAACTGGCCTTGTGAAAAACAGATTCCTCCTGAGCGTCAGGAGGAGAGGCAGATGAGTGTGGTGTTGTGGAAGTGAAATATAAACTTGTTGTGGCAGTGACCTAAGAGCTGGAGTTCAGCTTCTGATGGGTGATTTTTCTTGCTTCCTTGTAACTGATGGCATTTTGAATAAAAGAAATACCATCCAGAAGGCAAACACTGGGTGAGAGAATCAGCCTTTGGGACCACACTTTGAAGCAACTAACATTAATAGATTAGCTTGTCTCTTTTCACTGGGAAATCAATAGTGCAGGGGACTGGAATGTGTTTTCTGTACAGAGCTGTCTGTTCACTTCACAATGAGAAGTGTGTTTTTCCTAAGTGGAGCTTGGGTTGTGCTTGCCACTTGCAGTGAGCTTTTCCAAAGGACCAATCATGTCCCTCTGGTACCTCCAGCAGGCTGGCAAGGGCTCTCTGGAAGGGAAGGGTGCTGTGGTGCTGCTTGAATGCATGGCCAGGTGTGCTGCAGGTGCTACAAGCCCTTCAGAGAAACAAGGTGCAAGAGATGCAGAGATACAATGGGCAGAGGCCATCAGTGAGCTCAGACCTCTTGGCTTCCCCAAGGAAGAATGTCCTGTACTCTTTAGTGATTGGTTTGACTTAGGTTGTGTTGGATGGTGATCATGAACCTTGGAAACAAACCAACTAAACAAACTGGGTGAAGCAGTGGCTTTACATAGATCTCTGTTTGCTTTTCTGCACATTCTGCAATTGGAAGCTCACCAGAGGTGATGTTGAGATCAAACCACAGCCCTGCTGCACAGCGCAGCCACCCTGCTAAGGCTGAGAGGCCATGCTGCTGCTTTCCCTGAATAAAGCTGTCCTTTGGAGTCAGCTCACTTGGGCAGCAAGGCACCAAAGCTGACACTGTTCCCTCCTGATACTGGAGACCAATCTCTCCTGAATAGGGCAGGTGTCAGAACTAATATATGTGATCACCCACTCCCTACACCGAGTGGTAAAGGTTTAAAAAGGGCCTTTTAAAATTCCTTTCTTGGGCTAGGCTGTTCCAGCACAGCCACAAATCTTAGGTTTTCAGAACATTGGTAGAAAATAAGTAAGAAATAGATTTCCCCTGTGCGGTGTTAGTTTCTGCAGTGATTGTGACAGCATCCTAGGTACCAGAGTTGGAGAAGATCTGTTAAGTCAGCTAAACAATCCCCTGGGAAATGCAATATAAGCCTTTTTCTTAACAGCATCTTTTCCAGTATTCTGTTTGGTGCTTTAGCACCAGCTTTGTTTTTAAACAGAGGTCTGACCTTGCTGCCTGCCTGATTCACATCATTGTTTTCATCTAGTAAGACAGCAGTCTTGATCTCTCATCCCCTGAAATTACCATTAATTCTTTAATATACAGGTAGAAGGTATCAGGACTGCAGAACTGTGCAGTTCTGCTGCTATGAACATTATCAGAAGCTGTGGAGGAAAGCTCTGGACAGACCCATATATCTTTTTACTCTTAAATAAGTCTGCAACTTAACGCCATCCCAAATTGCACTGTATGTCTGAGTGAGATCACTGATGCTCTTGTCCAAAAATGTTGATTTTTGGACTACATCAGCAAATCCCACACGTAGCTCATGCTTCTGTAAGCAGGACTATAAATACAAATAATGCAGCTGGGATTGATCTTCTAAGTTGAAGTCAGTATAATGCTCTGGGACAGAGCTGGTCTCCCAAGCCTGTTGCACCTGTTTGGGGTGCACTGTGCAGGGAAGAAGGCTGGAAGTGAACAGACACCCCAGTAGCCCCAGGCCACAAGGCTTTATCTCTTCCTTTGTGCTAAGCAATTTTAAAGTGAGAGACTTTCCTGCCCTTCAGGCAACTCCTGCATGACACACTGGGCAGGATGATGCTGCCCCTGAAGCTACATCCTCCAGGCAGCTGGAGAATCCTGAGAAACTCAACTGAGAAGTTTGTAGGGGAGAAAAGTAAAGAGAACAAATAACGGCTTAGTGGTGAAACCACTGTTGGTGTTGTGGCAGACAAGGGCTTAGTGGCCGTCAGGAGCATTCATCCTTGCCAAACCCAAGTACCTCCTAACCCTGGCAGCTTGTAGCTTGACATGTTTGCAGGGCCCTCTGTGCATCCGTGTCATGCTGGTCCACATCTCCCTTGCTTTGTGCTGTCTAACCCAGGGGCTTTTCTAGTCAATATAAATATTGTTGTAGTTGCCAATGCCCTGCCGGGAGAGGCTACAAATATGCAGGAATTTGGGGCTATATTTGTGTATAAAGATGATGCCCTCACTCTTTCTTGGAGGAAACTCATTAATCTCTCATACCAGGCTAATGAATTGGGGAGGCAGAGAACAACTCCTCAAGGTCACCCGGTGTCAGGAAGGAGTAAAGCTCCACTTTCATATGCTGTGGGAGATCAGAGCAAGCTGGTGGTGGGGGGTACAGCCAAATTTGGCTCTGCACCTCCTCTGCTGTCCTTCCAAGTATCACAACCCAAGCATTCAGCTCTCCTGCATCTATCCACTTTGCTGCTTCCCTCCTGCTTGTTCAGATGCAATTAGGAGATGCAGAATAAGGGGGAGCCAGGGGTCAAGGAGGCAGTAAAGTGATTACGAGATGCTGCAAACGGCTGTGCCATAAATACTCCAATGATGAAAAATTAGATGCCGGTCACCTCAGGGTTATTGCTGGCCTCTATCTCTCTCTTGTTGTGAAAAATGATAATGGAAGTGTATTTACCCCAGAGAGTGTAAGCTTGCCACTGGCTGTGATCCTGCACACCCCAGGTATGCCAGGAACAGAGTCCTTGCCCCTAATGACTTTCTGAGAACACTTTGTGCCTGAATTCTTTCAAATAAAGTGGAGAAAGAACTGATGTTCAGGGTATTCTTTCCAAAGAGGAAAGTTCTTGGTGCTCAGAGATTGACCAGCTTCAGAAACAGACTGTGGCCCTGAGTAAGGATAGGGAGAGGAAAGGAGAGCAGCACCATCAAGTGCTGCCTTGCTGTCCATGTGCTGCTTCTGCTTTGGCCTCCCAGAGCTGCATGTTGAGGCTGCCCAGTTCACAGCTGGTTTTTGGTGTGTTGGATCACCGTCAAGGTCAGAGCTTAAGGAGCTGGGATGACTACACCTTTTTGCTGGGTGGGCAGTTAGAATCAAATGCTGGTGCTGGGCTAGAGCCTTTGAAAACCTCTAGATAGTATTCAGATCCACTGAAGTTGGTATCTTTGGGGACACAAGCACTTCTTTTCATCCCTTGCATGAGGTCTTCCATTTTGAAAGAGGCATTAGGATCACTGTGGCACAAGAACTGTGGTAGGCAGCATCCAGCTTAAAGGGTACTGTGAGTGAAAGGCCTCTTTGCTTGATTGGCAAAAACCAGCCTGGCAGCAACCGAGGTCTTAGTTCCTGGAGGATACCTCCTCCCTGCCTGAAGAAACTGAGGAACAAGGTGGGTGAGGGCTCCTCAGTGCCAGGAATAAGCCTGATGTGAGTTATGATTATAGAGCTCTGCCAGGTGTCCTGAGAGCAGCACGTTAATTACCAGAGCTGCTGTGGCAGCTGCCTGCTGTACCCAAAGCATAACTGCCCTTGTTTCTTCAGCTATAAATATTCCTTGTGAATTGTCTGGTGGCTGTGGCCTCCCTCCATTGTAACTTCCTGACTCTGCAGGGGATCTGGAGGTTAAAATCCCTCTTGCCTCTCAACTTCTTTGAGCAATCCTTGTTCTATGGCTGGTTTATCTCTTTTCAACCAACTCTGAGCTTCATAACAGCTTGTCTGCTGATAACTTACTGCCTATCAGCATGGCCCCTGCTGCAGCTCTGCCTCCAGCCTTGAGAGGCTGTGGATTTTCAGCTTCTTTTTTTCCTTCCTTAGCTCTCTAAAAAGCTCCTTCCTGAACAATCAGACTCTTTCCATGTATTTATATTTGTACTGTCCACTGCAAGGGGTAAAGCTCTACCAGGGAAAGCTTGGATTGCCGCCCTTGCTGATGGGCCATCTGGCTCTGTAGCTTGAGATATGAGCTCATGTAGGACAGAAACATGGCGTGTCACCCTAGTGAAGGGAATGAGAGATGGCATAGGGGACACCGCACTCAAGATCCTTTTCCTCTAAGATGTTTTAGCTGAAAAGCCCAGGGGCCCTGGCAGGAGTAACTGGAGCCCACCTTAGGGTAGCACTGCAGTAGCCACAACTTGAAGTGGGTACAGAAGAGCTTGCAGAGGCTGCAGGTATGTGCTTGGGGGAGCTGCAGGTAGGTCTGAAATGCCATGAAGCTGTTTTCTTTATCTAGGAGTTCCAAATAAGAGTGGGGAAAGCACCATGCATTTAACATTTCTCTCCAAAGTCAGCTCTAAAAAATCCCTGAGGATGTGACCAGAACACCAGTTCCTAAGGAATTAGTAAAGGTGGTACTCTGGTTCAGCCTCCCAGCCAGGAATAAAACCTCTGACCTGTGCCCATGCCAATAAATGCAGTTTTGCTTTTTGGACTTCTTTTTCCCTACATGTGACACACTCTAGTGGAAAGCACCTGAGGTGGGAACAGAGTATCCCAGTTCCCTGACATCTTGTTTGCTGTCTGTACTTGCGCAGTCTGGTTTTGTCGGATTGTTTCATCTGTCCCTTCTAGTGCTCATCTGAGTTGTGAAATAGCTTTGAGCTCAGGGATGTCTTGCAGAAGCAGAGCGAGTGTCAGAGTTGCCACTTCTGACAGCATGTAAGAAATGTCTGCTTTTTCCTGCCGTGCTCAAGGAGACTTTACTTGCATCTGAGCACTGAATCAAGCAAAGTTTCCTTTGGGAAGTGCTTGTCCAGTCAAGCCTGTGTCTTATCGGTGTCAGGCTTTGCTGTGGGAGTGTTGTGTACCCACAGACCAGTATCAAACACTCAACCCTTGGCTTACCTGCAAAAGTGTCAAAGTGTCTACCAAGGAGAGTGATCCATGTTATTAAACCAGTGACTATTTTATGAGCTCTTATCTTACCCCTCTTTAGAGTAGGGTTATTTGCTGTACTGTCTTGTGGGGCAGTGGTACCATTGCTCAACAGCTGTGAAATCTAAACATCAGTATCTGCAGAGCTGGAGCTCGATACCCTCCTAAAGTGAAGTTTGTCTGAGATGTTGTCACTTCTATTAAAGGGAAGCAAGAACTCCAAGGAATTAGATGTTTTGGGGTGGGTTGTAGGTTTGAATGAGGGTGTAAAAAGCAGGGAGGAGGAAAGGAAAAGGTAGGGTGGCTGGGGGCCCAAAGGGAGATAGATATCTAAGGAGTGAGCACTGGGTTACCTCTTCTCCATCTTCACATTAAAACTGAGGGATCATTGCTCTGTTATTTGAAACTTAATAACTTCTCATTGGTATGATAGCCCTGTGCTGCACAAATGATTTTATTCAAGAACTCTTGCACTTTTTGCTCTGCTTCTGGCACATTTGTTGCATTTAACAATCATGGTCTCACTTTGCTCAGGTATGTACCCTGCTTCCCTGCAATCTTTCTGAAAGTGTCAAGGCTCTGAATCTATAAGAAGCAATAGCTACTGTTTTTAATTTGCTACTTGGCAAGCACCAAAAACAGATGCAATTCTTACAGATGAGTTTGTGTAGCATGAAAACAAGCAAGTTCTGATGACAGTTATGAATGAGGCTGTTTTTTCAGATGGTCCTCTTGCAAATGTATGCAGGCACTAGCCATAATGCTGTAACTACTGTATCTAATACATGAATCAGCCACGTTTTGGATGCTAATTGTGCTTCCTGAGCTATATTGGCTGCTGCTGTAAAAGCCACATGCTGAGCAGCAGATGAAAGCTATTGAACTGTACTGGTTCAGAGTGATAGATGGACCCTTCAGGTCAGTCAAGAACCCGTTTGGTCAAACAGTCCTCTGACTGGCTTAAAGCATGTTTGTATGGTCTGAAAGGCTCCTGGCATTAGCTGCCATCACTAAGTGGTTGAGAGTTGTCTTGGTGGTCCTCTTGGCTGCAACTAAGCTGATAAAAACCAACCACATGTCCTATTAACACTTGATCTTACTCTTGCATTTAGAAGATAATCCAATAAACAAGGTTATGTAACTAAGTTTTAACATAAGAGCTTTAATAAAATATACTTTTAGAAATATATAAATATATATAAAATATATTCTAGGCAACGGTAAGCCCTAGTTAGTTCCCCCATGGCAAGAAGACTCGAGTTGACCAGCCTACTTTTTCATTTTGAGATACCGAGAGCTGACAGGTGCAGAGGCTGGGAAGGTGGTATCAGCTGAGTTGCCAGCTCAGGGAGGATCCCAAACCTTGGTGCCTGTCTTGCTGTGGCTTGGCTTGGTGGGAGGAATGGATTTGAAGACCCGCCCAGGGGTTGAGCAAGCTGGTGAGCTGCTTGTGGCTCCTATTAGCCTGCAAGGAAGAATGTAATTCAGGGTGACAAGCTGCTGTTCTTTCTTCTACCCTCACTGGTTTCTCTTTTTTTTTTTTTTACTGGAAATGTCAGTAAAAGCAACAAAAACACAGTCTTTTTTTGTTTTTTAGCATGAGAAAAGAAGAAAAAATAAAGAATTTTGCATTTACTTGCTGTGTGTAGATTCTACGTATGCTCCACTATGAGCCTGGTGATTTACCTGGCCTTTCCCATTTAATGGAGGAGCTTGGAGGGAAATGAGGGAATCATTCTTAATAGCCAGCCCTGTGCCAAAGCACTGTAATGGTTTCTTTCTGCCATCCTGTGCATTTAGACAGCATTTAATAGATTCAGTTCTCCTCCTTAGCTGAAGGAAGCATTTCTTTACCTTGTTTCAGTTTAGTAATGAATCAGCCCCCCTATGCCTGCTTGTTTCTAATAAACCACTTCACTAGCAGAAAAATCTTAATCAAAGTAGACTATGCCCATTCTGCCTTGGGTGGGTTTATTTGCTGAATCTTAGGAAGAGAATGATAAACTCCTAGAAAATACCTCAGCTGACTCAAGAGATGATCTGGAAAATTTGGGAGGGTGTTTTTAAATGTGCCAGGGCTCTGCATATTTGACTTCTGAGAGGGCTGACTGGTACAGTTTTCTATGTAGTTTTTAGATTGTTTGAATTATATGTGTAATGAAGTATTTCGTGAATTATTTCCCTCTGGGAGAGACTGGAGCTTGGAAAACATCAGATGGAAAGTTTGGGTATATGTCTGAGGTGCTTATTTGGGCTTACTTTTTCCTTAGGGAGAAGTTATGAAACTAATTAACTTAATGGGTTGGAAGAGGATTGAGGTGTCTGGCACAGCGAGGTAGAGGATGTAGACACTCTCCTGCTAAGCACTGTGGTCTCTTCTCATCCTTTTGAGAATGTGTTTTTAAATAGAGTTCCTGGCCTTGGGACTCTTGGTGGTTGATGGTGAGATTAGCTCTAATATAGGGACTGAGTCCTTGTCCTTGTGTCCTGGCTGTTGGTGAGAAACTGTCCCCTTTTCCCTACCCTGTGCTCAATCCTGTTGAGCTGCACGAAGTTTCACTTCAAAATGATGTTGATCTGGATGTTTAATGTCCAGTTCTGCTCAGGCTTTCTTCTTCCAAGCAGTCCAGTGTGTTCTGTAGCTTCCCTTCCTTAACAGTGGTTGGCACAAATTCCTGCAAAGCAAGGCAACCTCATCTCATTGCAGGTCCTAGCATTGTTTATATTGATCCTTGGATATTCATCTTGGATCACTAATGGATGTCAAATGGAGAAGGTAATAAATTTTTATTGCACTAGAATTAATCTCTCGCTTGGCTCTTTTGGACCAGGATCTTGTTAACAGAAGACACTGATCATCCTAAAGGATGGGGGGGACATTCAACCATTCAAGCACAACTTGTATCTCTTCCCCATGAGTTAAGCAGTAATGGTCAGAGAGGAGGAGAGTTTAAAACCTTGCTGAATGGATTTGGTTATTTAAGGTGCTCTGCAAAAGGTGAAGAACACCCAGGTTCTTCAGTACCTCAGGATGCTTTTCAGCAGCTGAGCCCCAAATCCACCTTGACATGTCTCTTTTCCTCAGTGGGTGAGACAAATCTGGATTTCAGACCCAGCTGCTTTGGTGCTTGGTGACTTTGTGTCAATCTTTGCTATGGTTTGAGGGGCTGTTTTGCCAATTGGTTCTGGAGCATTCTCATTTGCAGCAGACACGTGTTCCTTAATTATCACATCCTCAGTCCATCTCTCTGTGTTCAGCGCTTTCTGACGCAGGAGCAATAAACTGATTTGAGGGGAGGCTGTATTGAGCAGTGTTTAGAGAGAAAGCTGAAAGAGATTAGTCACAAACTCAAGAATACTTGTCAATAAGACAGTTGGTGTCAACTTTTGTTTGCTTTGGGCCCTTACCTTACATCACTTTTTAGTCAAAGGTTTCTTTAGTCTGTTGTGGTTTGTGCATTGCTCTAGGATAAAGTGGCAGTCCATAGTGGGCAGGTGTTGTGGTTTAACATAACTTGTTTTTTTATTTAAAAAGAGAAGAGTGGAGTTAAAGTCCCAATTAAAATAAAGGAACAAGAGAGAGAAGAGTAAAAAAAGGTTTGCAACTGACTGGTTGGCTTCTCTGTTAAAACCTCAAGTCCCATAACTGTTAAACCTGATTTGGCTCTTAGTTTTGCCAGTTATGCCTGTGGCATTGTATTCTGTGTGATTTCAGCATTTCATCCAACAACCATCAATTGCTTCACAAATCTGAATTCTGTGCATGCTTCCTGTCCTTTTTTTTTTTAAATCTGAGCAGTAAAAGCAAGACTCGGTGTAAGCAATGGTCTTGGATCAGAATATATCCCCACCAAGCAACATGTCAAACCGAGGGTTCTCTCCCCTGCTCCCTTTCTGGGTTTCCTTTTGTCACCTGAGAATACTTGTGATGCGAGGCATTTCCAATTTGCCTTGCAGATATTCTGAAACCGTCTCAAAAAAGGTTTCTTGGGGTTGTGCTAGTCTTAAAATAACTTGGATTTTGTTCTGTTCTGACTCTGTTGGGGTTGACAGAGACCTTGAGGTTTGGCAGACCTGCCCCTCTGAGTCCCAGTTCTTCGCTTCTGGTGACACCTTTTCTTGAACTGCTTTAAGAAGTCATGGAAAAGAGCAATGTGTAAATATTAATGTTGAATATTTGTCTTTAAAAATCTCTTTGGGATGCTCTACAAACCTATGCTGTATGTGCTGTGGCTTTCTAAGCACTGCCTGTTTACAGCATTTGGACCTGTTATTGTATTGCTAGCTGGTGCCATCCCATGGAGGACAGGCAGGGCTCTCTTAATGCCCATTTTGTCTCCCTCTTACAAGTAGCTTCTCTCAATCTCAATGTTCAGACTGCAGCCAGGGTTTCTTCTGTTTCTTCTGTTTCTTCTTGCAGTGAAGCCTTTTCTCTCCGGGATAGGTGAGGCTTGAGTGCTGCTTTGAGCAGAGGTGACAGTGCTGCACAGGACATGTCACCTCAGGGCATGGGCTGATAGCATGGTTGCCTTGTGTGCTTTAGGAGGTGCTAGAAGAAGCTCTCATGGGAAGCTGTATAGTCCAGATTCCTAGGATGGATCTTTGTTGGATGGTTTTGCAGCCCAGCTGGAAGAGATGCAACAGATTGGTGCTGCAGTGTACCCTAATTTAATCTTCCCCATCCTTGGAAGTCTTCAAGGCCAGGTTGGACAGGGCTTTGAGCAACCTGGTCTAGAGGAAGGTCTCTCCTCATGGCATGGGGGTGGAACAAGATCATCTTCAAGGTCCCTTCCAACACAAACCATTCTGTGATTCTGTGAAACACTAGTCTGTTAATAGACATCCAAGAGGGCAGTGAGGAAGTTCTTTATTGAAAAACCTTTACTTTCCACACTGAATTAAGTTCTCTGAGTATCTCTTTGATTACTTTTTCCCTCATTTTGCACAGGTTTTTAGCTTCCAAGAGCTGAACTGTTACACTGTAGCTTCCCACTGTCTGTTTTTAGGGTTATAAAAAACCCTCAATGTTTTACACTGGTGACTTAAAGCATGGTGGGGGGAAAAGCTCCAGGCAGATTTGGCTCCATTGCTGTTGAGCCTGGGATACCCCGAAGCCACCCCATCAATGCTAATGGAAGTAGACTGGTGAGGGCTATTGCTATTCATACCTAAACTGAGCATGTACTTGGGCAGAGGCCACAGTTTAATATTTAATGTTCTGTAAGGCTGTACTGAGAGCTTTTAGTGAAATGTGTCAGTAAAGGAGTGCTGTAGCAGTGATAGCAAATGGCTGAGAGCCAAGAGGATCCTGAGCTCAACTTCTGCCCAAGGCATGTTCTCTGATACCCAACAGCTTACTTGACCCCCTGTGTCTCAGCCAATTTAGCTGTAAAATTAAGCAACAAAGAAAGCTTCATGACAAATGGACATGTCTGGAGGTGAACTTTCAGTGCAAGCTTTGCTCTTCTGATGAATTCATCTTGCTGGCAGAATTTCTGGTTTTTAATCTAATGTGTGATTTTGTTGTCCTTCCAGGCAGCTTTCACGCTCCTCCTGGGTCCTTTCACCTTCTTCAATGTGCAGAAGACCAAGTATCTTCAAATCATGACGTCCCTCATGAGATGGATAGGTGAGTCTTGGCAGAGGCTCGGCCACCTCTTTACCATTGATGGAGCCCAAGTCACACCACTGACGCTTCTCTTTGGCAAGATCTTCTTGTTTGGAAGCAAGTGCTTGTCAAAACAACCTCTTTGAGGACAGTTGTGCAGGCCTAATAAATCTTTGAGGAGAAAGGTTTTAGTCTAGGATGAAATTTCTGATTAAAACAAAACAAATTGTTCTCCATCAAACGTGGCTGGTAAATGAGGTTTTAGTCTGGTTTGTGTGAGGAGCAGAAGAGGTTTGGCAGAGTCTCCTGTCTGGGTGCTGGCTGCGATACCCACCAGCTGGAAGTTTCTTGTTCTCACACATATGCACAACAGACTTTGGACAGTGTTTGTTTTGATATGATAAACAAAGGCATTTCTTGCAGACTTTCCACTCTTAGTTTTATCATCTGCTTGCATTTATTTTCCTTGGGTCCTTTATGGTAAGATGTGTTGCATTGGAAACCCCCAAACCAATGTGTGTTGTCCTTCGGAAGTCCTGCTCCCATGAGCTCTTTCCAAAATATTGCCAAGAACTTCTGGGAAGACAAATCATTCCCTTAAGGGAAGTAAGACATCATTATTACTCCTGTTGTTTTTTTTTCCCAATGCCTTTGTTATTCAAAGATGCAGCTGCCTCATGTCTGGCTTGTGTGTGTACATACTGTTAAAGGCTGAGAGGTGTGTGTGGGTTGTGGAGGTTTATGTTCAGGTTTGTCTTTTTTTGTGTCACCTAGACAGAGTGATTGATACTTAGGGCTAATAAAGAGCATTTCTGCAGGTTAATGATCAGCATTTCTACAGGTTAACAGTCTCCTGGTGTGTAAATCCAGAACACTCAGACACAGAATTAGCTCTGTTTATACCTATCACTGAAATAAGAAGAAAAGCTGCTTCTCTAACTATTTTCCATTACACACATACTCTTGGCCTGACTGCAGTTGGGTATTGTCCCTTCTCTGTGAATTCATCCTGTTTGGACGTGGCTGGCAGTCACTGCAGAGGAATAGAGATCCTCTGTTCTAGAGAATTCCTGAGATGGGGTTAAGCAGTTGACACCCAGGAAAATTAAGTTGGATTTTAAGCTCTCAAGTCTAAGATGTTGAACAGTTTGAGTTAATGAATCCTGACTTTGGATGGTGTGAAAATCCTGAATGCCTGTTTTTCTCCTTTGTTGTCTGAGCACATGAAAGGTTTGAAAGCCCCCCCCCCATTGTTCAGAGAAAGAGGTTATCTCATTAAGGGGTACTAAAGGAAATGAGGAAGTTTTGCATGGGGATTTTTTGTTGTTTTTTTTCTTTATAAGAGTGATCTCTGCTCAGCTGACTGGCCTGATTCCAGTCACCTTGCCTCCTCTTTCCTGGTAAAGACATCAGTCAGTCCTCATCCTGTCTCTGTGACAGTCTGATGCCTGCCTCATCTGCCATTAGTTTCCCTTTAGCCAGCTCCTTCCAGTACAAGGATTGCTAAACCTTGGTGTGATGGCAGAACTGTTCCTCTCTTTCATGGCTTGATGGAGGGGGATAAAGGCAGTGTTTGGAGAAGTGTAGGGGAAATTTATGCTTTAGCCTGATTGATTCCTGCGTCAGCACGCTGGGGAACAGCTGCCCCAGATAATGATAGTTAATGACCCTGACAGCACCTCAGTGGCTACTTAGAAGAACGGATT
Source organism: Motacilla alba alba (assembly GCF_015832195.1). NCBI lineage: Eukaryota > Metazoa > Chordata > Aves > Passeriformes > Motacillidae > Motacilla > Motacilla alba. Next base: position 720,887 of record NC_052033.1, read on the forward strand.
CCGTATGTGTACAATGAGGGATAGATTTATTGGGAAAGACAATTTGTCAAAAAGGCATGTGATGTAGGGAGCAGAGAAAAAGCTCTTGCTGCAAATCTCGGGGTAAAGATCAGTCTCATACTACTGAGATTTGTCAAACTGGCTTCTCCCATGTCCTCACATCACTGCTGTCCCCTCCTCCAAAAGCAGAGCTGTGAGTTAAACACAGGTTGGTGTTTAGAGAGCTTAGATCCTAAAGAGTGGTCTTGGGTAGCGTTTTGTGGTCTTCTGGACTTTTCCTGCTGGCATGCCAATGGCCAGATATGAACTCTTTGTCCTGGTATAAACTGTGCCTTTCCTTCACCTTCCTTGGGTTGGTTTTAGCCATGTGGTGCTGATGGTGGTTCTGCAAAGCACTCTGGGCAGCAGAGCAACACTGCAGCTTCCCACAAATCTGCTGGGGGAAAGAAAACCTTCTCATGTGGACAGTGGCTTATTCAGCTTACCTGTGCTCATTGGCTTGGTGTGGATGGGAATCTGACCCATGCTTTGCATCATGATTTGAAAAAAATCAAGCCTCCCTAAGCTGCGAGGTCAGTACAGACTTTGCAATGTGCCTCTCACAGGACCCACTACACACCCTTCTCCCCAGCCCGGTGGAAAGTCCCTGGATTTCTGAGAGAAGAGGCTGATGTAAAGCAGCACTGCCCCAGGTGTACTGGTGATTCAGATGATAGCAGCTGAGAGGATGGTTCTTGGCAGCAGAGAGAGCTAGCTGTGTGTGAAGGTCATTTCTGCTGGTGTTTGTAACAGTGTCAGCCTTGCCTTTGAAAGTTGCTTCCCCTCTTTCTCCTGATCTAAGTGATAATCAAATATCACCAGCCTCTTCCAGAGCCTTATGCTCATCACAAGCAGCACATCGGCTATCAAAGCCTACAGCAGTCTTATTCCACACCTCACAGATAAAAAAAAAAAATCATTTTCTCTCTGAAAAATAGGCTTAAACATTGGGATCTGAGCTGGAAATTAAAAATGGACCAGTTCAAAGAATGTGGAGATGTTCCAGGGATAGGCCTTTATTTGGCATCCTCCCAGGATAAGGGACTAAGCCAGGACAGGCACCTCTGAAGCCTCTGAAAGGAGAAAGTTGAAGGAGGAGCTATCAAGCCCAAGTGTTGTGCTGCCAGAGAGCCCAGACAGATGGGCTCTCCCTGTCTGGGCCTGTTGATCACGGACAGCTCATCTGGAAAGAAGGCTGGCATGGCAAGGCACTTCCCTGCCAGAAGTGATAGGAGCACAGAGGGTGGATCTGTGTCTCCAGGTGGAGTGGGGCTGGTGGCAGACAGGGCTTCCAGAGGAATCAAGCTGTTGCCAGTCTTCTGAAGAGTAGCAGTTACACACTTGGCTGCAGAACTGATTGTCACTTGGCATTGGTGAGTGCCAATGGTTAAATTCAGTGCAGCAGTCGGTGCTTGAACTGCTGGCCTTAGCCTTGCTTAGAGATCTCTGTTCTCCAGGAGCTGGCAGATGAGTAAGGCTTTGCCTACCCAAGTTCTCATCCCTTTCCCAGTACAGAAGCTCCTCAGGCTGCTTTGTCAGCCTTTTGCAGGTACCTAAGCTGCCTTGGGAGATGGAGCAGAGGCACCCTAAGGGGTGCGACAGGGAGCCTGCCTGCTGTGCTTCCCTGGACAAAGGGCCAGTCATGAAATATAATTTGATTTAAATCCTGACAATGGTGCCTACAGTGAAGCCTTGTTTTGATTTGTGGTTAGAACCTTGTTGGCTCACCCAGCTCTGGGGCCATGTGTGTACAAATTGTTCCTGTGGGGTGAGGAGGGTCCTTCCCCAAAGTGTAATTCCTGCCTTTCTTTCAGCTCTCTTCCACCTCAGCCTCATGAAAGTGTAGAGCTGTTATTAGGTCAATTCCTTTACCAGTTTTGGAGCCTGTTTCCAGGTCTCTTACAAAGTTATTGGAGCAGGGCTTCCTGCAGAAGGCTAAACCAACTGAGCCATCAATAAATTTAGAGCTGTTGGTATTTCTAATTCTACTATTTGGATTTCAGACACTTTTTTTTTTTCCTGGAGAGTTTAAATCTATGGTGGCAATGAATTGCTCTCTAAAGAGACTTGCTTATCTAGCTGGGTTTTTTCCCTCTCATTTCTTCAATCCTGATCAAGTGGGTACTGTTAGGGGTGAGCTGCTGAAGCGCACAGCCCAACAAGAGAGACTGAGCCAGGCAAGTCCCATACACCTCTCACTGCAGAGGGGATGCAGCTCACTGGGGCACAGCCCTACCTCTGTATTATTGGATAATATTGGATAATAACTGTCTAGCAGCATCATGGGATAGGATATGGATTAGGAAAGATAACAAAAGGACAGAGCTTGGTGGAGCTGAGCAGCAAACACTGGGCTATTGTGTATTAAGCAGCTAACCCGATTAATTGCAGCCTGTTGCAGCCCGAGATGTCCAGCTCTATAGGTGAGGACTGCTGGCTCTAAAGACATTGGTAGTGTGATTATTACTGCTGTTATTAAATTGTCTTTGCCAAATGTTCCCAGACAGCTCCCACGTGGGCCTGTGCTCTGTGTGCTGCTCATGATGCTATATTGTAGTTATTAGAAAGTATTGTATTTTAATGAAGAGATAGTTCATAGAGTAATAAACTTCTGAGTTTGGTAGAACAGGCTCAGTTCTCTCTCCCTGTTGGATCACACCACATCTATTCAAGTAAATGCAGCCCTTGAGACAGAGCCTTCACAACCCTGCCCAAACAATGATCTCACAATTACATTTTCAGGAATAAAATCTCTACCCCAGTTCTTTCCCCTGGCCGATAAGATGGAGGGAAAGCAAACAAGAATTTCTGGGAAGTCTATGTTAAACCCTTCTTTTCTCCATCCCATCCCCTTCCAGGATACTTGGTAGAAGGCTTCTGGGGCAGAAACTAGGAAAGGGCTATCCAGAGCATGCTAGTGGGGCTGACTTTCTATTATCTGGTGATTTCTCTGGTAGTTCTGCTCTTTCCACCAGACCTTTGCCATTTACAGCACTGCTCTGTAGAGAACTGGTCTTAGACCATCTCACCTTGTGAGCAGTCTCAGGTAACTGTCACTGCCATCCTTAGCAGCAGAGCTATCTGTGCTGGAGTTGACTTGCTGCAGAAACCTGGAGTCCCTGTGCTACATCCCTTCAAGTACTGAGACTGAGAATTACAGAGGAGGCTGATTTAGGGAGGGGGTGACAGTTATCTGAAGTCCTGCTTTTCCAGTCTCCTGCTGAGAAATCAGCCTGCCAGTGCCCACAGTCCTCAAGGTGGGTGGCCTCTTTTCACATCAGAAATTGAGCTTTCTGCAAATAGCTTAAGGAGGGACCATTTTGATCTCTGCCTCTCTCCTTTCACACTGCCGGGCCTACAGGAGGATGAGGGAATTGGACTGTAAATCAGGACACTGTTGCATGTTCATGCTGACATGCTGCTTCAACAAAGTTACTTCATGTTCTTATATCCTTTTTGGAGCAGATGAAGCTGCTGCTAGAGTCCGGGGTAAATAATTCACTAAGAGAAGTGAATATATTTATGAAGAGTTAGTTAAAATGCTGTGCTTCTGTCATGCCTGCTTTTGGAATTGTCGGCTGAGGAGCTCATTTCAGTGCTGTTTGTGGGAGGCAATGGGGTGAAGCAGTGCCTGTGTGAGAGGAAGAGCCTTGTGGGCTTCAGACACAGATGGAGAGTGATTTGGCGTTCTGGACGGGACCACTGAGATCCTGCCTGAGGAACTGATGCTCCTGAAAAGATCACTTTATTCAGGCAGCAGCAGACACTGATGGGCCTGAGAGCTGAAGAAGGGGAGCTGGACATGTAAGGGCATATTCAACCCTGCAAAAGGGTATGGATGACTGTGCCCACACAGGTTTTCAGAGTGGGGCTATGGCATGAAAAGCTGCTTTCTGTTCAGAGTGGACATTGGTGAAACAAGATGATAAAAAACTTCACTGTGTAGGGCCCAAGGCAGGATATGGCTAAGTGTGCAGTGCACCTGGATGGTATGGGACATGGGTGCTCTGCAGCCAGTGCTTTCCAAAGCATGCACAGCCGTAGTTCGGGATCACAGTGACACCAAAGTGTGTATTATTCCCTTCTCTCAGAAGACTAAATTATGACATGGACAGAGGAGTGACTGTCAGAGCTAATAGGCCAAGCCAGCAGCAGAGCTGAGAGTAGAGTCCTGGTTGCAGAGGTTTTATGGTTCGTTTGCCAAAGGTGACTGGCAGAGAGAGGACCATAAACTATGTGGGTAATTTTCCCCCAGAAGCAAGCAAGCCTCACTGGCTGCTCTTTCCTTCCCATATGTTGAGAAAAAGCATCTGTGATAAACGCCTGAGTGCAAGGCCATTTTTCTGCTCTGAACTGTTGCTGGTGTGCAGATGTCTGTGGGACCAGCTGATGTGGGCTGTGATGGGGCAGCTGCGCTGGTTTCATGGCAGGCATTGTTACCACCGTTGGGGAAGCTAGTTGTAAATCTTGGTTATGGTATTGCAAGCCTGATGAAGAAAAGCAGGGAAATGGTGCCCTTAGAACAGAGAAGCTCTACTAAACTGTTTTTTTTAACTGGTTGCCAAAAAGTCCTGGTAGTACTTTTTAAATGGAATTTCCCTTTGTGAAAAAAAGGGGCTCCACCTGGTCCAAGGCAGCAGTGTCTGAGTTGGCTGCAGCAGGAGCAAGCCAGGCCTGGAGGAGTGGAGGTGCCTGAGAGGCTTTTTCTTGCTTTCTTGGTAAGCTGTGTCACACTTCTGTGTATAAGCAACAGTCCCCTGCCGTGTGGACCCTCCCTCAGGCTTTGGGGCAGGGAGGGTAACACTGTCCAGACAAGTCCTTGCTCTCCATTAGAGGAAGGAGCCACAGTGATACTCCACAACTTTTGCTCATACCTTTTTTCTGGGCAGTAATTTCCCTCCTCTTTTCTTTCTGACGTTTCTCTCTGGGGATTTGCTGTCTTCTATGAACATGTCCATCTTATTTCCCCACAGTCTCTGCACTCATAAATCCTTCATCTTCCTAGAGATGGTGTTTTAGGCTCTGTCATTGTCAAATCCGATCCTTAACTACTCCAGCTCCCACATCTAATGGAGCAAACCTGGTTTTCATGTTGCCTCTTTACTGTTAATTCATATAGAAACCCCCTCTGAAGGTTGGAGAAGTTAATCAGTTGCTGCTCTGGAGTTTGTGGAGAACTGGAGGTCATGAACAAGTGGCAGGATATAGCTTCTGCAAGAGAAACTGGCTAAATGAGTTTTAAATTTAAAAATCAATGTCCTAATTTCAGATACTTTCTTCTGCCAGCATGTTGGACTCCAGCTGTGCTTTAATACTTCAAATGACAAAGAATCCAGAATGCCTAGTGGTTCCAGAGTTGTAGTGGTCTCTTCAGCTTGCCCACATCACTGCTGGAAGCCAGATGGGTCTGAGAAGGGACACCAACATCCTAGAAAGACATCAGCAGGGAAGTAGACAGCACAAGTGTCAGGTGGGGATGCAGAAGGTAGAACTGTCTTGACGTGTTCCTCGCCCGTTCAGTGTGTACAGAGCAGATGCTCCTGGTTTTTTGCCCTTTCTATGAAAAAACTGCCTAATGTTAAACCAAATGAGATCTGTTCCTCTGTTTAAGAGTGGCCTGCTGTGTTTTCACTTGGTATGGGATTGAGGTGGGGAGAAATCTTCCCCTTTCCAAAGAGATTGGATTTAAGAAGCTCCTGAAAACATCTTTTTCCTGGAATCCATCATTTTGCGTAATGTATGAAAAGGGAAGCAAGTGGCGTGCATTGGGATAGGGTGATCTATTATCATTATTTCCTGGCATATTGATTCTCTGCATGGACAGGAAAGCTCTGTCACACCGCCAGCCAGCGGTGACGGATGGCCCTGCCACAAACGTGTCGTGGCACCAGCTCAGACAAATGGCTGGGGGCAGGGGAGCAGCCAGGCGTGGGGTGGCTGCACACCACTGCATCTCTGGTCCCTGGAACGGGTGGCAGGCAAGTGTGGTGATGTTCTCTTCAGGCTTTCCTTGCAGAAGGAGGAATGGGAGTAGCGACCGGGCTGGAGAAGATGTGACCATCTCACAAGTACCGTGTCTTGCAGGGATGCAAGGGGGGGTTAAGCCAGAAGCTCATTCTGAGCATCAGTTCTTGCAGGAACCTGCCTGTAAGGGGGAAAAAATGTGTTTGAGGCTTGGACGTATTTTCTTTTCTGCAATAGCCTTTCTGCAGAGAGATGAAACTCATGTACAAACACCATTTTTCATTTACAGAGGTGTTTTCTCTGACTCTGTAAAATGTTCCTTAAATTCAGAATGGCTAAATTATCTTCTCTGCTTCTCTGCAGCTCTGTTATGTTTCTATCGAAATGCACAAAAATGTATTTCTTAATATCCGCAGACTCACATATTTCCCAAACTGTACTACTTTGGATGTCTGCTCATCCATATTCATCCTTACTTCACCTGCAAGAATGAGAGCAGAACTGTCCTGTCTCTGAATCAACATCTCCTGAGTCAAGCAAGAGAGGAGCAGTAGCTGACTGCAAAGTCTGCTTTATCTGAGAACATTTGTTCCTAAGATAGTGAGGGGAGCAAAGAGAGTCTGCAGGAGAGGCAGTTGGATGGCTGGGATGAGACTCATCACAATTTTCCTTTATGGTGTAGTCCCTCTTTATTTTTTTCCTCAGGCTCACTTAGATCCTTCACTAAAAATGATGCTTGAACATCTAGAAGAGACAAGATGAGACAAGAAGTGGCCTCTGTGCCTTGCTGACTGCCAAGCCTGTGGTGTGGGGGCTTGGAGTGGGTTTAACACTGCGTAAAAATCAGGACAAGCAAAACCCTTGATTGCTTTTTAAGCATTTATATAAAACAAGGCTTAAAGCAAGTTTTTCATGTAACCATCTAACAAGCCAAGATGCCATCACTGTCGACCTTGCTTTGTGGCTCTGGGTGCTGTTGGTCATGGTCTGAAGGTGTTTCATACCTGGAGCACATTGCTTGTGTCCTATGTTCTGTGTGGAGAGGAATGCATCAAGCATTTTTTTGTGAATCCCATGTCTTCACCAGGATTCTTATGGTGAAGGAATGCTGTTGGACAGTTGATGTGACAACAGTAGGTGAGATGAAATAGTGTCGTGTGACTCTGCCTTCAGCTTGCTGGCTCAGGTAGTGGAAGTGAGTGGGAGCTTTGTGTGTGCCTGAGGATCTTGTGCTGTCTCTTTTCTGCTCAAAGCTGCCTGTCCGTCAGCCTGTCATCTTCTTTTCATTTTGACTTATCATCCAAACCATATCTAGGATTCAGAGTTTCATTTTTTGGATCGCCTCTTCTCAGGGACAGAGAGATAAATTTGACAGGCAAGTGTTCTAGCTCTCCAGTTCCAGGAGTGAGAAACTCTTCTGCCTCAGGGACTGAGAGAAAACAACTATGGGGCAGCACCTTTGTTGTCCTTTCTCAGGCTGGAATTGTGCAGGGGGGGTTTCCAGTTTACTCAGCTCCTTTCCTCTCAAGGGTCTTGCATCTGCAGAGCACCAGTGCTCAGGCAGGGGAAGCAGAGCTTGCCTTGTTGGAAGCAAAACTAGTTTGGATCTTAGTATTGGATCCTCACTTCTTGTAATTATAATAAATTTCTGAAATGCATATTTAATGAAAAACAAATATATTAAATTCTAGTTGCTTAAGCCAAAGACCATTCATCATTTAGGGAATGCACAAGAATTCTGCTCCTTCAGTGTTCCCTGCCAGAAAAGCACACGTCAGGGCAGAAGAGAGTCTGTGGGAGATGCTTCAAGGATGGGGTGCTGCCTGCCTGAAAGTTTTCCTGACCTGGTCCTGTTGGCACTGATGCAGAAAGTGGGGCTTTGAGCCAATGGTGAGAGTGGGTTTGGGGGATGGAAAAAGATCACTCATTACTGTGTTGAGCAGAGCATGGGGAGATCCACTGTCTAGTGTGCAGGGGAAGAGGTGTGAGACTTCTGAGTCATGTCTTAGCCCAGATACAGGACCAGCTCAGGATGGGGCTGCAGAGCCTGACCACCTCTCCCAGGCAAGAAGGAAAGGAACAGTCTCAGCACATTTCCAGAGCTGCCCAGCCTGCTTTGTCTTATTACTCAGGGCATCCTTTCCTCTTCCTCGTAGCCTGTGCAACCCCAGGGAGTGCAGCCATGTCACATCACCTGGAACACAGCTCTTTCTGGGTCTCTTGCTGAGCAGATGTGGCTGGCAAGCATCTCGCCTCCGGGGAGCAGTGGGGGAGGCACAACAACTGTATCCTTGTTCGCAGTGCCCCTCACCTGCTGGGCTTGAGTGAAGGCAAGGGGAATTGCACACCCCCAGAGCAATGAGCTGTTGCCTTCCATATCCCTCTGTGACTGCCCTTGGGGGAGGAAGTAGGGCCTAGCACTCTCAAAACAACCTGGCCTCGCAGTATCGTGAAGGAATGGATCTGCTGCTGTCAGTGCAGTGTTTGGGGAGGGCTGGTAGACGTGCCCTGTCACTGGGAAACAGTTGGAAAGGAGAGGAGGTTTCCTGAGGCAGCCTAGGATGAAATGCAGCATGTAGCTTGGGAAGGGTACAGTATTGAGCTGGTGTTTGCTGCAGGAGAACGTGAATATCTGAGAGAGGGTTTTGGAGAGTGCTGGGGGTGTATGGGAGGCAATGTTCAGTGAGAATAATCTGATCTTTCTGGGCACAAGAGAGGCAGCATTCACTAACCGGTCTGTAACTGTTTTCCCTAGTCCCATCCCTGGCAGGGTTTCCCATCTCCAGCCGCCTGTTGTGGGGAGCAGGATTGGACCAGAGCAAGCCCGTGATCTTGTCACCCCATGGTGAGCCTGCCCAGCTCCTAGCACTGGTGCCAGCCTCCTATGGACTTGAACTGTGCACTGCACTGTTTAATTCCTCTGGATTTATATTAATGACATTCAAAGTTGTCTGTAGTAGTTGTTTCAGCACTTTGTTGATTTTTTTCATTAGGTGATAATTCATGGCTCTGTTCCTGTGCCTCAGACTGGTGCAAGGACAGCTCTGTGCAAGCCACAGTGGCTCACCCATTGTAGTACCAGACTGTAAATCTCACTGCTTGCTGCCCTGCCAGGCAGGTCCTTTTCTCCCCATTACTTGTTAACTCCAGCAGCTGATGATCATCTTTCCTAGGTTGATGCAATTTTTGTGACTCCAGAATTAAGTTTTCTGCTGCTTTTATATGCCATGGTAGGAATGAGAGTCTCGCTGTAACTGCTCTGGCACAAATTTCCACCCTCAGAGTAATAAGAGCATTAGCCCAGTCTCCTCAATTCATGTTGTCCCTGGCATGTTGTTATTCGTAATAAGCTTTGTAAAATGTTGTTAGGCTTTTTCCTGTCATAAGTGAAGGGTAGACAAGCAGACTGTGTGTCTAGAGATGATGAATTTTAATAGCAGTCTTTCAGTGCTGCTTTCGTCCCTTCCAGACTGGCTTCTCCACCCTGGGATTAGCTACAGACAGCCTGTTCCTCCTACCCAGGAAATGGCTGGCTAGTTCTTGCTCTATCATGCTTGACAGATCCCAGGGACAGGAAAGCTTGCTAGTAGCTGCTGCTTCTGTGCATGTAGGGGAGGTCTTGAAAACACTAGTCCAGTTAGAAATGTGTAGGACTATTACTGGGGTTGACTGGAACCAAGTCAGAGCTCAATCATCTTTAAGCCTTTTTCAAATGACAGTATTCAGCCAGTGTGTGTGCAGCAGAAGCATCTATGGACCAAAACCCTTGAGGGCTTAGGGTTCACCAGCCATGTCAGCCTTCTGCTTCTGAAGGGCACGGCGCAGCCCTGTGCTCTTGGGGGTGGGAGGGCGAGTCCCTGTGGGAAGGAGACTGGAGGGAGATGCCTGAGCCCATTCCCTTATCTGCTAACTGGCATTGACAGGAAATTGCAATTAATTCCTGTGCACCTTGCCTTTAGTGTAGCACCCTCAGATAAGGTGGTGCATCAAAGAGATAAGGAGATGCTCTTGCATAGCAGGAGAAAGCCGGTGCAAAGACTGCCAGTGCAATGGGAGGAGGTCATGAGGAGCGTGGGCCTGGGCTTGACCTGAGACCTTCTCTCTCTCTCCAGCTTTCATCCTCATGATTATTCTGGCCCTCATCCGCATCAGCAGAGGCCAAGCTGAAGGTCACCCGTCCATGGCCCAGCTATCGGGCATCCGCAATCTGTTTGGGGTGTGCGTCTATTCCTTCATGTGCCAGCACTCCCTGCCATCCCTCATCACCCCCATCTCCAAGAAGAAGCATGTCAACAAGCTCGTGCTGCTCGATTACATCCTGATCCTGGCGTTCTACAGCCTCTTGTCCTTCACTGCCATTTACTGCTTCCACAACGACACCCTCATGGACATGTACACGCTCAACTTCACCAACTGTGAGATCATCAGCGTGGCCTTCATTCGGTACTTCCTGGGCCTCTTCCCGGTCTTCACCATCAGCACCAACTTCCCCATCATTGCAGTGACCCTGCGCAACAACTGGAAGACCCTTTTCCACAGAGAAGGGGGCACCTACCCGTGGGTGGTGGATAGGATTGTCTTTCCTGCCATCACACTGATTCCCCCAGTGCTGGTGGCTTTCTGCACCCACGATCTGGAGTCCTTGGTGGGGATCACTGGAGCCTATGCCGGGAATGGGATCCAGTATCTCATCCCAGCTTTCCTCGCATACTGCAGTCGGAAGGACACTCAGCTGGTCTTCGGCAGCGGGACGGTGAACAAGCACCTCTCCCCTTTCCGGCACAGCTTCTGGATTGTGTTCGTGCTCATTTGGGGTTTCTCTTGCTTCATATTTGTGACTGCAAACATTGTCCTGAGTGAATCAAAGCTCTGATGAGGGTTAGCAGCACACTCCCTCTGGAGCTCCAGAGACTCCAGCATTTCAGCTCCCCCTCCGGAACTGTGCAGTGATGGGGAGAGGCAGTATGAAGGGAAGTTTCCAGGCCTTTGGCTTGATGACACAGACTTTCTTCACTCCACTTCGGGTGTGAGTGGAGTGGATTCAGCCTTGTTACAGTTCTGGTTCTCGGACGAAGCCCTGGGGCTGAGCCCTTGGCAGCCTACTCCGTTAACCAGTGTCCAGCCATTCCTGCCTTTGGCTCTGTCAGAGCAGCACATTCTCTGTCTGTCCCTCTGTGGTTCTCTGTGTGCTGCAGGTCTCGGCACACAGGAGAGAGACAGCCTTGGTTGCATCACTAAATGTCCCTTCTCCCAAAGGCAGGAATGTGCTGTGCAGAATCCAACAGGAGTTTGGGATAACTGAGTCTCTTCTTTCTGCTGAGACTCCTTCAGACCAACCTCCTGTGCCAGCTGAAGGAAAACATAAGGGTGGAAATAGACCTAATTCAGAAGGAAAAAATTTTGTGCGGTTACATTTTCTTTTTCTAGAAGCATTATCACGTCTGTGCACATTGCCCGGGATGGGGGATCTTTTGCTTAGAGCTGGATTTCTGCAGCCTGGGAGTTTACATTCACATTTCCATCCTGTTCTCATGTGCTGTGACAGCTGTGCAGCTCAGTTGGGCAGAGCAATGCCCCTCTGCATGCAGGGATACAGCTCTTCCCACTGGAAAGGAAATCAGCCTTGCTTCCCTCAGCACCAGCACACAACTCAGAGCTTTCCTCAGGCAGAGCCCTTCTCTCTATGTCAGCTTTGCCCGGGGCTGGTACAAGCAGCCAGGCCCCGAACTCCAGCGGCCTGGATCCGGATCGGTGTGGGCTGGGGAGGTGCTAATTACCCAGTCCTGACACGCGAGAGGCTTCGGCTGTGCACACTGTTTCGTTCCCGGCTCCCCGCGTAGGGTAATTAGCCTTGAAACAAGGTGGGTGTTAACTCAGGGGAATGAGCTGGTGCCAGAAGGAAGCGGCTGTGCCCTGGCTCAGCCCTGCCTGCAGCAGCAGAGCTCCCGAAACAGGGGAGCAAAACCTGAAACCCTGCTGGAACTGGGATTGACCCCTTCTTGTCTTTCTGCGCAGGGCTAAGGTGGGCTTGGGGCTGCTCCTGCTCTGCTTCTTTCAGAATTGGGCTGCTCCTACCTTAAGCAGCTCTAGGAGAGGCTCTGCTTTTAGGATGACTGTGGTCCCTGTAGTACCACACTTTGTCACCAGGTCCTGTGTTCAGAAGCCCTAGGGCACAGATCATATGGGTTTCCTGACAGAAGGAAGAACTTTAAAAGTTTTCACCTGAACTATTTTAAGCCCCCTGTTATCAAAGCAGGTTCAAAGCCAGGTGCACATCAGATCCTCCTGCCCTCTGCACTTGCTGCAGTATTAAATGTCATCGCTCACTAAAAGCAAGCTTTGAACTGCAGCTCTTTTTAATCAAGCTCTGTTTTCAAGTAGGACTTTCTGGTTTCCATATGACCTGAAGTGCTCCTCCTGGGGGAATATGCAAGTACCTGGAGCTGTATAAAACCACTTCATAGCTTTTAAAGCAAAACCCTGCACCTCTCAAGTCTGAGCACCGCCACTGTGTCCTTGCCGAGCTGCCTGGAGAGAATCTGGAGAGACTGTTCATCTTCTCTCCAGCTTGATCCTAAACAGGCATTTGCAGCCCCTGCTAGTGAGTTTAAACATCCCAAGTGCTCCTGGAAAGCTGATGTGGTATCTTCAGTACCAAATTAAGAAGGTATTTTACAGGCATCTGGTGCTGGTGTCCTGTTTAGGAAGCAATAGTTTGGAGGGCAGATTCCAGGGGCAGCTGAGCTGGGAGCCACCTGTGTGGCAGCTGGGAAGAGCTGGAGGAAGAATTGAATGCTGATGAAATGAGCCTTTGGAAGCTGGAGAGGCTGAGGGGGCTGTTCCTCTGCATGAGTGTGCAGATGTGGGTTCATGGAGGGTCTGAGGGGCGTCTGCCCTGAGCTGCCCATGTGTTGCAAGGCCCTTGGCTCAGGTCCTGCCCTCCACATGCCCATTTCAGTCTCTTGCCTTCACATTTCATTGCAGCCAGGGAACAGGGCTGTTCTCTGTTATTTCATCTCCTTTCACCCTCCCTTCCCTTCTCAGGAAGGAGAGAGCCCAGCCTGCCACCCTCTTTCCTGACATCTCTTACATTTAAAGATGTGCCTTCTCTTCCCTGGCCTTTGTGTTCCCCTCTCCATGTCAGTGTGTGACAGTGACTTCTGAGGGGGCTGCACCTCCAAGAGCTGCTTGGATCCAGGTATTGGATGGAATGGGATGCTGAGTGCTTGTGTTTCAGCCCTAGCCTTTGCCATGGTACTGGGGAGGACTGTGCTCCCCAAGGAGCATGAGTGCTTCTCAAATAAATAACCATGAATTCCCAGACACCTGCTGTCCTTGCACAGCAGCAAAACAAATATATCCAAGGAATTGGGGTGATTAACAGAAAGAAGCTCTACAGCAGAGAACATTTTTCATATAAAACATGACATAGCAATGCCTTAAAAATTACTGGAGAAAGCAGGAAGGGAGTGGTTCAGTGCAGCCAGCACTGGCTGAGGGGACGCTGTGTGGCCCTATGGTGCAGGGCATGAGCTCTCTCCTCTTACTCATTGCGAATAAGTCTATTTTTATTTGGCCATTATCAGCAGTAACAATTCATTATTGCAGATTCACACGTGATGCTTTGTCCTGACTGTAATTAGTTTTTTAAAAATGGGATTAAAACCAATAAAATGCACATTATACATCTGGTTTAGTCTGACTTCTTTTTCCATCCCTTTCTTCCTCATGCTTGGGCATGGAGCAGCTATTCCTGGAGGGCTTGGCCATGATGGATGGGGCTGCAGGCCAAGGAGAAATGGCAAGTGGAGAGGGCAATGGAGACCCTCACCCCTTCTCTATTACCCTACTGCAACTCTGGGTGCTAGCAGCAAACTCAATTAAAACATCTGTACTTCCCCCTTCTCAATTACGGCTCCTTACACTTAAAGCCAAACAAATTGAATTGCTCCGCTGCCTCAGGCTGCAAAGGCAGTTTCTGCCAGCAAATTTATTATCACCATAAAGTGCAGCTTGATTTATGTTAAAATATTAAAGCAGATCTTTATGATGGAAATAAACACTTTCTACTGTGATTCTCTCGAAGGACCTCACAAGCAGCAGCAGATTTTGGGGCTTGGGCTGTAAATCTGAGGCCAAACTGGCATCGGGGAGGAATTCAGTCTATTGCAGCACTTGGAAGAGCAATGGCCAGGGAAAGAAAAACTTTGAACCTAAGAAGCTTTAGGCAAAGCTTCACCACCATCAAGGAGCCGCATGTCCCTGAGGGGATTCAGCTGTTTGAAAGTTTGAGGAAAGTGCTCACCAGCCTTTCCCCTGGATGGATTTGGGCAGCCCGGGAGCTGTCAGTGGGTCAGGGAAGGGCACCTGCTGCAGGGTCTCAGCTGGGGAAGGTTTGTGCCATGGCTTTGCCTTGGCAGCAGGCAGGAAGCAGGAGGTGGCTGCACCTGCTACTGCCTCAGGCATCCTTGGGCACAGGCGTGGCAGCTCTCCCCAGTGCCTTCTTGGCTCCATATGTGTCCTGGTTTGTGATTTAACCAGTTTCCTCTGCCTTAACCTGAGTCACCATCTTCCCCCGACAGCACCGGTATGTCCTTGCCAGTGGAACCCCTTCTCAGTGGCTGACCTGTGCTGGCCTGCTTTGTTCCCCCTCCTCATCAGGATGGGTCTTATGATGCTGAGCAATGGGGCAATGAAAATAGGACCTGCTATGGAGATGTCAGAGCTGGCAGAGGTGGGGGGTGGGTTTGGGAGGACAGTGCCTGCCCCCCTCAGTGGGGCTGAGCCCCAGAGGTGGGTACCCAGCAGTGATCCAGCCTTATTTCTCTCTGCGTAGCAGCCCACAGCCTCCCAGGGTACTCTGGGTGCCAGAGCAGGCTGAATTAAAAAGTGATTGATTAGACAATTTCACCAAAAAGAAATAATATTTCTCAACGTCTGTTAAACACTAAATTACCCAGCCCCTCTTTGGAAAGCCTAGCCAGAGGGTGCTTCCAGACTGCTGCTTCCCTGAAGGTTTGTCCCTGGTGTAGCCACAAGCAGGGAAATTCTGCAGGAGCAGCTTGGTCCTTCCTTGGTCTTTGAAGGTCACAGATCTCACCTGCACTGGACTGGTCGTGCCCCAAACACCTCCTTTCCCACCAGTACCCAGCGCCTGGCACAGAAATGGGAGGAAAACTCTGCTTTTCCATCCCAATTGGCATGTTAAGATGATTATGCAAATGCCACCATGGTGGCCAGGGACCTGGGCATTCACATGGGGCACCAAGAATAGCCCTGACCTTACACCAGGTGCTGACACCCAACCCTGGGGCTACCTCCCCTGGGAGCACCCCCTGCACCCCATTTGCCCTGTCCCTTGCTGTCCTCAGTCTCCTGCAGCAAAGCTCTTCCATAAAACATGAAGCAGCTCCATTTGGCCTCTGCTGAGTCACCAGGGACATCACTAATTAATTTAAAACGTGGGTTGGGGATTTTTGCTACTTATTTTTTTTCTGCTCCCCTTAGCTGAGGTTGGGGCTGTGAGAGCACAGGTTTGACTGCAGCTGTGTATGCTGCCTTCCTCGAGCCAGAGAGCCACAATTTGAGGGAAGGTTCCCAAGGCCACACTGAAGCTTCCTGGGGACCAGCCTGTCACTCCAGGGGGCATCTGGGGCACTCGACTGGGAAGAGGTGCCCTGGCTGAATGGATGCCATCACCTGTGGCAGCCTGGATGAATACCCTCCTCTTCAACCGTATTTATTTATTTATGGCTTTTATTTATACCAGCACCTTCCACCCTCACCAGGAGGCTTGGAGGGGCTGCCAAAGCCATTAAGAGACAATTGCAATGATAAATAAGCAAGGGGAATTAAAGCGCCGGCATCAGTGTGTGATGGCAGCCAGGCTGGGGGATGGGGGGATTGGCTGGATTTAACCCCAGACAGATGGGTGGATGCATTGATAGACAGATGGAAGGACAGACAGATATTGCCAATGCTTTTGAGCCTGGACTACACGTGGCCAGGCCCTTCTGGACCTCCTCGGGGTTTTGCAGCCATCCCTGGGGCAGGGCTGAGTGTCCTGGAGCAGTCCCTGCCATCGTCCCCTCACTGTTACCAGTCCCAGCTACTCGGTGGCTGCCAGCAACCTTCAACAGCTGTGTTTTAATAGAAAGGAGAAGAGAGAAGAGAAGAGAAGAGAAGAGAAGAGAAGAGAAGAGAAGAGAAGAGAAGAGAAGAGAAGAGAAGAGAAGAGAAGAGAAGAGAAGAGAAGAGAAACGAGAGAAGAAAGCTCTGCTCTAGAGCAGCTTCCCGGGGAGACATTCATGGAGGAAGGTGATGCCAAAGCTGGGAAGAGGGGCTGAGGGTTGGCATCTCCCTGGGAGAGCCTGCCAGCCAGTCTCGGCCAGCTCTGTGTAGTCCTGATGGGGCTGCTCTGGGATGGGGCTGGAACTGCCCGACAAAGCCCTAGCTTTAGCCCGGGGTCCCGGAGCCTCAATTTCCATTTCCCAAAGACCCTCTCCCCTGCCTGGGGCTCCTGTGAGTCACGGCCGCCTCTGGTCGCGCCCTAGCCCGGCAGGGAAAGAGCTGTGTCAGGCGGACATGAAGAGAATTAAACCCGGCTCATCTATCACACCTGATTTATGGCTCCATCAGCCTGGGAAGGTGGGAGAAATTTTTCCCTTTCTCATTCCCCACCGCACACTTTCCCGGGGCTGCTGAGCGGAGCTGGAGATCCTTGCCAGGCTGCCGTTTGCAGCCGTGACAGCATGACTCACTGACCCGAGCCCAGGGCCATCAGTGCCCAGCACCCCAGAGCCTGAGCAGGGGGCTCCAGTGCTCGGCTCCAGCCTCTGCACAGGCTGACGGCTCCGAACTAAACCCTCGGAGCAGTTGCCATTTTTCTTTCCCATCTTTCCCTTGCCGGTGGGATGAGCCTGTGCCGCGGCTCAGCAGCAACGGGACACAGACGGGGAGGGGATGCATAGGACAACGAATACTCATGGGAATCCATGATGCCAAGGGCAGCCCCAGAGGATGGAAGAAGGGTCCCCAGGCAGCTGAAAATGTCTTTTTAATGACCTGGACATGGCGTTTCGAGTCCTTCGAATGAAACCAAAACGTGACGGCGAAACGGCGACGATGCGTTTGGCGTCCACGATGCCAGCCCCGCCTGTAGGGAGAACTCGACACAGCATGTACCAGCCCTTGTCAGGGCTCCTCTGACTCCCCAAAGAGCGCACCGGGACCCGCCGAGCATCTTGGAGCATCCCGCTGCCGGCTGTGCAGGACCACGGCAGGCCGGAGCCCGGCCGGGAGCCGCTGGCTGGCCCGTGGGGACACCCGGGCAAAGGGCAGGCAGAGGGGTGCGGACACCCCCCTGTCCCCCCATCACACCTCCGACTCCAGGCTGGAGACCCGCCGCCAGGACCCGCCGGCGCAGGGACTCGCCACCCCGCGGGCCACCAGTGGGTCCCTCCTCTCAGCCCCCACCGCCCGCAGCAAGGCCAGCTCCCCGCGTCTCCCACAGTCTCTACAGGCGCTGTCCCAGCGCCCGGATCCCCGGTCACAGGGGTGCAACCCGGGGTGCTCCCGGGACGGGGCGGACCCCCGCGAGAGGCGTCTCGCGTAGAGGGGCAGGTTGGCGTAGGAGTTCACGCAGGCGTGGGGATCGCACGCCGGCACGGTGAAGGTGGCACGGGGGTTTTGCCGGCAAGCCTCCCGGTAGGACGGCAGCCTGGTCACGGGCGAGCGCGGTGGCAGCCGGCCAGCGGCCTGCGGGCAGCGGGAGCCGCAGCCGTAGCCGGCCTCGGCTTCGGGGAAGAGGTCGGGCACGTCGGCGCGGGCGGCCGGGCGGGGGGCCCCGCAGCGCCGCAGTCCCGCGGGACGCCGCTTCTCGCCGCGCTCCCCGGGCGCCCTGGCCGAGCTCGCCCACCGGCTCAGCTTCTCCCGCTCCATCACCGCCGCCTCCGGCCGCGCCGGCTCGCCCCTGGCTCTGCAAGTCCTGGTGACTTTCGGGAAGGCTCCGCGAGAGCAGGATGGAGGCAGGAAGGCGCTGCCCACTTCCCGCTTCTTCTCCGCTGCCGAGAGTAGCCGGGGCAGAGTCCCTGAGCCCCCGTGTGCCCCGTCCCTCTGGACCAAGGGGTTGTTTTGCAGCCGGTCCCCCCGTCCCGACGGCCGCTTGT